>NC_045435.1:7903679-8037322 GCF_002776525.5 Piliocolobus tephrosceles | reverse complement strand
CCCATACTTCTTGCAGGCTTTGTTCATTTCTTTTTCTTCTTTTTTCTTTTGGTTTCTCTTCTTGCTTCATTTCATTCATTTGATCCTCAATCACTGATACTCTTTCTTCCAGTTGATCGAGTCGGTTACTGAAGCTTGTGCATTTGTCACGTATTTCTCGTGTCATGGTTTTCATCTCTGTCATTTCGTTTATGACCTTCTCTGCATTAATTAGTCTAGCTGTCAATTCTTCCACTCTTTTTTCAAGATTTTTAGTTTCTTTGCGCTGGGTACGTAATTCCTCCTTTAGCTCTGAGAGGTTTGATGGACTGAAGCCTTCTTCTCTCATCTCATCAAAATCATTCTCTGACCAGCTTTGACCTGTTGCTGGCGATGGGCTGTGCTCCTTTGCAGGAGGAGATGCGCTCTTATTTTTTGAATTTCCAGCTTTTCTGCCCTGCTTTTTCCCCATCTTTGTGGTTTTATCTGTCACTGGTCTTTGATGATGGTGAAGTACTGATGGGGTTTTGATATAGGTGTCCTTCATGTTTGATAGTTTTCCTTCTGACTGTCAGGACCCTCAGCTATAGGTCTGTTGGAGATTGCTTGAGGTCCACTCCAGACCCTGTTTGCCTGGGTATCAGCAGCAGAGGTTGCAGAAGATAGAATATTGCTGAACAGCGAGTGCACCTGTCTGATTCTTGCTTTGGAAGCTTCCTCTCAGGGGTGTGCTCCACCCTGTGAGGTGTGGGGTGTCAGACTGCCCCTAGTGGGGGATGTCTCCCAGTTAGGCTACTCAGGGGTCAGTGACCCACTTGAGCAGGCAGACTGCCCCTTCTCAGATCTCAACCTCCGTGTTGGGAGATCCACTGCTCTCTTCAAAGCTGTCAGACAGAGTCGTTCGCGTTTCACAGGCTTCTGCTCCTTTAGCTGAGCCCTGTCCCCAGAGGCGCAGTCTACAGAGACAGGCAGGTTTCCTTGAGCTGCTGTGAGCTCCACCCAGTTCGAGCTTCCCAGCGGCTTTATTTACCTACTTAAGCCTCAGCGATGGCGGGCGCCCCTCCCCCAGCCTCGCTGCTGCCTTGCGGTTAGATTGCCGCAGACTGCTGTGTTAGCAAGGAGAGAGGCTCCGTGGGTGTGGGACCCTCCCGGCCAGGTGTGGGATATAATCTCCGGTGTGCCGGTGTTACAGCGCAGTATTGGGGTGGGAGTTACCCGATTTTCCAGGTGTTGTGTGTCTCAGTTCCCCTGGCTAGGAAAAGGGACTCCCTTTCCCCTCGCGCTTCCCAGGTGATGCGATGCCTCGCCCTGCTTCAGCTCTCGCTGGTCAGGCTGCAGCAGCTGACCAGCACCGATTGTCCGGCACTCCCGAGTGAGATGACCCCAGTACCTCAGTTGAAAATGCAGAAATCACCGGTCTTCTGTGTCGCTCGCGCTGGGAGATGGAGACTGAAGCTGTTCCTATTCGGCCATCTTGCTCCGCCCCCAATTTATTCTTAATGTAATAAAGACTCAGAAAAAATGACATCAACCAACTAAAATGAAAGTTCAGACTCTAAGAAAACAAATGCAGATGATGCAAAATGCAGCATTGCAAACCACTGGAAAGGAATACTTCTTAACACTTTCTTACCATCATCAAAAGCAATGAGAAGGAATAAGAATTTACATACTTTTGATGTGCCCCAAATCTTAATATCTTCCAAATGCCATGCATTTCAGTCTTCTACTTTTAATTTTATATGTAGAATCATGAAATAATATTATTTTAGTCACATTATACTGGATAGTAAAGTTAATATATTATTTTTATCCTTGCTAATCTTCTGTCTTTTTTAGTTTCCGCATGATCTTAGAAATTTGCCAAATATAAACGTGTCAATGTGAAGTTAAAAAGTGAGACTCACCCATCCCTGCACAGTCTATACTATGCCCTTTCTCAATAGGTATTTTTTCTACCTTTTCTCTATTTCTCGTGTTATGGAATTGTAGAGTCTTTTTATTAATTCTCCTATGTTGGTTTTCCATTTAGAATTTTTCTTCTGATACCTTTCCACATAGTGTAAATGATTTTGTTTTCAACTCATACATATAGAACTTTCCTCTGGATACTAAAAGCCTATGGCCAAATCATGTTAATTTTATTTATTTAAGTCTATAATATGGTAATAAATAGAATAAGTTCCTGATAAGAGTGCTAGTTTATTCACCATGGCAGTTCTCCATGATTAAATAAATATGAATATAATAGTCAGACTACTTTACCCATGTGAAGTGCACAGCAAGGGATTTGGCAACCTTTTTAACCATATGAGAGGTTTTATTTTCATCTTTGTTGTTTTCAGTAGACATAAAATACTTTTGGCTCTAATAAATCTTAATATTATCTCCCTCATCAGATAGTAGGACAAAAATCTCCCAGAAGTAGCTAGTTTTGAAAAATCCACACAAAACCAAAATCATTGTAATCAATTGTAACCAAGCATCAACCTCACTTCATCAGAACTAATCACATAGTCCTAAATAGGTCCTAAAATTTCCCAGACAATGCATACTAAATTTGAACAACATGTTGCATCCTCAAAATAATAATAGAATCATGAGTTACATTTTTTACTAAAGACCCGCAGACATCTTTTAATATAATTTACTATAATACACTATGTAATATGAATGATACATTTCATTCAATTTAGAATAAACCTTGTTACAATGTATGAAAATAAAGAAAAGGGAACAATAAAGTAGCTGATCATTTATTTCACTCCATGTTGCTTTATTTAATAGGTTTCAGAGACAGTAAATTCAGAGAAAGATTGAATTCACAAAGGAGGAAAGACCCTGGGGAGAGGGTCTTATGAAAACCGGAAGTCAGAGAAATGCCTTCCTTATCCTACCCTAAGAAGAACAGTGAAGGTTCAATAGGAGGTCACTCAAGGCCCAGAGGCAGGGAAATAAAGTCTTTAGAGCAAGAGAACATTAGGAGCAAGTGGACTGGACCACACAGTGGGCACTCCAGCTATAAGCTATAAGTGCTCAGTGTGATAATCACAGTGACTTTGGCTGAGCTCTATAACTACTCATGTCTCTTTTTTTTTTTTTTTTTTTTTTTGGAGACAGGGCCTCACTTTGTCGACCAGTGGCGTGATCACAGCTCACTGTGGCCTCAGCCTCCCTAGACTCAGGTGATCCTCCCATCTCAGCCTCCCAAGTAGGTGGCACTACAGGCACATGCCGCCATGCCCAGCTAAGTTTTTGTTTGTTTGTGTTTGGGGGAGTTTGTCTGTTTTTGGGACAGAGTCTCACTCTTGTCACCCAGGCTGGAGAGCAGTGATGAGATCTTGACTCACTGCAACCTCTGCCTCCCTCCCAAAGAGCTGGGATTACAGACATGAGCCATCGCACCTGGCCAATTTTTTTGTTTTTTATAGAGTAAATAGTTTCGCTATGTTGCCCAGGCTGGTCTTGAACTCCTGCACTCAAGCGATCCTCCCACCTTAGTCTCCCAAATTGCTGGGATTACAGGCGCGAGCCACCGCACCCGGTCTGTAACTGTTCATCTCTGAAAATCCAAAGGCAATGTGGAGCCACCTAGCAGCAGACCAACCAGTGGTTTCCAGGTCAAAGAATTAAAATTCAAGTCTTTCCTCAGCTACCTACTGCCTTTTTGACATTAAACAAGTCACTGTAACTCTTTCAGCCTATATTTCCTAATCTGCAAAAAATTGATAATAACAGTGTTTGTGCTAAGGATTATAAGAAAATGGAGGCAAAATGCACTTTGTGTGCCGTTAGGCATCATGCAAATGTTAGTTATCCTTATCTGTTCATGTGTGTGTCTAAAACTTTCACATGTCACAAATGGAGAGGGGTAGATGACAGAATTGCACTCCATGTGATGAGGTTGAGAGTGAGGAGCTATGCCTGGGCAGGAGGCTGCGGATGTGCACACTAGAGCACCTAGAAATATATACACTAGGTGCTGGCAGTATAAGACTCTGCTGTGCTCTTAATATCATCCAGTTGCTTCCACACGTAGCTGATATGAAGCAGGGAAAACTGACATCATCTTTATTCAGGGTTCAAACTGAAAAGCAGTATTTCAGTGAGGATTTGATGAGAAATTTATTATACTAATAACATTATAACAACAACCAACTTAACATAGTTGTAAAAATTAATGAAACCATTAAAGCAAGAGCATAATCAATATTTATCATTTTGGCAATTTTGCAAATAGTTGTTCAGCTACTGTCACAATAGTTCCTTGTACTCTGCATCTTCCAACGTACTTGATAGATTATTATCCCCATAAAGTGCCTGTAAAAGAAGGCAGCACAAGACAGTTGGCTTATTTAGGATTCTATCAACCAGCTGTTACACCCACCAGCACTTCACCCGTATGATCATCAATATTCATGCAAAATCCCAAAATGCCTCCCAAACCTTGAGAGGAATAAAATGTTCCAAATAGCTATAGGTTTAGCTGTATTTTGTGTTTTTTAATACAGTGAAAATATGAAACATATTTATGTTATATGTGGAAACACATATCTACTCTCAAATTATGCCAAATGATAGTGTATTTGTTGCTTACTGTTGTAACAAACCACCACAAATTTAGTGTCATCGAACAACGCAGATTTAGTATTTTACCATTCTGGAGATCAGAAATCCAAAAAAGTTTTACACAGCTAAAACCAAGGCTGCATTCCTTCTGGTGGCTCCTGGGGCAAATGTTTCCTTGTCTTTCCAGCTTCTAAAGCTGCCTGCATTTCTTATTTTGTGGACTCTTCTTCCAACTTCAGAGCACATAGCTCCAACCTCTGCTTTCGTCATCACATCTCCCTTTCTGACTTTTAACCCTCCCTCTTATAAGAACCCTGGTGATCAGATTGGGCCCACCCAAGCAATCCAGGATAGTCACCTGATCTCAAGATCTCAAGATCCTTAACTTAATCACAACTGCAAAGTCCCCTTTGCCATGGAAAACAGTATGTTCATAAGACTCTGGGGATTGAGACATGAACATTTGGGGAGGTTCATTATTCAGCATACCACAGCTAGTTCACTGCATTATTATTACTTCATCTCTGAAGGAAAATAATGTGTTGGCAGCTTTAAAAATTATGTTCAAATATGCCCAATAAGCCCGTGTGATTGAGCTCCATGATCATTATGTTCAGTTCTTCCTGCCTAAGTCAGTCCAACTCAGGATTTCTCACCCTCAGCACTATTGAAATTTGGACCACATATTTGTTTGCTGTAGGAAGCTGACCTCTGCATTGTGAGTTTTAGAAACATCCCTGGACTTTTACTAGAGGCCCATAGACATTCTCCCCTCCCCAGTTGTGACAATCAAAAGTGTCTCCACACGTAGCCAAATGTCTCATAGATGGAAAAAAAAATCACCCTCAGTAGAGAACCACTATTCTATACAGAAAGCAGCCAAATTATTGTAATGGCCTCTTTACGGCAATAACTTTTAGAAAGCAAAAGTTCCACTGATATTAATTAATCACTAATTTAAAAGGGCAAATGACTTACTTATCTCAGCATTTTTGGCCAAATTTACTAGTAATTTTATTTGTCCAAAGAACAAGGAAGTCAGAGTTGAGTTTTATTCATTGACACTAACTCATCTACATGGCATGTTCAAGTGTGGGGTTACACATGAGGCATTTAATTCTTTGGATATCAGGCAAAGAGTAGAAACTTAGTATGAAACATCTCCAAAAGCTGTGGGCCCTTAGTGGCAGGAATCAAGTCATACTGTCTTTGTTTCCATAGACCATCATCTCCTCAATCTTAACCCAGCATTATTTCCATTATAGTGTGATTGTTCTCAGGCACAAAGGTGATAGCATCTCTAAAAAGATACCAATCATGCCCTGGAACCCACTTCTTGCTTAACCCCCTAGGCATTAATTCCCAAGCTTTAGTCATTTGTACACTTCTTTTCATAATTTTTGCCATTATTTATTTGGTATTTATCTTTAAATTGACTTACTTTTTTTAAACATTAATACTATTTTAGCAATATGTAATTTTTCTAAAACACTTAAATATATGGCTATAAAATATTTAACAGTCATCCATGTGCCATCTAAAAGTTTCTCACTATTAGATGCACATATGATACTTTGAAAACCACTGCCCTGGATGCAACCAACATCGGCAAAGGCCTGAATTTTTAACTTTGAATTCTAAAAATGTCTTCTCACAGTTTCCTCACAGACGAGGGAACAGCAAAGGACAGTGACCCAAACTGCTCATGGAGAAATGCTGAAAGCTCTCACAACCAGAAAGAAAAACTCGGGCTCATGTTTATACACTTTACCTAAAAATCTTCCTTTTTATTTTTCTTTAACATATGACAGTTAAAATGCATGCCCTTAAAAAAACAGCGTTTCCAAACAATTCGTACTGACACATTCAGCATAAGACATCAGCCAGATAACTACAGACAAAACAAACGGAAAAATTAGGGAAAATAATCTAGACCAGCATTTCCCAAAGTGTATGCCACTGTTTGTTATTTCTACAGGATTTTAATAGGCATTACATGAGGAAGAGTGGGTGGAGAATAGGGGTAAGATCTGTGGTCAAATAGGATTAGGAAATGTTATTAAACAAAATTAAAATGACTCATTTATTATAAAACTTCTGATACTTTAGTATTCTACTGTGCTTTGTGAAACTTAAAGGAAAATATATATTAATCAGTCAGTCCTAAATTTATGTGATAAAAAAACATTTTTTTCTCTAAGAGCATTTCATGAGACTAATATTCTAAGGAATGTATTTTGGGAAATCCTGATCTATCTAGATTAGAAAAAATTTTATTTTCCTCAGACGAAGGTGGGAACAAATTCTAGGGCAATGGATATTTTAAAATGCATTCTACCTTAGTTTTTAAAGTCCCTACAGTCACAGGCTGTCTTTTCTTGATTAATTTTGTTAATCACTGCCTCGCACCCCCAGGGACTCAAAATGCATTATTGGATGTGGATGATGAACGTGAAAGACATTGTGGCAGCTATTTTACTGGTGGTAGCATGGTTTGTATTGGCTACCTCTATGCTTTGAGAAGTAATTAACTTTCATTTTATCTTAACTCATAATGTTCCACAGAATGTGGGCCCTAGTAATCTAATCTTTGTTGTAGCTGATATCACCTGAGGAGCATAAATGGACAGCTGTTAAAATTCATGGAATCAGCAAACAGGATATTTTCCCTGGAGGACTTTTACTTCCTCTCTGTGCACAATGCACAAACCTGCAAGGGGAATTCTAAATGGAGATTAAAGCCATTAAATTACTTAATGTAACAAATTTAATTTTCCTAACAACTACAGTTGACCCCTGAACAATGTGGATTTGAATTGCAAGGGTCCATTTATGCATGAATTTTTTTCAACCAAGCACAGCTTGAAAATTCAGTATTCACAGGATACCGAAAGGTCGACATTTCCTGTATGCAAGTTCTGCAGTGCTGATGGCGGGCTTGAGCATGCACAAATTTCTAGAACCAATCCCCTGGGTATACCAAGGGATGACTGTACTGCATATGGTTAGAGATGAAATCGTGAAAGAGAATGAGATAATGTGGCCAAAACACTGAACCCAGAATGCCTCCTAAGACAGGTGAACCACAAAAGGTCATCATCAAATGGCTTTTAGCAGCAGAAGCCATATGAGAGATGTAGCAAGTGATATTGTCATCAAACTGATAGTCATGATACCATGAATTCTTATATAGGGTGTACTACCCAACTGTTGTGTGAGCTTGGGTAAATCACTTTCCTTTTCTAGGATCCAGTTTCATCTATGGAATGAAAAAGTTGGGGAAAAAGTCATTTAGCATCTTGCTACTCAAAGTGTGGTCCATGGACCAGCAGCATCAGCACCACCTGGGATCTTCTTAGAAGAAATGTAGAGACTCAGGCTTCACCCAAGAATCTGCCTTTTTGTAAGATCCCCAGGTGGGCCAGTACACAGGATTGCTAACTCTGTTCCTGGCACCTCAGACCACTCTCTACCTACCTCACTGCCACCCAGCCACCCTCATGGAGCCTCATTCAAAGGGAAGAATTAGCAATGAGCTTTAAAAAAAAAAAAAAAAAAAAAGCCTCTAGTAATCCAAGCCCTCTCTTTCCACAGGTAAGGTAACTGAGGCCCAGAGAGGTAAAGTTGATTTCCTGAAACCAAACAGCTAATTAGGAACAGAACCCAGATTTTGTTATTAGTTTTCCAGTGTGCTTTATTATAACGTTTCAAGAGAATGTTACCAAAGGGATGGGCTTAAATTGCCAAGTGTTAATGTTACAACAAAGGAATAGCAATGCTTTCTTCTTGCAGAAAAGCCCTTTTAAAGCCTAAAAATGACTACTTGTTAATGAAATTACGTTATTCCTGGAGGTACTTAGAGAAGAATTGAGTTACAAGGTGTCTCATTCCTCTTCCAGGTGGTAGGAAAGCCTCAATACTTGGGCCAGATGTTTACTCTCCTCTTTCCTCCCTCTCTCACCACCAACCCCTACTCACACACACCAACCACAACCACCACCACCACCAAGTGTAATTCAGTTATGAAAACCGGCAGAAACTACATGCATCCATGGTACAGGATGCTCACAAGCCCAGTTTTAATCAATTACTCCTCAACAACCAGCATTTACCTTGTCTAAAACACATGAAACCTTCTGTAGCTCAAAAACCAAGGATATCTCAAACAGCCGCAGAAAAATGGATAGTAGGCTGAGAAAATAATATTATGGCCATATCTAAACCAATATTGAGTTTAATGGACATTTGTACATTCCCTGGTAACAAGTCTCTTTTGCCTTGGGGCAATCTTTTCTTTTCCATTTTGTTCCCGCTCCTTTTTTCATTCTTGTCACTGACGGTGACCAAGAAAAAAGGCAAGTTAGTACTATCAAAATCAGGAACAGTAACAAAACCATTTGAATGAACAACTGATCACACTGCATTTTGCCTTAGCAAGTCAAATGTGTTCTTCAGTTTGCCTCAAGACTATTCTAGGTTTTGCCTCAGAAAAAGTCCCAGGTACTATACAGTCATGAGCTATATAAAGACGTTTGGTCAACCACAGACCGCATATATTACAGTAGTACCATAACATCACCATAGAGCTGAAGTTTGTAGCCTAGTGAAGTTGCAGCCATTGTAACATCATAACACAACATATTAATCAGGTGTTTGTGGCAATGCTGGTATAAACAAACCTACTGCACTGCCAGTGGTATGAAAGTATTGCACATGGCGGGGCTCAGTGGCTCATGCCTGTAATCCCAACACTTTGGGAGGCCAAGGCAGGCGGATCATTTGAGGTCAGAAGGTCGAGACAAATCTGACCAACCTGAGTAGAAACCCTGTCTCTACTCAAAATATAAAAATTAGCCAGGCATGGGGGCACGTGTTTGTAATCCCAGCTACTTGAGAGGCTAAGACAGGAGAATCATTTGAACCCAGGAGGCGGAGGTTGCAGTGAGTCAGGATTGTGCCACCGCACTCCAGCCTGGGCAACAGAGTGAGATTCCATCTAAAAAAACAAAAACAAAAACAAAAATATAGCACTTGTAGTTATGTACAGTTCATAAAATTCGATGATGGTAAATGACTATGCTATTGTTTATATATTTACTATACCATATTTTTATCCTTAGAGTGTACTCCTTCTAAATATATAAAAATAAGTTAACTGTAAAACAGCCTCAGGCAGGTTTTCCAAAAGAAGGCATAGGATATGACAGTTCCATGTGTATTACCGTCCCTGAAGTTCTTCCAGTGGGACAAGATGTGAAGATGTGGGTGTGGAAAACAGTGATAGTGATGATTCTGACCCTGTGTAGGCCTAGGCAATGTGTGTGTTTGTATTTTTAACAAAAGAAAAGTCTAAAAAGTAAAAAGATAAAAGAATTTCAAAATAGAAAAAGCTTATAAGGATATAAAGAAAGAAACATTTTCGTGGTGCTGTACAATGTTTGTTTTAAGCTAAGTGTTATTTTAAAAGATTCAAAAAGTTAAAAAATTAAAAGGAAGAAACGTTACAATAAGCTAAGGTTAATTTATTATTGAAGAAAAATAATGTTTATAAATGTAATGAAGCCAAAGTATACAATGTTTATAAAGTCCACAGTAATATGCAGTAATATCCTGGGTGTTCACGTTCAGTCACCACTCACTCACTGACGCACCCAGAGCACCTTCAGGTCCTGCAGGCTCCATTCATGTAAAGTGCCCTCTTCAGGTATACTATTTTTAAACTTTTATACTGTACTTGTACATTTTCTATGTTTAGATACACACATAGTTACGACTGTGTTACAGTTGCCAACAGTATTCAGCACAGAAACTTGCTGCACACGTTTGTAACCTAGGAGGAATAGGCTATACTTAGAGCCTAGGTGTGTAGTAGGCTCTGCCATCTAGGTTTGTGTAAGTACACTCTGTGATGTTCATACAGTGACAAAATTGCCTGATGACGCATTTCTCAAAACACATCACTATCATGTGACAGAAAATTGTACTTACAACAAAGAAAAAGTGGCTGGGTGCAGTGGCTCACACCCGTAATCCCAGCACTTTAGGAGGCTGAGGCAGGCAGATCATTTGAGGTCAGGAGTTCGAGACCAGCCTGGCCAACATGAGGAAACCCCGTCTCTACTAAAAATATAAAAATTAGCTGGTCATGGTACCTGTAGTCCCAGTTATTCAGGAGGCTGAAGCAAGAGAATCACTTGAAACTGGGAGGCAGAGGTTGCAGAGAGCCAAGATCGCACTACTCCACCCCAGTCTGGGCAACAAAGTGAGACTCCATCTCAAAAAGAAAAAGAAAAAAAGAACTACCTGGTGCCATGTACATGCTTTAAATATGATCTTTTTCTTCTCCCTCATAGCATTTAACATGATCATCACATCAGAGAATTGTCTAGCTAAATGTGTCAAATCAAAAGTTAATTTCAGTATTTGTTTTATGCCTGATAAATCTAAATTATCAATTATCTTCCTCATTCTTCAATTCTTTGCTACCTGCAAATCTTTGTGCCTTTGAGAGATTCTTTGTGCTTAACCTCTTCATCTTATTTAAGATTGCAGGGCTTTATTGATAGATCAGCATTCTTCAGTGTGACAAGATTAGGTGATTTACAAAGTTTAGCCAAATAATAAAAAATGTCTAGCATGAAAGGAAGCTAAGAACTGAGCAAAATGCATACTTGCTTGGTTCTCAAGAAATTTTTTGCTACTGGCAGGAGTAAAAGCTGCAGTAAACTCTTATAAAAGACAGATGTTAGGGAATATAATTAACATCCTCTGCAACCAAATATTTTCTTTTGTTTAGTAATAGTTGTTAAGAGTACTCATCCTAAAACACAATCCAACCAAATAATAAATAAATTTTCATAGCAAGATCCTATAGCAGTACTACTTAATGGAAATATGAGAGCCACATATAAAATTATAAATTATCTGGCAGTCACATTTAAAAAGTAAAACAAAACAGGTAAAATTAATTTCAATAATGTATTTTATTTAGCCAATAGTTCTGAAATATTATTTCAACATGTAATCAAAATAAAAATTACTCAAGAGGTATTTTATATTAGTCATAGTAGTCCCCACAAAGCATGTTAATCTTAAGAGATCAGAAGAAAATGGTTAAAACTTAAGAGAAAGAATAAATGATTTTTAAACAATTAAAAAGCCATTTTTGGGTAATAAACCAGCATAAGCCTTAAGATAATTCAATTGTCATGGTCTCTTGTTTTTGTATCAAAAAATTTCAAGAGAAAACTGAAGAATTTTTTTGCCACCGTGGGTGAGCTTTGCAGTTAGTGGTCAGGTTTCTCCATAAAAAATAAAAATAATTAAAAATCAGAAGACCAGCTGTATTGTATGTTCTCTCTTCTCCTTCCCTCCTTTTTCTCTTTCTCTCTCTCTCTTTCTCTCCCTCTTTCTCTCCTTCCCTTTTACTGCTTTCCAGGTCCTCTCTCCCTCCTACTTTTGTTTCTATATAGCATTGCCACAATTTTTAATCATTCATTTATTTGTTGGTTTCCTTTTTTTTTAATATGTATTGCACAAAACATAGGCTCTGTAGAGCAGGAACCAAAGATTTTGTTCATTGTTATATGTAGAATACTTGCCCCCCAGCCTGGCACATAAGAATCACTGAAAATTTGTTACAGAATTAAAAAACAGGCCAGGAGCGGTGGCTCACACCTGGAATCTCAGCAATTTGGGAGGCTGAGGTGGGCAGATCACTTGAGTCAGGCGTTTGAGACCAGCCTGGCCAAAATGGTGAAACCCTGTCTCTACTAAAAATACAAAAATTAGCCAGGCATGGTGGCAGGTGCCTGTAATCCCAGCTACTCAGGAGGCTGAGGCAGGAGAATTGCTTGAACCTGGGAGGCAGAGATTGCAGTGAGCCAAGATTGCACCACTGCACTCCAGCCTGGGCGACAGAGTAAGACTCCATCTCAAAAAGCAAAATTAAAAAAAAAAAAAATTAAAAAACAAAGTAAGGAGTATGAGCTAGGTGAGTATAAAGGTAAATCATTTTTTCATTAAAAACTCTAGAATTCTAGAATTCTAAATATTGTTTATCCTAACATCTGATAGACTAAACAGAAAGAGTGAAGCTATCAAAAGTTTCAACTTTTGTAGCACTTTCCATTCCTGGATATTTAAGAAAAACTTCTTTCAAATACTCTCAAGATTAACAGGATGTAGAGCTTCTCCAGGTCCCTACTCAAGGGTAGAAAGAATCTGCTAGGGGCCCCTACCAGGAGAAGCCAGGACCAAGGAGGACAAGTCTGACAGTTGGGATATTTTCACCCATAGCAACCAACAACATCTAAGGTAGAAAGAGAGCTTGAAACAGGGCCAAAGAGGGAAACCAAAGATGGAAGAGCAGATTGGAGGGAACATACCTCGAGGGGACAGGCAGACAGCACAGCACCAAAGATGTTGGAGGCCTGTTTGCATATGGCCGCCGCTGATGGGCGATTCCATCTACCAGAGCTCCGGCACAGAGACACTGGGCAGGCATTCATCAATCCCCAGTGTTACGTGGTTAATGCACCATCATAACAGAAATGAAAACCAGCCATGTGCACACCAGATTATGACTACCAGAGTTTAAGGTGGTAACCGAAGTTTCAGAAATAGAGGTATTAGTTTGTAATTCATGAGACAGATTTAGGTATAACTGATTCAGATCTACCTTGTCATACTTTCACAATCAACCTCTTAAACCCACTTTTTTCTTGAGTTTTCACGTTTAACAAAAATAACATGTTGTAATTGAGTCTGTTTGCTATAATCCCCACCTGAAATATACACAAAATTTAAAATAGCACAAAGAACTTGAGTGTCTATTTGAGCTATCAAATGTTTCCTGTTAACAACAGGAGACATTAAAGGGGTAGCTGCTACAAAGAAATCTTTGGCAAGATTAGATCTGCTAATAAACTTTGTAAGTTTATGACTCAGAATTAAGTTAGTCAGATTAAGTAGTTAAAAGGAAAACAACCAAATTGTTTAAAATGCTGGAATTGCCTAAAGAGATGGGGGAAGCTGAGATAAAAGCATGTTTTGGGGAGTTAACTGAAAATGCTTTGGCACTAGAAAGGTGATTTGAGACTCTTCCAGTACCTAGGAGTGACTCTAGCTTGAAAAATAAACAATTCTAACAATGAGGGCTACAAATTCTCACCGACCAAAGTCTTAAAAGACATGAGATACTTAAGATTCAGTGCACCTGCTTACATCTTGGAAGACCAATTCCTTTGGAAATATTTGTGGATACACATCTGGGCATTTCTTCTTCACTTCCTAATTTATAACCCAGTTCATACCAAATTGTATTGTTCTTCTTTTTTTTAAATTATACTTTAAGTTCTGGGGTACATGTGCACAATGTGCAGGTTTGTTACATAGGTATACATGTGCCATGTTGGCTTGCTGCACCCATTAACTCATCATTTATATTAGGTATTTCTGCTAATGCCATCCCTCCCCCTACCCCTCCAAACAATAGGACCCTGTGTGTGATGTTCCCCGCCCTGTGTCTATGTGTTCTCATTGTTCAGTTCCCACTTACGAGTGAGAACATGTGGTGTTTGGTTTTCTGTCCTTTTGATAGTTTGCTGAGAATGGTGGTTTCCAGCTTCATCCATGTCCCTGCAAAGGACAGGAACTCATCATTTTTTATGGCTGCATAGTATTTCATGGTATACATGTGCCACATTTTCTTTTTTTTTTTTTTTTTTTTGAGACGGAGTCTCACTCCGTCGCCCGGGCTGGAGTGCAGTGGCCGGATCTCAGCTCACTGCAAGCTCCGCCTCCCGGGTTCACGCCATTCTCCTGCCTCAGCCTCCCGAGGAGCTGGGACTACAGGCGCCCGCCACCTCGCCCGGCTAGTTTTTTGTATTTTTTAGTAGAGACGGGGTTTCACAGTGTTAGCCAGGATGGTCTCTATCTCCTGACCTCGTGATCCGCCCGTCTCGGCCTCCCAAAGTGCTGGGATTACAGGCTTGAGCCACCGCGCCCGGCTGTGCCACATTTTCTTAATCCAGTCTGTCATTGATGGACATTTGGGTTGGTTCCAAGTCTTAGCTATTGTGAATAGTGCCACAATAAACATACGTGTGCATGTGTCTTTATAGTAGCATGATTTATAATCCTTTGGATATATACCCAGTAACGGGATCTCTGGATCAAATAGTATTTCTAGTTCTAGATCCTTGAGGAATCGCCACACTGTCTTCCACAATGTGTATTTCTCTTCTTATTGATAGCACTAGTGCTACCTGGCCAGCTCAGAATACAAATATTTGTGTAAGAGAAATAGCAGAATTCATGTCAGAGAAGGATCTAGAGTAAGTGTTCAAGTCACTCACTGATTCAAAAGGAAATTATAAAGGATGCCAAAGTAACAGAAAGCTGGATCTCTGCCCTCAATTTCCTTACGTTCTAGTTGGAGAGAGAAAACATACACAATTAGAAGCTAAACCACTCCATTAAAAAATTAATACAATACTAGCCCCCAGGCTCCATCACATCACTGTATTTGATTTTCTCTATAGCACTTGTCACCATCTGAAATTGCTCTGTGTATGTACTGTATGTATATTTATTATTTATGATGCGTCTTTCCTATTAGAATGTGTGCTCTGTGACTGAGACTGTTCAATGACGAATGTCAGTGTTAATGACGAATAAAATAGATCACATGCAGCTTTTAACATTAGGTACTCAAAAGTGATGCCAATAACGTGAGCTCCAAGCATTAGAGGAGTACAGTGAAGCTTTATAGTCAAGGAATGCTCCATAGAAGAGGGGAAGATAAGTCAAATTTGAAGAAGTAGAGAAGGACCACCAAAATGAGGGAGGATGTGAAAAGCAGAAACAAGTGCCACTGGTCGAATAGTTATAGGCTAGCTCCTGGGTTTCTCCATGTGATAAATTCAAAACTAAAACTTCCTCTCACTACCCACTGCATGTGTTCATTAAAATACCATTCTCTCCATCACATGTATCCAAACTCTAGAGCCACTTCCCTACTTTGCTACTACCCAACAGCCAAGAATTGTCCGAGTTCTAGAGACTCTACTCCAGCCATTTCTCTCTCATCTGTATACTCTCCTCCACTCACACCATCAACATTTGAGCAAGCCCTCATTAACATTTACCTGAACTATTGCAACAGTCTCTGAACTGATCCTCAGGGCCCCTAATCTACCTTCCAAGACATGATTTCTAGGCCTAGCTCTGCCTTTATGTTATCTAAAGGAAGACAGTGGACTTGTAAATTACAGCCTGTCTCTGCCTGAGTCTTCTCATCTGTACGGTGAGGAGCTTAGAGGGACTAAATCTGTCCACATTCCTCTTCCTGCTTTCACATCACAGAATCCTATGATGTTTCTCTCCTCTGCAGAACCTAGCACTGTGCTTTGGATAGACAGGTGATCAAAGGTTATTTTACATGGATATAATTAACACCAGATAATACTATGAGAAATTATCTGAGAGCTTCAACTCAAAGACCTTTTAGAGATATTTCTTTCTTAGGCTTTATTTTACTTTCTCAAATACATTTGCACTCTGAGCACAGGGCTTTCTCCATTCTAACCAAAAATATAGTTAATTTTCCATTCTAAAGGGGAAAAAACCGAGCTAAAAACTTTTAATCACAAAATGTTAAGAATCAAGTAAATTCTCCATTCTGAATAACTATTGCTAACCTCTCTCTGTCCCCTCCACCTCACACACACACACACACACACACACACACACACACACACACACTCTTACACATACAGTCTTTTTTAACATTTTAAGTACAGATTAAACAGTCTAGTCATAATTAATACAGAGTTCTGCTCATAATGTGTGCTGAAATTCCTGACTGTTGATGAAATAATTAGATGAATGAAAAACAAGATTAGGGAGCAGTGCCTCCCCTGTGCTAATGTGCCCATGAGTCATCTAGGGATGTCACAAAAGGCCGACTCCAACGCAGTCTGTCTGGACTGAGACCTGAGACTCTGCATTTCTAACTAACTCCCAAGTGATATCAAAACTGCCGCTCTGAGAACCAAGATGCTAACGACAAGGTACGAGGGCACAGGGAAGCTCAGAGATTCTCATGGAAACCCTCATTTTTATAGATGCAGAGCATGAAATAGCGTGAAATGCACGTATACCTATGTAACAAGCCTGCACGTTCTGCTCATGTATCCTGTTGCTTTTTTTTTTAAAGAAGGAAATAAAGAAAGAACTAGCATGAAATGGTGTGCTCCAGGCTCCATAGGTGGTGCTCACAGAAGAGGGACAAGCACAGACAGACAGTCACAGGCTCACTCTCTCACTGCATAGACATGCACCCTCATGCTCTTCTGGCCCCACTTGGTACGCGAAGTCACCTTTTAGATGAGCAGCAAGTTTCTCACCACCTTCTACTGTGAGAGGAGAGAAGTCTTCAAATATCATCTTTGTTACTTATTTGTCTCAGTGGGCTTAACCTCCAAACCACCAAAGCTGAGAATCAGAAAGAATACTCCTAATTCTGCCAAATCCATTTGGCTGCCTTTTCTCCATTTTTACCACCTTTACCAAAATCTCAAGAGAAAAGATGACTGTTTTTGAAATTTCTTAAATCAGCTGATTATGAAATCTGAAAGGCCCAGACTTAGACATGCTGTCACTACCAAAACATGGCTGAGTCATCCTTTAAGTTGTGTTGTGTGCATGCGTGTGTTTGCACACATACACACACCCTGGCTGTGTGTATGCTGGACATTTGGACCACATTCTTGTTATTTTCTGGAAGTCCCATCTCTACATGTGGGCTGTCTGACTTATACTTGGAAACTTCTAGTAGCTTCCCATGTATAGGCCTTCCCACTCCTCCCCCCATAGCTTCATGATTGTGCGTCAGGCTCCTAACGTCAGAAGGACTTGTTTAAAACATGCAAAGCAAAACAAGAGGGATATCCAGACAATAGCATGAATTTCTGTTCCTCTTGTAAGGACCAGAGGTCACTCACAGCTCACTGAGAGAGCATCTAAAATCATAGCAAGGCCCCAACTGAGGGAACTGGGAAACACTCATTTTTAGTTTAGTCTATTAAGAAAAAGGTCAGTCTTGAATTCATTTGGTTTCAATTTACTTTTCACAAAACACATATATAGTAAAAGATCTTGGGTTTGTGTTTTCCTTTCTGCTTGCAAATTTCACCCCATTTAAAACATGAAAGGAGAAAAATAATGGTGCTAACTAGAGCCAAACAAAATATGGGTGGTCACAGTACAAACTTTCCCTTAGAAAGCTTTACCCCTACACATAATGGGTGAGACTTTTCCTTAATAGAGAAAGAGAGGCATGTCGTTTGGCAATGGAGTATTTCGTGATCAATGAGACACAACACGTGCCCACAGGGATCTGCACTCTCCTCCACTTCTTGGAGCCCCAGAGTCTGTAGTACAAAAATGAAAATTAGAGTAAGCAGAGGTTTCACTGAGTAAGAGGTGTTATCCTCCTAATTTTGTCCTCATGAAAGTAGTTTAATTATTTTCTTGAATTGTGGAGTCTTTTTCCAGTCTGTTTCTGAATCTCTCAGCTATCAACTTCCAAATTCTGGAGTTATGTAACTCTAGAAACCATTAATTTTAGATCTGGAAGATCATCCTCCATGCATGCCTCACTGAGGCCTTTTCGGGGAAATATTAATATTTCTTAATTGGAGACAGGGCTAGGACTTCTAATTCACAATCTCGTGCTCTTTTCACTATAGTTATAATACGGAAAACTATTTCAAGTTTTACATGAAAGAATGAAAAACTTAATTAGAAAGCACTTTGATATTACTGTGACCCTTTATTTTCCTCTGCCCTCTCACATTTTTGTTGTTCAGAAGGAGACTGTGATGAAGAATGAGGTAATACAAGCCACTAACTATGCATGAACCTAAGACGTTGTCTCCTTCATCATGTTATTTAAAAGGCAATAGAAAGACTTCTGCTAACTGTCTCGCAGCCCTACCACACATCACACATCAACAGCATCCACTCTTAGATATTCTAAACTTCACGCTAAGCATTACCCTCTCTAGTGCCCTGTCATGAAATTTATACCTTCCTGAGATATGATACTTAAAGTCATTAACAAACAACGCTGAGTTTGTCTGTAAGATACTTCTCCCCATAATGGGAGAAACAGAGCCTTGGTCTGAGTATCAGAAAGCCCACAAAAAGAAGAAAAGTGCAGAAAGAGAGATGAAGTATGCTGAACTTAACTTGCATCACACTTTTGCTTAAGCCAGGTCTTAACCATCATTGTCATGCAATAAAATATAAGCACCAAAATTCACATGGAGTCTACTTGCCTCTAGTAACTGTAGCTAAGGACTGACTAGTGTCCAAAGAGAACATAAACAAAGATAAGTTATCATTTCCAATTGAATCAACATGTTTTTGACTACTAATATTCCAGGGGCGATACAGGGGAGATTTCAATTCCTATGAGTGATGATGATCATGATGACAATGACAGCTAATGTCAGGTGTGTCAGGTACTATTCTAAGTACTTTTATTCATTCATTTATCAATTCATTCATTTATCTAACACATGCTTATTCAGTACCTCCTATGTGTGAGGCATTATTTCAGTTGCTGAGCCTTCATGAAACTCACATCCTAGTAAGGAGTCAGAGATAGCAAGCAAATAAGTATATGCAGAATGTATCTGATGGTGTAAAGGGCTGTGGAGAAAAATATAGAAAGCATTGTTAGATGGAGTTGCTTTTTTATAGACATCGTCAAGGAAGGCTTCAGGGTAAGACCTAAAGGAAATGAGGAAGTGAGCTGTAAGGATTTCAAGAGGAGAGAAAAGCCCATGCAAATATCCTGAACGGGAAGCATGTTTGGTGTGTTTGAAGCAAGGAAGCTGGTGAGGCTAGGGCTTAGTAAGCAAGGGGGAAGAATGGTAGAAGCTGAAGTCAAAGAGGAATCTTCAATATGCAGGACCTCATAATGCATCAGCAAGACCTTGATTTTCACACTAATGATGATAAGGAACTAGTGAGGGTGTTGAGCAGAAAAGTGATATGATCTGAGTCATATTTTAAGAGAATCAGTCTGGCTGCTCTGTTTAGACTCTAAGGAAGCATATGCAGGTGCTATATTAACTGATTTATGTCTCACAAGCTATGAGATTTGCGCTGTTTCCCATTTTACAGACGACAAAACTGAAACAGAGAAGTCACACAGACGGTAAATTGCAGAGCCAGGAGAACAGCCCCGGCAGCTGGCTCTGGAGGTCATGCTATTAACCTCTACACTCTACCCCTCCACAAGAAAGATGTTAAATGCAGAGGCAAGGAAAACTGATGCAAATATCACTGGAGTGAGACCACTAGGGGTTGTCCTAATTGGGAGAAGAAACATCATTTTTCCTCATTCTATTGCCGTTATTTCACAGACCATATTGCACTTTGTAGACAATGAGTCAGAAATACTTGACTGTGTCACATTGTTAAAAAGGAGAAAGTCTATTACAAGGCAGTAATACAAGAGTTATTAGTAGAATTCAATATTGACTTTGTTTCGGTTACCAGAACTGTCAACTGCAATACTGAAACAGGGCCTTGCACGTTTCTTTGTCAGGCCTGCCCAGCAAAAGTTAAGAGGCATGTGGAAAGCACTAAAGTTTGCTTTCAGTGATCTCTCTGTTGAAATGACCCATTCAAGATTCTCAACCCTCACTCCTAGACAACCTGTGTTTCTCTAATTATTTAAAACTTATAAAGAAATTCTCCACAGTGGATATATTTTTTACTCACTTCTCATCTACAATTTTTTTTAAATTAAATGCCTGGTTGCCAAAAGTTCTAAGAGAAAGTTGTCATTAAATGTTTTCAATGTTACCTTACAACAAAAAGAATCATAACTAAATTAGCTTCTTTCATGATGTGCCAGAATTTTAGAACCCTTAAAATTAGATGTGCAATGTTAATAAAAAATTGTATTTTTTACACAATTATGTAAAATGTTTACATATATAATTAGGTAAAATGTAACTACAGATACATAATTATGTACTAAAAATTATACTTTAAGAATGATTTTTTCTCATTCACTTTTTTAAAAGATTGTCTAAAAATTGACTGAATAAAATGAATCCCACCAGATAACCAAGAACCCAATTCAGCTCAAAGAGAATCTATTTAGTGCCTTAACACTTTAAAGGGAAAGCAAAAGCGGTACTACATGTAGGATTTTCCTACACTCAAAGATTTTACAGCCTTGTCAGAAGGTCAAGGCTTATATATTTTATATCGAAAAGAAAAAAATATGCAGCAATAGTAGCTAATAGCAGGGTCAAATTACACAGAGCAGCAGTGCCTGCTCTTTGGAGCAGTCTTAGGGTCAGCTTCCCGCCAGCGCTGGCCCACTGAGCCCTCACTCCTTCCTGTTGTCAGGTTTGGTCCATTCTCCAAGCCCTGCAGACTCTGAACAATCTGGGTTGCTCTGCATTACTACACTTCCAAAGTACCAATCTGAGTCTTATAAAGGGTATACTTTGTAAGTCTTATAAAGTGCACCTCTAGGAGTGCTGAGGGCTTTTCTTTCTTTCACCCACTTGGAGAGTCACTGATAAAGCAGGAGTTTTAATTGATTTGAGAGAGGAGAGGCTGAGCCAGGCAATTTTGAACATGAATCCCATGAACAGGGTGGCAGTCCTAGGGGAAGTACCCAGCAGGCAGCTTAGGGCAGCAGGAAGGGACTAGATGTCCAGGAGTTTGGGGAAGAACATATTGGAAGGAGGAGAGGAGCCCGGCGAGAAATGTACCTTTCAAATTTGACAGGTGTGACTCTGTACCTCAGAAATAGAAGACATCTTTCGCTACATCTTTTTTTCTTTTTCTTTTTTTTTTTGAGACGGAGTCTGGCTCTGTCTCCCGGGCTGGAGTGCAGTGGCCAGATCTCAGCTCACTGCAAGCTCCGCCTCCCAGGTTTACGCCATTCTCCTGCCTCAGCCTCCGGAGTAGCTGGGACTACAGGCGCCCGCCACCTCGCCCGGCTAGTTTTTTGTATTTTTTAGTAGAGACGGGGTTTCTCTGTGTTAGCCAGGATGGTCTCGATCTCCTGACCTCGTGATCCGCCCGTCTCGGCCTCCCAAAGTGCTGGGATTACAGGCTTGAGCCACCGCGCCCGGCGCTACACCTTTTTTTCTTCTGGCCTATATGTTACTCTCCTTCCAGCCCCTACAAAACAAGGTAATGGTGGAGTTATTTAATTCAAAAACCCAGTTTCCCATTAGAA
Source organism: Piliocolobus tephrosceles (assembly GCF_002776525.5). Taxonomy (NCBI): domain Eukaryota; kingdom Metazoa; phylum Chordata; class Mammalia; order Primates; family Cercopithecidae; genus Piliocolobus; species Piliocolobus tephrosceles. Next base: position 8,015,490 of record NC_045435.1, on the reverse strand, counting down.
TCCCCAGGTAGTTTTGACATACATCCAGGTTAGTGAATCATGTAAAAGTTAATTTATTCATTTAACAAATTTATGGAGCCTCTGTTATGAATTAAGTAGGCCTCTGAGGGCCAGCCTTATGTCCAACTTCCCCCGTTTCTATAGGCAATCTATGTTCTGAGCTTCTAACTACTGATTTATGCCATTGGGAACTCGTCCCAGTGGCAAATAGAAAGGTTATTTGTATTCTTTCTCTATTAGAACTTATATGCTGCCTTCACTTTAATGTAAAGAGAGCACTGGAATCTGGAAGAAGGGACAGCAAACCCCTTGATTTTATTTATTTCTCTCCCTTTCTTTGTACTTGAATTATTTGCATGCTGAGAAAGCCTCATGCTACAATTTTTCTAAAGGTTCCAAGAGAGATATCTATCATAATACTGGCTGATAAATCTCTAATACATGACGGATCACTTGATTTACATAACAGTCAGCACAAAAAGACAATGATTCATGTTCCTAAAATGAGAAGATCTCAAAAGTTCACTTATTTATAAGAAGCAGGGAGACTTTGCTCCTGTTTTGAGGATGAATAAACTCCTGCCCCCAGGTATGATATTTTTTGGGGGAGTCATAATGAACACAATAAAAGATAAATAATTATGTTATTAATTTAGTTCATCCAAGTTTAACATTTTCCCAGCGTAGAACAAATATGATGATAAATAATAATACCTATTTTTCAATGTCAATTTTTTTCTTAGCATACATTACAGTTTTGTATCTCTTTCTATTCTACACTTTCACAAATATCTTAGGTATTTTTAGAAAAAGATCTAAGTTGTATGGTCCTTAAGTAGAACTAGAGTGAACTGAGTGACAGGTAAATAAATTACTGTTAGGAAAAAATATGTAGCCTGTATACACAATTTGGAAAAGGAAAGGGCGACAGCATCTCAGCTGCTGTACAACCTCACCCCACTCCACTGTACACCCCGCAAAAAAGACCACACAGGTTTGTGTTTCTGCCTGCCCTCCTCAGTACTGGAAAAATAGTGACAGTGTGAACTTTTGACAGTAGGAAAGGCTGTTAATCTCTGGTTCAGGTCTTCTATTTTCCTAACATAATCTTATTTTTAAAAGCAGAGGAAATTTTCTCAATGGAAACCAGCTTTGTTCCCAGGGTGGTTTTTTTCTATTATTTATTCCTTACCTAGAACCCAGCTCAGGAGAACTGGATGTTCAGTCATTTTCTGAAACAGAAGGTGCTAACCATATCTGATGTAGTCATTCTCCTAAGGAAAAAGAGAGAAACATTGCCAAACCCTAAAAAGAGTTCCAGCACTAGAATTCCAAAACTTTAAACATGTTTTCAGACTGATAGCCTTGTGTTGTTACCAAATGCCCTTTATCTTTGATCATAATAAACAGTTCTGACTCCTTGGCTTGTTAGGACTGGCAAGTCCAGAGTTTGTCAGCTGCCTTCACGAAAAAACATAAATGACATCGATTCAGTCATCTTCATGTGCAAATTTTCATATCATTTCTAAATAAATAGCTCTGTCCTTTACAGCTCTGCAATGGTAGATTTTAGTAACCACTTAAGAAAGGTTTATAAACTTTACTGTTCATGAGTAATATTGGGTTTTCTTGAAATCACTGCAAAAGGAACATTCTCATAGAGCACCCAGGAGGAGAGCTAAATGTAAGTAAAGGAGCTACACCCATCCAGTTTGACGATCAGTGCCTTGGATTGATCCATATGTGTGTTTTCAAATGTTTAACTTTCCTTGTTCTGAAAGGATCTGGATCAACTTACAATGACACAAATATAACATAGTAAGATAAAATAGATGAAAGTAAGTGAAGAAGATGAGTTAAATGGGAACTAAGGACAGAAAAGTGAAATGCAGTATGGTGAAGAAGATACCCTGAATATGTATGAAGATATGTTGTACAGTTGTGAGACGGAGGCCACAGCTAAGGCCCTGGTCTCTCTAGCAGGCCCTGTGATAAGGGAAATATGTTCAGTTATCAAAACACACACAGTAAATTAACCCACTTCTCACCACCATTGCTGACACACTAAGAGGGCAGAGCTGCACTGGTCTGAGGAAAGGTACAGTACAGCACTTTCAGGGCTGAATAACCAGGCTCTCAAGCCCTCAGAGGGCACCAGGTGTTGGTTTGACTTCACATCCAACTAAGGAGCTGTCTGCTTCATATTAGTGGTAAAACCAAGGAGCTTCAAAGCCTCAGTTAGCTAACCATTGTCCTCCTTGCTTCTGCCTCTAACTAGCCATCACTCCTTAGGGAGTGTAGGTGTTCAACTCTCCCTGACGAGCGTGGCAGGTGTGTTTAGGAAAAGGTCACTGGGCTGTCCCTTGCTTCCTTTTAATTTTGGTCCCTGCTTGCTAGGGAAGAGTTTAGGGAAGACAGAGGATCACATGATTGGACCCACACCCTGCCGAACTCGGGGCACTTCCAGAGACAAAACTGGAGAAAGTGCCATCTAGTAAGAAACACATAAAATAAATAAAACAAGTAAGAAAATTAATAAGATTAAAAACCTGCTAGTCTCTGTCCATGTATATATGTTTAATAAAATAATAGTTAACCTTAATTGAGCACTTACTATGTGCAGATACTGCTCTAAGAGCCTTATGTTTCATTCAAGTAATCCCACCAACAACCCCATGAGACAGATAGTTACTTTTTTTTTTTTTTTGCAGATGTAGAAACTGAGGCAGGGAGAGGTTAGGTGACCCCTTCAAAATCACACAGCCACTAAGTGGGACAGTTAGGATTTGGGCCTAAAAGTCTTACTCCAGAGCTACTCTCTTAGCTGTGAACTCCACCCAGCACCTTCTTTGCCTCATCCTTCACCGTTCAACAACACACATTCCAGAGACTACTGTGTCTGATTTCTTTTTTTCTTTGGTTTAGCGTGATTTCCCCCCCATTAAAAAATAATAATAATAAGGGAAAATCACAGAGTGTTAATGGTGCTACCCCTACATCATCCTCAACCACTTCTCAAAGACGTCACTGCTTATGTGGTGAGCAGGCATCCAAGGGTGCATGCACTGAGTGAGTTCTGTCCTAGAACTGGAAACTGAAGAAGATGCCAGATGCCTCAAGACAGACTGTGGTCAGAGACATAACTCAGGGGGAGCGCCTGTCCCTAATTCCTCATTTCTCCTTCATTGCTGGGTCTCCATTCCTCTTTGCCCCACATCAAAAGCTAAGACACTCACTTCTCTAACTTGGCCCATTGACTTGCCTTGCCAGAAAATCACCAGCTTGAATTATTCTGATGACAAAACCTTCCACCCGAGGCTGGAGCCCACTTCCTCCACCCTTCTTTGATCCCTGAAGAATTTTTCTTTTTCGGAAAAACCATACTGGCAAGCACACCAAACTCCTTCACATACTTGGGATTTTACAGTGGCTTTCTTGGAACCCTGTTGTATTTTACATGTTAGTTGATCTCTGCTGGATAGGGCCGCACGAGGACCTGTTGACACCTCACGGCAGAATTTCACAAAATGTTCTAGGGAGAGATAATTTTCTAATTATAACACCAAATTTTGCTTATAAAGGCATTTTCCAACCACTTCACTTCCCGTAGTGGGAATAGTCTGAGGGTGAAATTAGACCTGGGGTGCATATTTTCTTCTTTCTTTCCATTTTTTTTTTGCTTTCCTTTTTGGTATTAGGAAGTATTTCCTGGAAAACCAGGCCTTGCTTTCCAAATGCTCACCTGAGAATGCAACCCTAAATGTTACCTTCCTTAGACTAACCCATGGAAGCAACAACACCAAGGCTCTGCCCCTGGATAAGCAGACTTAACACCCCCTCCCCTGCCCTGACCAAAGAATGCAGCCTACCCTTCTGGCCTCCTTGGCCTTTTTGTTCTTTCTGTCTGCCTAGATGGCTCGTTCTCCAACCACCAGTTAGAAACACAATTCCTTTTCATCCTTTCAACCATGATTCACTCTCAAGGCAGCCTTCCCTGACCCACTATATCAGTGTTCCCCAAATGTGGCCTGTGGACCACCCACATCAGAATTACCCAGGGCCTAGGGACCTGAATTTTAACAGACTCCCATGAGATTCACATACACATGAAAGTTGGAGGACGTCTGCTCTATACTGAGTTCAGTCTCACACTCCACCCTTCCATAGTCCCTGTTCAACCCCACATCATACTGGTACTGACCTGTTTAATGTTTATCTTCTACATCAGAACATAAACTCTCTCAGTACAGGGACATAATTGGGTTTCCAAAGCTTGGCAGTCTCTGGCTTATAGTTGGTGCTCAATAAATATTTATTGACCCAAATTACAGCAAATAAATTTTGCAGAGCTATTTTCTAAAAGAAATCCTGGTTTTCAGGAATTAATCTCACTCCACTTTTTAAAGAAGGCAATAAAGCAATCAAAAGATGTCTCTATGAGGAATTTAGCCAAAAACTAGTATCCACAGAATGTCACATGCCTCTCCACCTTGAATCTGACCCCGTATCTATTTGGTTTGACCTGTGTGATCACATCAGTGTTGTGAATAGCAACAGAGGCATTATCAGTGATTAAAATTAATTTCTGCCCAGAAGATGAGTGTTTTGGTATAATGTTTTTCAAAATGTTTTTAAGAACAAAGCTTAAGATGCAAAGAATTTTCCTATCAAGACACAGTTAAAGAGAGATAGTGACGCATAAGGAAATTCCTTTTAAGAACCAACTCCCTCCTTCTCATGTATGAGGAGAACCTAGCTATCAGCCTTTTTACTTTTTGGAGGGGACAGGGGAATCTCAGAACTATACTTGCTATTTAAATAGCCAGTATAAATTTTTTAAATCATACACTCATTCAAATGCCATTTAACTCTGTGTTTCGTCAAGAGTATGGATGCATGTATGTGTGCATGTGCACACACATTTAACACTAAAAAGGTTGTATCACTGAAACAAAATTCTGGGTTATATGTTAAACTAGAAAAAGATGGCCTGAGATCCCAGAGCAAAGCAGCAACACTGTCATCCAGGGAACTGGGATATTTCCCAGACTTTTGCCTGGGCTACTCACCAGATACTCTCTTTGCCCTGCCCACAAAGAAAATGGCATCATGCAGAGGAACAGGTTGTGACTGAGCAGAAACCACAGGGCATAGAAAATAAGCCCACTCCACTATCTCCATTCCCTCCAAGCACCAATAGGAGGATTTAATACAGAAATATGATAAAGTTATGTATATTTTAAGGAATGAGAGTTATGTCCAAATAAAAGGGACATTGTTAAACTAAGCTAAGTTGTCAGTGGCCCATAAGCAAAATTCCAAATAGCATTTAATGAACTGAAGCTGTGGAAATTCAAGCATAAAGAAAGAGGTTTTTCACAAACCTTCCATGAGTTTAATCCACTTGGTCAGCTACTGTCAGGAGGAGCAGCCAGTCTGTTGGCTGTTAACAATAAAGTTTGTGCCAGGCACAGGTGTGCTGACATGTGGACCAGCCATGTGTGTTATTAATATTATTATCATTATTCCTATTTTATAGGTGAGACAGGGTTAGAGACATTAAATAACTAGCCCACATTCACACAAATGGCTAAGTGGTAAAGTTAATATCCAAAATCAGATTCTATGAGTCTAGGGTCAATGCTCCCTGCACTATTAAGAATCTGGAAACTTCTGCTTTAAGTCATCATATCTTGAAGAAGTAGGTAAATGTGAGGTAGAAAAAATACACACTTTATATTCTTGATGGAATTTCTGGCTCCACTCCAGGGCCTTACCCAAAGGTGATGAAATCCACCATTTGGAACTCTTAATGGGTACCAAAAGGCAAACATGTTCTCAAACTATAAATGGTGGAGAGGAGGGCCTTGAAAAAATTATCACTATAGGCAATTTATTGTGACAATTCCAAGACTATTTTCTAAATTATTTTTTCAATTGTAAATCTTCACAGTGGTCAGTCCTGCTTTTTCACCTCATTATCTCACATATGAAATCACTTCCTTTTCTGGTTTAGAAGTAAGGAGACAATTTGAAAGCTTCAGACTTGAAGAAACAACAAACAAGAGAAAGCCCCCCAAAATGTGATCGTTATTCAGTAGTTACATAAAAAGGAAATTGAACTAGAGTCTGAAAACACAGGGAAAGTAAGTCACTAATAGAAACAAATGTAATAGTCACCATATGATTAATTGTTTTGTTTTCAGCCTTCTGAAAACCCTTTCTTTTCTCTTCTCAAAACCCTTTCTTGCCTTTCCTTTTTCAAAACTCCTGGGATTCTTTTGCACATCTGCAAAACCAATGTCAGTTCCAGGTTCCTATTCTGGTGTTGAACCAATCTGGCCTCCAGCCTTGGAAAAGAAAGCCAGTTCTCACCAGACAAACAAATGGAGGTGATCTAATACCTGGGGGATGTGGGAGTGGAGCCCCGACTGATAAATGGCAAAGGATTTCAGACCTATCTGGTCCTCAGACCATTGACAAACAGAATCACATCACAACTTAGCAGCAAATTGATGCAATCATAGGAAAAAGGTGAATTTTACTTTGAGAGGAGCGAGAGAGAGAATGTGGGATACAGAGAATTATAAGGTCAAACTAAGTAGTTTTATTCTTTTTAACAGAAAGATTTTAGAAAAATAGTCAGCAACATAGGGATAATATTTTCTACCTCTCATCTTCCTAATGATGATTTACGTCTACCAAACCAAGGCTGGTGGGGGAAAAAAGCATTTTGATTCTATCAGTAAATAGAAGTAATATTCTTGGTTTGTGACTTTCTTTCCACTAATAAAAATACTTGAGCCTTTCAGGGTTTTGTTGACCTCTATTAAATTCAGGTAAACTTGGAAGTGAGCAAAACAGAAAACCTGTAGTCCTTGGAAAGCAATAAAGTCATACTTTGGAATGAAAGGTTTTAAAAGGTTAGAAGAGAATGCATTTGGGGCCATTTGTAGCAGAAACCAAAATCAGATGTTATTATCCTCACCAACAACCATGAAAAGAAACTTAGTTATTTGTGACTGTTCAAGTGGTACTTTCTTTGAGGAAAAAGATTCCAAACAATTCCTGGAAACTCTACCTCTCTAAGAAGATGGCATTTTTGTGAATTGAGGATAAAGGCATCAGCAACATATGGAGCACATTTCCCTTTATAACACTGATTTGTTTAAAATTGAGGGGAAAACCTCTTGGCAAGGTGTGTTGGCCAAGCCAATGGCAAAAAGTCATTTCAGTTTATCGTGATTCTTTTCCACAGTCCACCTCCCAGCCTGTCCGACATCCGGGCTCATGATTTTTAGGCCCTGAATTGAAAACCAAGCAGCTGAGGATGCCTCACAAATGTGACTTTCTTTTGGCATATGAAACACAACACTTCCTTTTCTGCCCCATATCTGCAGAGATGATGGCATGAAGGGAAAGAGCTAAAGATTTTCCAGAAACAAGGTGAATTTGAAAAAGCCTCAGAAGTGGCTGTTTTTTGAAAGATTACTTAGTCTAAGGAAGAAATCCCAGAACTGGGAATTAGACAGACATGGAAGCTTTCCAAAAGTGGAGTGACTTATCACCCTGGCTTGCCCAGGTCTCTCCTTGTTTTATTGCTGAATGCCTTGCATCCCTGGAAACCCCTCAGTTTCAGGCAAACTGGGAAAACTGAGCCACAAAGGCAACTGAAGTCTGTAACAGACTTGAGATGCCTTCCTTTCTCTACATTTCTCTCTTTCTCTACATTTGAGCCACAAAGGCATCTCAAGTCTTTTTGTTTTGTTTTGTTTTTTTTTTTTTGAGATTTTCTTTTTTTTTTTTTTTAATTATACTTTAAGTTCTAGGGTACATGTGCACAATGTGCAGGTTTGTTACATATGTATACATGTGCCATGTTGGTGTGCTGCACCCATTAACTTGTCATTTATAGACTCAAATGTAGAGAAAAGAAGGTTTTCACAAAGTTGAGAACAACTTGTGCAACGTGAGCAAGGCAGAAAAGAGTAACAAAAATTCTGATAACAGTAGCTAATATTCATGTAGTCCTTGATTTGTGTCAGGCCTCTAATGTGTGCTTGAAAAACATTATCTCAGTTAATCCTTATTACAGTCCTGAGAGTTACTTCTTCTTATTGTCCCCAGTTTACAGATAAGGAGGCTGAGGAACACAGAAATTCAAGTAACTTGCCCAAGTTCACACAAGTAGTAAAGATAAAGCCAGAATTAATGGCATGAAGTACACTGAACTTAACCAAGAACAACTCCTTCAACCTTCCACCACTAAGTCTTCTCATGCCCCACATGCAGCCTCGTTAAATTTTAAGATGGAATTAGAACAGGACAGTCTTATTTTTGCTACCCCGAGAACTTGCTAGATGCCAGATGCTCCCTCAAGTAACAGACAAAGAAAAAGGGAAACCAGTAAAGCTCACACTTGTTAAATGGCAATTGGTTTAGCACCTCCTAAAACAGAATCCATGAGCTTCTATGGAATAAAGCTACAAACTCTTACAGCAAGGTTACTTGAAACCTGCATCAGTAAGATGTTCAGTGCCTTCCCTCTAAAGCATTCTTTCAGCCGTTGATCCTCTTGGGCAACCTCTTGTGCCCAAGGCATTGGGCAACCTCTTGTGAGCTAAGCATCTTGCCAGACGGCTGTCGTGAGCCCTGTTTAATCCTTCTCTCAAGGAGCAGTGGTATTGTTTCAATAAAGTTGCCACTGTAATTGCTTGGCTTACCGTTTAAGAGTATTATAAGCTCTGGGAATGGATTTGTGAAAAAAAAATATAATTAAAAGAAATTTCAACAGTGTTCTATTGAGTATGTAGTTGCACAAGAGGAGCTGACTTGCCCCAGACTGGCCACTGGAGGATTTATCTTATGGGAAGAAGCTGTTTTACTTAATCTGGTTTCCTAGATAAAAACAGAATGCCAGAAGCCTGTGGCTGTAATGAGAGGGGAGGAGAAAAAGACATTATGGATGTATGTCCATGTTAACACTTAAAATCAAGGCAAATGAAAAACACAACCAACCCGGGAGTTTAACCATAGATGCACTTGGATGACAAATTCAGACTTCCATGTTTTAAATGAGAGCCCCTGACATAGCTCTCCCTGGATGTGTCTAAAAACACATGTATTTATGATTAGTGGGCCAGAGACCACCACCACACAGTTGTGGCTATAATGCAAGTAGCTCTATCTTTTTTGTATTCAGACCATCTGTTTTCAACTTAGTGCTGTACTGGACTTCCTAAAACTTGACCTACCTCAACGTCATGACCAGGGATTACATTCTATTTTCCCCAAGGGTGCCCTCCACTATGAAAGAAAAGCATAAGCATTTGGACAGGCTGGCTGGAAGGAAGCAATTTCTAAAGCCTATCCCATAAAATTCCCAGATTCTCAAGGAAACAAGTGACTCTTGGAGCTCTTGATTTATGTAGCTTGTGCTTCCAAAATGTTAACAGAAGTAATGATGAAATGGAATCTGTCTGAGGAACTGACCTTTGTTCTGGGGCTATTACAACTTAAATATACTACGCATCTTATTGGCCACCTGTGAGCAGCTCCCTTTATGTTTGTTGACAATAGTCCCAGGGACCTGTTTCCATCCATTTATCCATCATTCATTTATCCATCCATTCTTCATTCATTCAACAAATATTTAAGCCATGATCTCAGGTTCTGGGAGTAAAGCAAAGAACAAGGCAGGCAAAATTCCTTATCTAAAAGTGCTCACACTCTAGTGGAAAGACAGATATTGAATAAGAAAACAAATAAATAAAATTTTTCAGATGACGAGTGCCATAAAGAATAAACAGAGGTGTGCCATAGAGGGAGAAGGAACCACTTTACATAGGGAAGGCCCCTCTGAGGAAATAACATTTTAGCTATTTTATTTAGGAATAATTTTAAAAATTGAAAGAATAATATTCTAGACCAAAGGCACTGTAAATGCCAAGTCCTTAGGGAGCAATAAGCTTGGTGTGTTTCGAGAATAGCAAGGTCTTTGTGGCTGTAGGAAAACAAGCATGGTATAGTCAGGTTATGTTGGAGTTGGAGATTCACATAGGACTTCTAGCCTAAGGGAACTTTGTGTGTCATTCTAAAAGCACCAAAACATCATTGAAAGATTTGGGGAAGAGAGGTGACATGATCTGATGTATAATTGTAATGAATCTATATGGCTGCTGGGTAGAGAGTGAGAGGGCAGGAGGGATGCAGGATACGAGAGTGATCACAGGAAGAACATTAAGAGACTGTTGCAGTAAACAAATGAGAAATGATGGTGGCTTGGACTATTACTGGAGACAGTAAGAGGTGAATATATTAGGGATTTGTTTTAAAGATAGAGCTGACAGGTCTTACAGATCGTTCAGATGTGAGAAATAAGGGAAAGAGGAGAATGAAGACTGATTTGAAGTACTGGGCTTTTGCCCTTGGGTAGGTGGTAGTGCCCTTTCCTGAGACTGACTCCCCGTGAATAATCCTAATCCAGAGAGGTAGAATGAGTTAACTGTTCCCCATTTTATCCATGTTGTCCTGAGAAGCAGGAGGTTATTTATGTATCGGAACTTGTATCTGTAATGACAGTTCCCAACCTTCCAATGCTTTTTTCTGCATTTATCTCAGAACAAGCAAAAATTTGTTGGAGCCAGAGCTACATAAGCTGTCAGCAGAGAAAGAATAATCTTTTCTAGAATATAAAAACATGAGAGAACAAGCAAATACATGACTTTTTATTCTGTGGTCCTCCCCTTGAAATGAATGATTTTATTGTATCACTAGTACGTGGGAATACTAAAGTGGAGTTGGGGTAAGGGCTTGAAGTGTTTACTCTCTAGACCATTCTGCAAAGACTAGTGGACTCCTGGAGATGGCTCTGAACACTCTATTGCATTTCCCTATTTCACGGAGTCTGTGACAGAGAATTAAAAGGTCTTATGCCTTCACTCTGGGATATTTCTCAGATTGCCCTTATTAAAATAATTATATTTTACAGTGGTATAACCCTTTTCGTCCAAAGGTAGAAGAATTTACAGTCAGCAAACTGATTGCCACGTGATACACATTTGAGTCTAAATTAAAACTTGGTGTGCCACATCTCAGTTTGTCATACTCTGTCATACATAAGTGGATAATTACAGGGCCAGAATTAACCTAGGAGAGTACAGAGTAATAGTTCTTTTGGTAGAATTATTTGCTAAAACTGGTTGATGCATGAACATCATCATGCAAAAGACTATCTTGAGCATTCTAATTCTCACGTTGGTGGGGTAGCATCTTTTTTATCTGAATTCTTACAGCCTGTGAAAGCTCACCCATCAGACCAGCATCTTAAACACTGAGGAAGTTGCACTGGAAAAAAATACTTGTAAGACAAACATTCCGTCAGAATGATTAGCACCAAAATGCAAATTCATTGACTCCCTGAAGATAATATGTAGATTCATTTAATAATATTGACAGTGAAATTTTTATATGCATGTTCTAAAATGTGCTACAAAAAGAAAGCTTATTAAATAATAAGAATTTCAATCAGCATGGTTTGTCAACAATTCCAAACAAAATCAAAACCCAGACAGAAAATGTAGTAGGTGGCCTTCCTGTCACATCAGATGACTCATGATCCCCCTCCTCGAAAGCCCTATTAGTGACACAAGTCACAATTACAGTCAACCCTCTGCACTTCTTTGCATGACATTTGAACTGAGCAAAAAGTACTTTTCTAACCCCTTGGTGCTGCATATTTGACCCTAAAGCTTGCTGTTTGCTCCTTTTTTGTTTCAATCCTCATGACTACAAATGCTATTATTAGTCATAAGATTGTTCAGTCCCTTTTAAATTCCAGCCATGGCATTTGACTCTCTGGCCTAAACATAATAGGGAACTCAATATCCTAATTATTTCCAAGGGGTCTAATTCTTCAGCATTTACTTTGAATTTTCCCAGATTCATATGGAATCAAGACCTGCGTTAAATGTTAGCAATGTTATACCTCTGCATTCTTCACTGAGCATGGAGACCAATGCTTCCTATCGAAAAGTGCATAGGTTTGTGTATTGGCAGTACTGGAACTGAATCTCAGTCTTGCCACTGATAAGTTAAGTGAATTTAAGAAAGTCATAATATCTCTGTTTTGTGCTATACATATAATATTTCTATGAGGGGTTATTATATAAATTACATAAATATATTTTATGTAAAATTCTTGGCACAAAATAGGCATTAAGTAAATAACAAATATTACTCATTACATCATCAGCAACACCACCGCATTTATGTAAAGTAACTAACAAAGCACTATTTTCCATTTCAGCCTATGCTTGGTAGGGCTTATTTTAGCCTTAAAAATCTTTGATCTGATGATTGGACTGTTCATGGCCCCTCAGAGGCACGGCACATCTAATACACCACTTAGAACAATCTAAGAGAATCTAGGCTGTTAGTTGAGTTTAGTCTGAAAATCTATCCTAGGTACATGATAAAATATTACATAGGTTCTACAATGCAAAATAAATCATTAAATCACAAATCTTAACTGCTCAGAGTCCCACTAGAAATAAAATGATTGAAACTTATTATTTCTAGATGGGAAAACTGAGCCCTCACCAAATTAAGTAGCTTTTACATGGTCATGCAACTTAGTAATGAGCTAACATTAGAAGGAACCCAAACCCCAATTAGGTGTATAACTTAAAACCTCTCTTACTGTAGTGATGGCTCTTATTTTTTTAACTAATGATGATCTTTCAGAGAGCTTGGCTTGCCCAAACTAGGGCTGTAGATAAAGTCGGAGCTACATTATTTGTCGTCGTGGAATTGCTTAATTCAGATACTCTCTAAGGGCTCATCCAGCGCTAAATATTTTATTATTGTTCTTCTTGTTATTCAAGGTTACCCTTTACATGGACACATATTGTTCATCAGTCTCTAAAATGTTTTTTCTCTTCTAAACAGACCAGGGTCTTTGCAATCTCACAAACATCCATTCCATTGCCAAATTTTTCCCCATATGCACAATAATCTCCCTCTGTTTATCCAGTTCCCATTCACACTGCAAGACCCAGCTTCCCATCTCCTCCATAATATCTTCCCTCACTTTTCTGGCCTTAATCAAATTCCCTGTCTTCTGAGCACCTATAGTCCCCAAGACTAGTCCACACAACTGAGAACACAGTAATCCACTGTGTATGATGTTATCCCTATTATTTCTTGTGTACATCTTATCTTCTCAATTAGATGATGGCCCCTTGAAGACAAGTACCATGACTTAGGCTTACCAAATTGTTGTGGAGCAGAACATTGTGATGAATGAGCTCGGAGTAGGTATTCAAGTAACACTCAGTTGATTAGGCAGGGGGGTCAGAGAGGAGAACAAACATTTTCTTGTTTCTCCAACCATTCTTGGTTAAGTTCTGGGAATCCTCAATGCTAATACAAAAACTGAAAACTGGCAAGTTTGATTAAGGTTTTGAATTAATTAGAACTAATTAGAGAGGGCAGGGAAGGACAGAAGATAGGCTACTTCTAATCCCATCCTACAATCCTTTCTTTGAAACATAGAGGAAATCCACTTGAAACTGCCCAAGTGACTGATTATTGTTTCTAAATGAGATTTCTACTTCTGCAGCATTGATTTCTTGCACTAAGTCCTGTCCTTAGAAGTTAACCTCTTTTCTGGAGTAAGAAAAACTTTATTGAATCCATGTGATGAAAGATAAATGATATGGAATGTTATGAGCCAAAATTAGAATTAGTAAAAAAAAAAAAAAAAAAGTTCAGTTGCATACTTACATGTACCAGAATGCCACAGCATCATTACACAAGGAAGTGGCATTGGGAACATCTTAGGAAAAGATTTCATATTCCAGCTTCATCTTATTTAGCATGAATTTATTGAGTGCCTCATGACAGTAACAGTCATGATGATGATAATAATAGAATATTAAAGATTAAACCAAAATAATAAAAACATTAAGAGTCCAGGTTCAAATGTTAAACACTCTGGGTTTGCATTCTGATTCTATAACTCTGTGTGGGCAAGTTACTTACCATTCCTGTGTCTCACTTTCCTTGCCTACTAAGTAGAGATATTAATAGCACTGGATTAGAGATTTGTTGTAAGGATTAAGCTGAGAAATGTGTGAAAAAATATTTAAGTAAGTATCTAGCACATAGTAGATGCTCAGTAATACTAGCTTTTCATCATTACTATTATTATTATCATTAAAGACTTAAAAAGACTCTCCATATTTCAGGCTCTGTGTTGGGTAACTTACATATACATATTTTTAGCAGATACAAATTTTTTTACAGTTTGTATGTGTTTACTAATATATTTTAACCAAATGGAGTTCCTAGCCCATAGTAGGCATTCAGGAATGAATTGTTGAATGAAGTAACCTATCTTCTGTCCTTCCCTGCCCTCTCAACAATTGTTGAATGAATAAGAAATTTCATTTACTCCTCACAACAGCCTTAAAATGTGGCAGGCACTCAGAATATAACAGTGAGCAAGACAGAGTCCTAATGTTCAGGTCTGGTGTGGCAAATCAACAGGCAATTCCTGTCTAGAGTGATTGCTCTGCTAAGGTAGTACAAGGCTTTTGGGAGCAGATATGAAGAACACTTAATCCAAACTCAAGGAAACAGGTAAGATTTTCTGGAAGAAATGACATCCAGGCTGAAATGTGAAGCATGAGTAAGCGTGAGCCAGGCAAATCAGAGGTAACAAGGTATGGCAAATCCAGAAGGTAAGAAAGTATGGTGAGTTCATTTAAATGAATATAGTTCTTTTTGATGAAGTGAGAGGTGAAGAGAGGAGAAAGGAAGATGTAGAGGTCAGTAGGGCTATAAGTGCAGTACTGGGGACCCAGACTTCGACTCTAACATCAGTGGGGCAATTTAAATTATTTAAGTGAGTGAGTGACATGGGCTTCGGAATGATCGCTCTGGTCATTTCTTCCATTTCAGTGGACTCTCAGAATTCTAACACTTGCCTTGAGCTAGATCAACTTTGGTATTCATTTGCATGTTGGTAAATGTTTTAGTCCACATGACTAGAATTATAATCGTGTATGGTTTTGAGACCCAGACCCGTCTCTGCGGCAGTGGTCTCTAAGACCAAAACTATCCTGAACCTTACGAACCCACACCCTGTGGGCAGGCAGTTGTTATCAAGAATAGATCCAATTAGATCTGTTAATTGTGTCATAGAATTTCTCAGAATTTCTCACTTGGCTACCTTCCCAATACCATATTATGACTGAACCCGTAGATCTCTTTGCTAAGGTTAGAGCAAAGAAGGCGAATTAACTTTTTGTGCATTGGCTGACCCAGCTTCAGAACATTTTATATTATTTTCTAATATTGAATGACAGATGGAAAATTTTCAGGGAAGGAGGTAGGTTGTAAGATAGATATGGAACAAAAAAAGCTCCAGATTCCTATAGACCTTTCATTTAATATGTTATTGATATCAATATTTAATGTATGTTAAATAACAATATATGACCATGGGTAGCTTCCTATATGGTTAGAATTCTACTAATGTGAATTTTTCTTTCTCAGAATTCCAGGCGATAACATTATAAAAATAATAGTTATAGATCCTCAAAAGGATATTTCAAGGGAATTACATTTGCCAAAAGGCAGCCTTTCATATAAATATATCATGCAAGCTGACATAAATACCTAAGAGAACCTAAATTAAAACAATATTTTCTGTTGCTCTGAGCTCTGTGTGAATTGGCTCATCATAGCAAAATGAGCTTCTTAGTGGTCAGTGCATTGAGAAAATGAAAGAACTGTCATGTGCCGGGCGCGGTGGCTCAAGCCTGTAATCCCAGCACTTTGGGAGGCCCAGACGGGCGGATCACGAGGTCAGGAGATCCAGACCATCCTGGCTAACACGGTGAAACCCCGTCTCTACTAAAAAATACAAAAAAACTAGCCGGGCGAGGTGGCGGCGCCTGTAGTCCCAGCTCCTCAGGAGGCTGAGGCAGGAGAATGGCTTAAACCCGGGAGGCGGAGCTTGCAGTGAGCTGAGATCCGGCCACTGCACTCCAGCCTGGGCCACAGAGTGAGACTCCGTCTCAAAAAAAAAAAAAAAAAAAAAAAAAAAGAACTGTCATGTATTCAAGAACCAGGACCAAGTACTGGATTAGAGTTTAAGAAAAGAAAATCTTTGGTTTTGGAATCAAAAGTGGGGAAGAATTAATTTAAAGCAAGATTTTAGAAGGATGGCGAGGAGTTTCTGAGAACTGAAGTGAGTGGGAGGAAAGACCTTCATAGTGATCCCCTTACCCTCACTTTTCCCTCAGTGCTTTGTTGATTTCAGTGTGGTGAGTAGAAGCGGAGAATGGGCAGAAGAAGATAGGTGAACCAAAGGAAAGAAGGGGATGAAAAGATAAAAGGGCTGATGGACAGCATTCTCCAAGCCAGTCAGAATTTGAGGAGTACCACTACAGATAGTGAAGCACAAAAAAGCAAACATGCCGTCCCCTTTGCTCACTGCCAAGTCCTGCACCAAGTTGGGGGACTGCCAGGCGGGCACTCCCAGTGGTCAAAAAGTGCAAACGTTACTCAGGGAACAATTAATGTGAGCTGTGTAATGTAATATGGGTCAAAAACATGAAAAGACATTTAAAATGTCAGTGGATGGCTCAGCAGACCCATCAGGCAGCCAGAGAGTAGAACACCTGCTTTGCACTCAGTGACACAGAAGCCACAATTTAGACCAAAAAAAAAAAAAGAAGAAGAAAGAAAGAGAGAGAGAGAAAGAAGGAAAAAAGAGAAAGGAAGGAAGGAAAGAAGGAAGCAAGGAAGGAAGGGAAAGAAGCAACTGCACAGCCTGGATGGTCAAGGTGGAGAGAGAGAGGAGACAGGGGCCCTGGGGATGCCCACAGGATGCCAAAGGAAATGGCTGGAAACCCAGGCAGATTTGTTGTTTGAAGCAGAAAATAAAATGCTGATAAGGTTGTAATAGAAGAAGAATGGCTTAAATTTATAACAATTATTCATCCTATTTTGATATCTGGAGTATAATTAAATTCAGACTTCCTTTGTTTAATTAGCCATTAGGTTTGATGAAGTACATTTTCAAGTCAAGCAGAAAATGACTTTAAAGAAAGGTATGTGTGCAAGTGAAAGGGCAGGGGAAAGTCAGGCTGATATGTGAAAAGACAAAAGGACGGAAGAGACGATCCACCTTTATTATAAAACCCCTGAGAAGATGGCGGCAGTGGGTTTTCGACGTGGCTAACTCTGATGTGCCCTTTACTGCTTAATTCAAAGTTCAGCAAAAGTTTAAAAGGAAATGAAGTGAAAATTGATACTCAATAGATAATCACAGGAGAAAAAGATCAACACATAGTTGCTATGGACTTTTTTCAATGCCCTACTTTTGAGGATTCTTTTCATCATATAATTTTTTTATTTCCTAGTACTTAAGTTTTTGAAATAAAGAAATTACCTTCTAAAGGGAATTCCATGTGTCATCATATTCTCAAAAGATTCACTTCGTTACCATGTGCTTTAAAAGATTCCAGCACATGAAAGACAGGAAACACAGTCATGTGAATAAAAGAGATAGAGAATTACAGACTCCTTTCCAGTAGCGTAAAAGCTCTTTAATAAAAACTCTTATATATTATATCAATGGCCTTGCAAAGACATTTAGGCAATAATAAACTGCAAAATGATTTAGCATGTGCAGAAACCCATCAAGCTGTAAACTTACACCCTTTGATATTAATCTGTCATATAAGCAGGAGTAGGTACCTGACAAGACTTATATTAAAATATATGTTATACCTCAGTAAAACAATTAAAAATTTAATTTAGAAGTTCTCGCTTGAAAAATTAGTGATAATATGACACACATTGACCATTGTGGGTAAAATTAATGATAGTTAAAAGAAAACAGCTGTTCTTTTTTGGCCAAAGGAATACTTACAACATATTCATAGAATTGTTGAGTATTAAAGGTAAATAAAACCTTAACATTTTTTGTCCATCTCTTCATTTTATAGTTGCAAAACAAGGCATCCCTCTCATCATGATACCTAGAGGTAATGTTCTTGCCCAAAATGTTAAGAGCTAGGAAGTGACCATCACTATCTTGAGACTATCATTCACTTCACCCATTCCAAGGAAGCATAAACTATAAATTTCAACATTCTTATAGACTATTATGATTTAATTAAAAAGTCGGATTGGAACTAAAGAAATAGAACAGATTTACATGTCAATATCTGGAGAATAAACCTCATGAAATTAGTTATGGAAACTCACAATCTTAAGGGATCTGTAGCAGGTTATCTTATCTTGAGAAAAAAACCAGAGACCAAAGCTGTGTGTGTGTGTGTGTGTGTGCGTGTAATAAATAGATGACTTCTGAAATGAAGTCATATACGTCCAGGAAGGAAGCCTAAGATGTGTGTTTAGCAGATGTATTTTAAGAAATGTCTATTGGTGAGTAGTATTCTGCTCTCTAACAAGGAAAAAAGAGGAAATGAATTTAAATTAGAACCAAAGGAATTTAAGTTAGATGGAAAGATCTTATTGGCAGTGAAGAGTTTATAAACCCTGGAAAAGATTCCTGGAGAGGTTTTCAAATTCTCTGCCTGAATGTACTTAAAAGAAGGGAGATACCTATCAGCTCAGGGTGGTTGAAGTAGAGACCTGCATGGAATTTGCTTTCAGCTGAATTCTCTGCAAGTGGATTAGTTCCTGACAATGCTCAGGATGTCAAAGACCATAAATGCTAGACAGTGGCAAGCAATATTGCCCCTTAAAACAAAAACAAAAACAAAACTCACCAAAGTAATCATTTCCTTGGAAGGTCAATTGGCATATGGTAGTTGGTTATAAGTGAAATGTTCAATTATAATACATTCTTGTTTTATTTTCTTTTTAGCCTAGTTTCCAGTGGAAAGAAGTCTTATGAAATTTCTCTGGCAGGCTATGCCATGCTTAATACAATTTTTATTTTCCTTCTCTCTGTTGGTTACAACCAAATATCTTAGAAAAACCTAAACCTAAGTAGCAATACATGTACCCTCTGAGTAGATTCCTCTGAAGGAAATACCCTCTCCCTTGACTCCAAAGGAAAACTTTCTCTCCTAATTGAAAGGAGCAGGATGATTATCCCACCACCATCAGCCCTCTTCTTCCTTACCTTCACAGAGTCCACACAAATTCTCTTCATCTTGCAGAATGTCTTCTCATTTCCAACCCAAAAAACAGCACATGCACTAACAGTTCATACCAAAATTCGCTAATTTGCTGCACTTCTCCGCTCATACAGCTGTGTGTCTGTTTACCCCATTGTGTTTGCTACAACTATTGTCTGGTTTTCATTGCAAGCTCCTGAAGGTGAAGGATGGAGTCTGTTTAACTTGCTTTGCACGACCCTGTGTGTACATGCAGGTGGACACCATGTGACTGTCCTTGACAATAATGGTTTCTGACATGACTGGATGCTCAAAAAATAATCCCATGGATTAGCTAAAGTTGGAGAGAGAGGACTTAGTTTGCAGAATCTGTGTCACTGGTTGGTCCTCCTACATGTCACATACCAAGGTGATCATTTTCTGTCAGGAGTCATCAGGGCAGTGAGCAGTGCGGACAAGGACCCAATCAGCAGCTAGAAAATCTAAGCCTACCCTAAAATGCACAGAAATCAAAACTGCATTTATTTGCATGCTTTCCTTCCACCATGACCCTTCCTTCTTTTGTGTATAAATCCAGTCTTGCTGGAGTTCTCAGCTCAGAGCATTGTCTGCCAGTGACCATTGCCATACCAGGCTGTTAAACCTCAGACACACCCTGGAAGACTATCAAGTTCACAGTATCTTGTTTTTCTTATTTCTTTGTGTTTATAGTCTAGAGGGAACAAAAGTCATTTTTACAAAGATTAATATTTCTTCTTTCCCACCAATTCCCACACAACCCTTTCCAACCTTCCTTTACATCAGTCTTCCTCACTGACCCAAGAAGACAGAGATAAGTCAATCCACATTTCTTAGGTTAAAAAATTCCAATGCTTTTTCATCTCTAGGGTCTTCAAAGTTAGGTTTTTAGAGAACAAAATGATTGATGAAAACCTGCTTCTTACAGAAAGCACAGGAAATGACATTTCATTTAATTCAACAGATATTTTCTAGGCACCAATTATGAGTCACTCACTGTGTATTGGGGAAAGAAAAGGGAACAAAACATAGACTCTGGCTTCATATAATATATTTGGAGGTGTGATGTGTGTGTAATAGTCAATTTAAGATTTTACTACATGATCTTAAATATAATAAGATTGCTTTATTTTGGATTGTGGTGAGGATTAAATGACATATAATATAGTCAAATTATACTTGACACAGAGCCTGACATGTAAGACATCCTCAATAAACAACAGCTGTTACTATTACTGAAAGAGGCTTAATTTAGAGCAATTTTGGGGGGAGTGCTCTCTCTCTGGAAATCAAATTTTACCTTGGATTAAAGGTATTTTGATTGTTACGGGAAGAAGAGGAATCATCCAAGAGTTGGATTCTCACCAGACTCTCACTGGACAGCAGCACATTGCTGAGCTCACCCACTGCCATAAGAAAGTTCTTCTCTTAGCTTCTTTTAAACGTCTGTTTGAAAACTTTTCTTACTGCAAAGATGTTACATTTCCTGAAAGAAGCAGCACATCATAAAGTGTTTTGGCACAGAGCTCATTCTACCTGCTCATTCTACCAAGATTCTAGAGCGTTTCAGAACCTGGATCATATCCCAAACACACACACAGCACATATTTTTCTCGTTCCTGCTTCCTTCTACCGTGGTCTAGATTATGGTTGTTCTGCAGGGCAAGTGACTACCAAAATACACTTGAAGTTTTTCATATTTATTTTAAAGGTACATAAAATGATTTTATAGAGCATCATTTTAATGATTTAGTTCTTACTGAATCCGTATCAACAATTAATCTTAAGCAGGAATAAATCAACTTTTAACCTCAGGAAAAATTAACCCAATAGATTTCTTTTTTAAACTTGCCCAATACAAATGGCTTCACTGGCGTCTTAGCTGAGCTATAGTATTTAATTAATCAATTATTCAGTTAATTTTATGGTTAAATATATAAATTGATCATCATGTAAATGTCAAGATGATTGAAGACAAGGATGTCATAATATTATTAGCCCAAGCAAAGGAATCCACCTACTTCATTCTTTTTGGTTCAATTTAAGATTTGCTCTATACTCTCAAATATCTGGATAAGTAAAAGAAGACTTCCTGCCATGTTCTTCTTTAATATTTACCATTAGGAAAAGCCTCAGTCTTTTCCTGACTTCTGTTATTTAGAAGACCTCTGACCATGTCCTACATCACCATTATATTCTCAATATTTTATCCTGACTGAAGCTTCATTCAGTTGTTTCATTCAAAAAAAAGCTAGAATTTCACCTTCCATATTTCCTCAACAAGAATGAGGAATTCTGGGAAACATTTGATATATTTTCCATCTATTGCAAAAGTATCAGAAGGATGTACTAGAATGAAAATCTTATAGGTATCTTCTATAAAACATTGCCACTTAAATTAGAGCATGAGGACCTAATTTTAGCTTCCAACTATGGAAGCTTCTGTTCTCCAGCTCTCTAAGCTAATGTTGCTGTTTCTCAAATTTACTTACGTATTGAGGTGTTAATTTCTCACACCTACCTTCTTTATTTCAAACTAATAAAATCCAAAGATTTCATATACACTTTATTTATTTAGATCTTTTCAGTGTTTTCCTTTACCAGATTATTTAGTTTTGGCTTCTTTGAACTTTGTAACCATTAAATATGGTCATTAGACCATTGCATGGGTTTTATTAAAAAAAAAAAAAGGAAAATTAAGGTCTCTCTAACCATAATGTACTCAAAAGAAAGCCAGTGATCTACCAATCCAGACTCTCAATGGTACCTTAGTACAACCTTAGGGAATTTTTTCCTCTCTTCTAATTTATCATGATTAGTTGTTAGTTCAGAATTGATCCTATTTCTGTAGAAATGGATGTCACAATCCTAGAGTTTTATGAGACTATACAACCTTGAGTTTTTGTAAAAATCAGCCAGAGGCTTAAAGAGTTCCTTCAGATGGATAAAGAAAGGGAAATGAGCCCTCCCCACCCCTTCCTCTAGCTCTCCAAGCATTATAAGAAGCATGAAGCCCAATCAGATGTACTACTCTATGGGAAGGTAAGAATAGCTTAAAGGAACCTTAAGATGCCTCACCCAATTGTCTTTTTCTAAATCCTAGCACTTTTATACAACACAAATATGCAGTTCCTATGGAAACCTTGTGCCCAATTTAATAGCATTGTTGATCAATGAACATTTGTCATGCTCCAGACAACTGCCATGAATTAGTAAAATAAAATACAGTATTCCTTAAAAAACTTGAAACCAAACTCTGGGATGATGTCAATGGGATAAGAATAGACAGTTCGTTTCTTTTCCTGATTCCTCATTCACCAATCTTCTCCTTCAACATTGCATGAAAGAATAGAATCTTTCTTTCCGTTGCCTTTATTCATTTACTGCACAGTTATAAGGATTAAATGAAACTGTGAAGATAATGCAATTAGGAAGGAGACTGGTCCAAAGGACACGTTTAACAAGTATGTGTGGCCGGGCGCGGTGGCTCAAGCCTGTAATCCCAGCACTTTGGGAGGCCGAGACGGGCAGATCACGAGGTCAGGAGATCCAGACCATCCTGGCTAACACTGTGAAACCCCGTCTCTACTAAAAAATACAAAAAAAACTAGCCGGGCGAGGTGGCAGGCGCCTGTAGTCCCAGCTACTCGGGAGGCTGAGGCAGGAGAATGGCATAAACCCGGGAGGCGGAGCTTGCAGTGAGCTGAGATCCGGCCACTGCACTCCAGCCCCGGTGACAGAGCAAGACTCCGTCTCAAAAAAAAAAAAAAAAACCCAAAAACAAATATGTGTTTCCTCTTCCTTCAGGAACCATAAGAATATTTGACAACAACCATAAGAATTTTGTGAAGGAAATTCAAAACTGGTGAAGATAGGCTATGTTGAAACGCATATCAAAACTTCTGCCTGATCATCTGAGAGAATACTATATACTTTTGGAAATGTTATGGCATATCTGTAAATAGCAATTCAGATTTTGAGTCTTGTTATCATACCTGGCCACTGAGGCCCAGTCACTACGTTTCCTGCACCCCAGAGTGAATAACAGAGAAACAGCTTGAACTCCCATGCACTCAATGGAGTCATTAAGATATCTCATTCTGGAGGCTTGTATTAAACCAGCCTCCAAAAATGAAATACTTTTTCCAACACTTTTAGTGCTGAAAGGGAAGTCTTTTTATTAAGACTTTTTCCTAACCCAGTAAATAAATCACATATTCAGCAGCAATAAAAATATTGGTGAGAAGTGAACAGTATTCATTTCAAAGCAAGGAGCCTGTTGAGTGGTGATACAATTTTTAGAGCATTGATTTGACAAGACAGCTCTCATTAAACTCATAAAATAATTTTATGCTTTTGTGATTTTGTTTGTGGGCTTTTCTTTTTTCGAAATTGAAGTTATGTACTTAACTCTAATCAGAACCATCAAAGCCTTTTAAAATGCCCATATAGTTTACAATTTCTGTTCTTTTTAAAAAATAATGTCATGACGTTTCTTTTGTAGTGCTAAGTTCTGTGTTTCAAGAGTACAAATAATATTTACTTGTAAGGAATCCAGTAAATATTTATGAAATTCCTACCATGTGCCAGGCCTGGTTCTGGTTGCAAAAGATGTTACAGCACACAAAGCAAGTTTCCTGCTTTGGAGTAGTTGGGGAGAGAAGGATAGGTGTTGAGACATACTGAAAATAAACAAAATGTATAATTAAGTAAGGAAGCTATCACTGCTACTACAGAATTAAAGAGAATTAAAGATATATAAAAATGAGTGCTTAACTTTAGATTGGATGTTCAAGAAAAACCTTTTTGAGGAAGTGATATTCAAGTGGAGACTGAAATGGTGAAGCGTCCAGACAGCCATGCAGTGTTCTGGAGGAAGAGCATTATAGACAGAGGAATGGCAAAGCCCTAGAAGTAAGGATCAGCTCTCTGTTTTTCGTAAGTTGAAGACCCGCATGGCCAGGGGTGGAGGATAAGAAGGTAGGGGTCAAGGTTGGAAAGAAGGCAGAGTGGGAATAATGTGGGGCATAGCAGCCAGGAAATAAGTTTAGATTCATTCTCAGTGCCATGGGGAGCTATTGGGTATGGGGACTGGAGTATAGAAGCAGGAGAATGACATGATCTGATCTACATTTTTCAAAGTGCACCTCATCTGCTGTGTGGAGAATAGAGCAAGAGTAGAGGTGTGTTTAAGGCAGTTGGAACCATTGAAGGGATGTAAGCAAGAAAACTGACTCATTGGTTTTGGTTTTTGTTCTCAAGATCTGACTATGGTATAGAAACTGGACTATGGTAGAAATGGAAGTATCAAAGGAGCCAGAGTGAAAGAACTTTCAGTAAATTTGGAAAGTGATATGAATTCAGATATGGAGATCAGATGGTGTCCTTGAGTTACAAGAAGAGACAACACTCATGAACAATTATTATGCTTATTATTTATAAACACACAAATGTAAGTATAAAACTGTTAAGGCCACATAACAAAATAGGAGTGATGCCTCTACAAGCTGAGAGACAGTAAGGCCTGTTAACAAACATCAGAGCTGGAAGGGGTGGAAGAATTGTTTTCTAGAACCCTCAGAGGGGGCATGGCCCTGCCAATATCTTGATTTCAGACTTCCAGACTCCAGACTTGGAGCGAATACATTTTTGTTGTTTTAAGGCAAAAACTAATAAATAAATAGATAGATAAATAAATAAATAAATAAATAAATAAATAAATAAATAAATAAAACAATTATGCATTGTTATTTCTTACATACATTCTTTTAATCATCACCATATTCAATAGAATAGGTACTCAGCTCATTTTTCTTATATGAAAAATCCAAGCCAAAGTGGTAAATCAAGTGTCCAAATAACCAGGTGTATTAGTCCCGTCTCATGCTGCTCATAAAGACATACCCAAGACTTGGTAATTTGTAAAGGAAAGAGATTTAATTGATTCACAGTTCAGCATGGCTGAGGAGGCCTAAGGAAACTTTCTACTGAGGAGGCTTAAGGAAACTTTCTACAATCATGGTGAAACGGGAAGCAAACACATCCTTCTTCACATGGCAGCAGCAAGGAGAAGTGCCAAGCAAAAGGGGGAAAAGCCCCTTATAAAACCATCAGATCTCATGAGAACTCACTATCCTGAGAACAGCTTGAGGGTAACCACCCTCATGATTAAATTACCTCCCCATGGGTCCCTCCCACGACACATGGGGATTACGGGAACTATAATTCAAGATGAGATTTGGGTGGGGACACAACCAAACCATATCATTCTGCCCCTGGTCCCTCCCAAGTCTCATGTCCTCACATTTCAAAACACATCATGCCTTCCCAACAGTCTCCCAAAGCCTTAACTCATTCCAGCATTAACTCAAAAGTCCAAGTCCAAAGTGTCATCTGAGACAAGGCAAGTCCCTTCCACCTATGAGCCTGTAAAATCAAAAGCAAGTTACTTAAGATACAATGTAGGTACAGGCATGGGGTAAATATACCCATTCCAAATGGCAGAAATTGGCTAAAATGAAGGGACTACAGGCCCCATGCGAGTCAAAAATACAGCAGGGTAGCCAAATTTAAAGCTCCAGAATGATCTCCTTTGTCTCAATGTCTCACATCCGGGTTATGCCGATGCAAAATGTCAGCTCCCAAGGCCTTGGGCAACTCTACTCCTGTGGCTTTGCAGGATACAGCCTCTCTCCCAGCTTCTTTCATGGCTGGCATTGAGTGTCTGTGGTTTTTCCAGGTGCACAATGCAAGCTGTCAGTGGACCTACCATTCTGTGGTCTGGAGGACAGTGGCCCTCTTCTCACAGCTCCACCAGGCAGTGCCCTAGTGGGGACTATTTGTGGGGGCTCCAAGCCCACATTTTCCTTCTGCACTGCCCCAGCAGAGGTTCTCCATGAGGACTTCACCCCTGCAGCAGGCTTCTGCCTGGATATCCAGGCATTTCCATACATCCTCCAAAATCTAGGCAGAAGTTCCTTGACCTCAATTATTGACTGCTGCGTACCCACAGGCTCAACACCACATGGAAGCTGCCAAAGTTTGGGGTTTGCACCCTCTGAAGTCATGGCCCAAGCTGTACCTTGGCCCCTTTCAGCCACAGCTGGAGAGGCTGGAACACAGGGCACCAAGTCCCTAGGACACACATAGCCAGCCCACAAAACCATTTTTTCTTCCTAGGCCTCTGGGCCTGTGATGGGAGAGGCTGCCATGAAGGTCTCTGACATACTCTGGAGATATTTTCCCCAATGTCTTGGTATTAACATCTGGCTCCTCATTACTTATGCAAATTTCTGCAGCAGGCTTGAATTTCTCCCCAGAAAATTTGGTTTTTCTTTTCTATTGCATCATCAAGCTGCAAATCTTCCAAACTTTTATGATCTCCTTCCTCTTGAACACTTTGCCACTTAGAAATTTCTTCCACCAGACACCCTTAATCATCTCTCTCAGGTTCAAATATCCACAGATCTCTAGGGCAGGGGCAAAATGTGCCAGTCTCTTTGCTGAAACATAGCAAGAGTGACCTTTATTACAGTTTCCAAAAAGTTCCTGATCTCCATCTGAGACCACCTCAGTCTGGACTTCTTTATCCATATCACTATCAGCATTTTGGTCAAAGCTGCTCAACAAGTCTCTAGGAAGTTCCAAGCTTTCCCACATTTTCCTGTCTTCTGAGCCCTCCAAATTGTTCCCACCTCTGCCTGTTTCCCAATTCCAAAGTCACTTCCACATTTTAGGGTATCTTCATAGCAGCACTCCAGTACCAGTACCAACTTACTGTATTAGTCTGTTCTCACACTGCTAATAAGACATACCCGAGGCTGGGTAATTTATAAAGGAAAGATGTTTAATTGACTCACAGTTCAGCCTGGGTGGGGAGGCCTCAGAAAACTTACAATCGTGGCAGAAGGGAAAGCAAACATGTCTTTCTTCACATGGTGGCAGCAGGGAGAAGTATAAGTGAAGCAGGGAGAAGTCTCTTACAAAACCATCGGATCCTGTGAGAACTCACTCACTGTCACGAGAACAGCATGAGGGTAACCACCTCCATGATTCACTTACTTCCCACTGGGTCCCTCCCATAACGTGGGGATTATGGGAACTACAATTCAAGATGAGATTTGGGTGACACCAAAACCATATCACCGGGAAAAGTAAATGGCAAATCTAGAATTCAAAGCTCAGTCTATGTGTCCATACTAGGATATTTCTGTTCTGCTATGGTGTGCCCATATCAGAATTAACAAAGGAAAAATATTGAAAATTCCATTCTAAATAATAAAACAATATTCTATAATATAAAATACATAATTTACTTAACTGTATTGATTTTTAGCTTATTTCTATACTTTTATTCCTATAAATAGAACTGTAGTAAACATTTTCTGTATTATTTTACCTTATTTCTGATTACTTCTTTAACTGAATTCCTAGAAGCATCAAAGAATATAAATATTTTTAAAACTCTGGGTACATAATGTCAATTTATTTTCCAGTAAGTCTGTGCCATTTATACTCTCACTTAGCCCAACCAACATTAAGTATATTTTCATCTTGGCTGATTTGATAACTGAAAGGTTAATTTCATAGATTAATTTGCATTTCCTTTCATTACTAATGAGACTGAAGGCTTTCTAACATATTTATTAGCTTTTTATTATCTTCTTTTGTAAATTCAATTGCCTATTTTCCTATATGGTGTGAGTATTTTTTTCTTGGTGATTTGCAGGAGCTCTTTCTATTGGAAAGATACTAAGACTGCTTTTTAATTCTTGCAAACAACTTTTCCCAGAGTGTATTCCACATTCAGTTTTCCAATTTTCTGTTGTAAAAAGATCATAAATATAAGAGGGTATGCTCCTGCTATCTTTGCTGCATAATAAACATCAGAGTTTAGCAGCATAAAACAATAAACATTTTATATCACAATTTGAGAAGTCAGGAATTGAGGTAGGTCTAGAAGCTTTTCTGCTCTCATGACTTACTCATCTGGCAACTGGTTGACTGAAGGGCCCAACATGGTTTTGCTCACATATTTAGTACCCTGGCAGTGATAAAAGGAAGACTGAGATTTGCTGGCAGTGTCAACAGGAGTGCCTACATATGGCTTCTCTTGCGTGGTGGTCTCTAGGTAGTCAGACTTCTCACTTGGAGACTCAGGGCTCCAAAAGACAATGTTCCAGCAATCAAGGTCAGCCTTTTGTGATTCTGCTGCAGAAGTTACATAATGCCTGCTCCACTGTGCTCAATTGGTCAGTTCATAAGCTCTCCCAGATTCAATGGGAGAGAACACAGAGGAGAATCAAAGAATCTGGCCATGTTTTAAAACCTCCATAAGGTATAACATTTTTTAAGGAATAAAGCAAACTCCCCTTCACCTTTTAATTTTGTTCACGAAATTTTCGCCTGCAACTGGTTTTTAAGTATTTATGTATGTTTATCTATCTTTTGGTTTCTTTCATTGCTTCATAATTCATTTTTTAAAATTATTTTTAAGCGTCTGTCTACAACCTCAAGGACATTACCGATTAATATATTTAGAACAATTACTTTTTGGTCTTAAAATATTTTAAGTACTAAGTATTGTAGTTGCATTAATTTAATTTAATTCTTAATTCTTTTCATCCTTAGATTTCTATCAGTGACATACTTGAAAATTCACTTTATAAATGCAGGTCAGACCATATATTTAATTATGCAGCTGCTGTGTGGAGAAGAAAAAACAAATCTAACTAAATAATTCTTGCCTAGTACTGTGCCAAATTTGTGGCTCATTCTTCAAAAATTAACTGAAAGACAATGAGCTACAGATTGCCTCTGTAGCTAACGGTTCCCTTTAGCTCCTACAATGGTGCTTGAATATTGAATAATTTGATTAATTTCACAAATAGTAATTGTAGCACTCTTTCTCACAGTATTACAAATAACAAAGTAAAAAAGTGTCATCACATTAACAGCAACAAAAATGTCTTTTAATTAGAAATTATTTTAAAGGACATTCTTCTGCATCATAGAGAGAAAAGAACCTCTTTTAAATAATATGTGGTAAACACTCAGTGTTAAATGATCCTTAGTCTGAGGGTCGAAAAATGGCAATTGAGGTGTCTTCGGTGTTTTTTCTCTGCTTCCACTATTGCATTTCAAAAAGCGGTTTCATCAGCTACCAAGGTGCGGGTCTGGGAAAGTTGTTCAGAGAGAGGTAAACTGAATAAGATACATGACATGTACATAACAGTGATCTTCAGCATTTGTATTATGCTATGTATCTTCTTGTTTTATTTTCACCATAACCAGAAAGAAAAAAATGAATTTTTAGAGGAAGAAGAAAAAATGAAAAAAATCTTATTGTCTAATGCAGTTCAGTAGCATGAGGGAAGGGCAATATCTAATTTATTTCTTCAACATTGTATCTCCAACACTAAGCATTATACTTTGCACATAGTAGATACTCAAGAAATATGTATTGAAGAATGCTATAAAAGAGGCACAAACATTCCTCATAAGGCTCTTCCTGATATCCAGTCTGAATCTGGAGAGTTTTTTTTCATGGAGGCAACTACGTTTGTGGTATATCTCCTTTTGTATCTGTCTGTATTTCCTGCTAGTCTTCTGCAAGAAGTCATACTACGTGAGAGCGGACTGGAAAGTCAAGCTGTTGAGTCCATTTACTGTCACCAAACTTTATTACTAAAGATAATTTGAAATCCCATGGCTTTCCAGAGGCAAAGGTTCTCGAATCACCTACGGCTAAACCAAAGTTTATGTCTAAATATCCACAAGTTGAGCCAAAGTGCAGGATGCTGCTGTATCCATCCTTTGGGCCTGAACACACATTGTGTAGCCTCTGTAGGGAAAGCCACATGTCAGAGGCTGGGCCTTGTGCTTCAGGAACACTACTGCTTTTTAATAGTCATTTTGCAGATGGAAGACATTCAAGTGCTTCTTCATTTTGTGTTGAGTACTAAATACAGAGAAATTCTAGAACTACACTCTCTAATACTAGAGCCACTATCCACAGGTAGCTTAATTAGCTCAAATTAATTAAAATTAAGTAAAACTAAAAATTAAGTTCCTCCATCACACAAGCCATATTTCAAGTGCTCAATAGCCACATATGACTGGTAGCTACTGTACTGAATAGTGTAAAGATGAAAAATTTTCATAATTACAGAAAGTTTTATTGGACAGTACTACTCTAGAATATACCATTTAAATCACATTTCAAACCTACTAAATTTGATATCCAATTCTGCGCTTATAACAAATACTGGCTTTCAAACTGATGTATTTATCTGAATGACTGAAGTTGTTCCTGTTAAAATATTTTGTTGAACAGCAAATGTAGATAGTTCTTAAACAAGTTCCTGTGAAACACACGAAAACAAAATAGAGAGTATCTATTAACCAAAACGGAGTTAAACTTCTGAAATTCATTTTAATTAGAGACAAGTACCATATGATTTCTACAGAGTCTAGGTTATAGAGAACTTACAAAGTTTATTCAACTAGTTAAATTGTGCCAAAAATTCAAATGAAAACATAAAAGTGTCACCATATTAAAGCCCCATCACACCTGATTTGATATATAATCAAGAATAATTTATAACTCAAATACTGCCATATGTAAATTGATAGGAAACGTATTATTTAAAAAGTTCATTTTTCTTAAATAAAATTAACTTTTTTCCCTGAGGTATTATTAATATTTCTTCATAAATTTGCATTCTCTATGGCAAATGCCCAAATTCTTTCCAATTATCTCCAATCTGTATTAATGGAAATT
Organism: Piliocolobus tephrosceles; assembly: GCF_002776525.5. Lineage (NCBI taxonomy): Eukaryota > Metazoa > Chordata > Mammalia > Primates > Cercopithecidae > Piliocolobus > Piliocolobus tephrosceles. The sequence continues at coordinate 7,984,524 of NC_045435.1, read as the reverse complement.
AAACTGGTGAGAACTTATCACATGATATAACCATGAAAAGCAATAAAGATATACAATTTGTTGTTTATTTGGACAAAAACTACATATGGCATATGCAGAAAAATAAACTAATAGCATTTGACGTATTTATACATTCCTATTATGCAATTTCTCGTATGATCCAGAATAATACACTTTGATAATCCATTTCTAATTGCACTGAGTAAAAGTATCTTCTTTTTTCTACTTTAGAAGTTGCTGTGGAAGCACAGCAGCATCTGCTGAAGAGACAGAAACCAGTCCCAGGGGTGTTACAGGAAGGCACCAGCAAGGACATTGGTCTTTGATTCAACAGTCCTGTCAAGTATAAATGTAAGTGTGAGGAGCAACAGAGGGCAGGGCAGTGGTCTGGGTGGCCCACAGGTAAAGACGCAGATTGCTGTCTAGGAGCACAAGGGCCCCTGGCAGATGCTCAGTGTCTAGCCTGCCTGCATGTCCTGTCTCCTATCCCCATTTCCATCGTTGCAAAAGCCTTGAGACCATCACTACTAATATTAGGTTTTCAAATCCCCTATAGTAAAATACATGTGCAGAGTATGATCCTAGCTGATTTTTAAGTCTAGGCATGTTGAATACAGTCTTAAAATAATCATTTCCATAGATCTTGACTAGGTATCCAAATGTTCACCAGATGCTAGGAGTTAGATTTTGCAGAGGAAAATTGCTAACTTAAGCTTCTTTTCATGATTCAGCAGAGGGTTTTAAGTAATGAAAGATCTGGAGATTTGTAACATAAATAATTCCAGTGCAAATGGGAAAATTAAAATAATCTTATCATCTCTGTCATGTCTATATATGTTTTTCTACCATTATCATATTTCTCTTAATTGGGCCAATTTTTTTTCTGGCTGATATTTTACAGTTTTAAGTTATGAGCTGTAATGAAGAAATGATTCTTTTCAGATGACTGAAGTGATATGTACTAAATTTTCCTAAAAACAATCTAGGATGAATGAAACAGAGCATGATATGACAGAAATGGCTTTCTTTGTATGTGGTATTGAATATACTTACAGTGAAAAATAATAATAACAGCACACCAGAATCCCTTTTATTCCTTAATTGATCTCTCAGTAGAAGCAATAAAAACATAAAGTACCTCATTAACTTTCAAACTTTGACGGAAAAAAAAAAAAAAAAAACACAACATACCATCCATTTCTGACAAGTATTGCCTGGTCTTAAGTGTGACTTTTGGACACACGACTCAATATTCCCTAATATATAATAGTACAATGGTTTTTATAGTCTATTTAATTTTATTTCATAATTAAAAGAATGAATTGCTGAGATTCCCCAGATTTTTTGTGTTCTTGTTGGGGCGGGGTGGATACCTGAACAAAAGGAAAAGTACAGCATTTAGCCTTATCGTAATCCCTCATTGACTGCAGCCTGTCTAGAATGAATCCATTTAGAGTTCCTGGAGAAATGCAAATACATTAATGATTTTACTAAGGCATTACATTTTTAATATAGGTATCACTAATTATTTTGGCTGGATTCCATCAAAGCCAGATGTTCTCCAAATGAAATCTTTATAATGCAAACCCAGTGAATAAAAAATACATGCTCATCAAAGCAGCAGATTGTAGGACTTGTGGATATTAGAAAAACTAGGGAAAGAGGCATGATGTGGGTAACAGTCATAATGTCAGAGTAAAGCTCTGAACTCAACCCAGAGGTACTTTATAATCATTGCAACCAATGACAGGCTCGGCTTCTGGCTTTCTTTTTTTTTTTTTTTTTTTTTTTTTTTCTGTGAGACGGAGTCTCGCTCTGTCGCCCAGGCTGGAGTGCAGTGGCCAGATCTCAGCTCACTGCAAGCTCCGCCTCCCGGGTTTACGCCATTCTCCTGCCTCAGCCTCCCGAGTAGCTGGGACTACAGGCGCCCGCCACCTCGCCCGGCTAGTTTTTTGTATTTTTTAGTAGAGACGGGGTTTCACCGTGTTAGCCAGGATGGTCTCGATCTCCTGACCTCGTGATCCGCCCGTCTCGGCCTCCCAAAGTGCTGGGATTACAGGCTTGAGCCACCGCGCCCGGCCCTGGCTTTCTTGTAACAAAATCTTACTGCCAAGGGCATTGATGAGCTCTCCCAGTAAAAAAGTATAATAATAATGTTAAACTAAATCATAAAAATACAGAAGGTGGTTATTAAAGGGCAGAGGAGAGAAATTGCTTGTAAAGTTCGGGTGGAAATTTCAAAAATACATTTTATTGAACTTTTAAGAAATTAAGCTCTTTGTTTTTAAACTAGGGTGCAAAAGCAATAAAATGTAAATGCTATTCAATAAACTATTTCATTCAATGGTCAACAGCAATGATTCAGCAAGTAAAAATAAAAATTACATTATTCAACATGGTCATCAATTCAGGCAGGCCTGAAGCTTACAAGTTATAAGTTTTTGAGTGAACATAACCAGCTGAAAGTATTTTTAAAATGAATTTCGATTGAAAAAATATAAAGAATTTTTTGAATGTACACCTTTTTCTCAGTGAAAATGGACTTGGTTTAACTTGACATAGTATAAAACTCTTAATGTTTTATGTAGTTTATTAAGTTCTATGGAGAAACGTATTTGAAACAAATATAGATAATGATCGAAAAAGTTTAAATATGAACACCATTATAGGCATACAATTAAGAAAATCGAAATAGATCATGATAACTAATCTTTTGCATGCCGTCCAAAAGCACAGAATGTAACTTTTTAAGTCATTTTTTAATAATCTGGAGTTTTCTTTCTGACCCTTTTACCTTCCAAAAATATAGATTCCTGAATCATAGAACATACACATTTTGGTAGACAGATTCTGTATTTTCCTCAAGTTAAATAACATATACCTCTAAGTGACAATAATCGTAAAAGCAAGCTTTTTGCTCATTAAGATACCTAATGTGCCTTACACATAGTATGTACTAAATAATATGGGTTGAACTGAATTATTCCCATTTTCTCTTCAGATGTTACTGTGTCTCTTGGATTGACACTAGAGAGGTGGTGTCCCACACATGGGAATTAATGAGCTACATCTGTAACCAAAAATATCCATGGGAAACCTGTTGAATTGATCCATATCTGTTTTATTAATCAAGCCCACTGCGGAAGGGCTTTCTTGTGGTTGTACTATACTTTGGAAATAAATAGAGTGGGGAAACCACAGTTCATTTTAAATGTTGTTTGAAACTTTGAAGAACATGGGGTTTTATATTATATGACAGCAATAAACTCCAGTTTTTCATGGCTGTAATTTTGAGTATATAAATATTCTGTATGTATAATTTTACTGCAGAACATTATGACTGTGGCCAAGAAGACCCTTACTGTTCAATATGGAATTTACTTCTTACTGCCACTGTCTTCCTTCCTCAACTTTTTAAAATAAAAAGACTTTTAAAAATAAAAAGAAATTTTAAAACTAGCTTGGTATGAATAGCCTTTAGCTGAAGCAGATGGCTGGAAGTCAGGAACCCCAGATTCTATCCTTCATTCTCCTACCAACTTGGAATGTGGCCTTGGGCAAGTCATGAGAGTAAATCTACAATAAAAGAGCTAATAATGCCTTACATGTGTGTGGTGTTTTATGATCTAACAGAGCACTTTCACATACAATATCTTATTTAATCTTCCCCACAGCTTCCTGAAAAGAGTATGGCAGTTGTTATTAACAACCCGCATTATAAAGAGTGGGAATTTGAGACCCAGTGAAAGAAACTAAATCGTTTTTTTGAGTCAGGAACAGTCATAGTCTAAGATTCCGGGCTGGTCTTTGTCTTTCCTCTGCACCACATTGCCACCCTCTGGCACCTCCAATGGTGGCAAAGCAGGAATGACTATAGCTGCACTGGTCAATATGATAGCCACTAACCACATTCTGATATTGAGCATGTGAAATGTGGCTAGTCCCAACTGAGATGTGCTGTGAGTGTGAAATACACACCAAATTTCTAAGACTGGAAATGAAAAACAGAATGTAAAATGTCTCATTAATACTTTATATATTGATTGCATGTCAAAATGATGATTTTTTAATATTTTGAGTTAAATAATAGTAATAAACATAAATAAATATATTAATAAATATTACCAAATATGTTTTTTTTTTTTTTTTTTTGAGACGGAGTCTCACTCTGTCACCCAAGCTGGAGTGCAGTGGCCAGATCTCAGCTCACTGCAAGCTCCGCCTCCCGGGTTCACGCCATTCTCCTGCCTCAGCCTCCCGAGTAGCTGGGACTACAGGCGCCCGCCACCTCGCCCGGCTAGTTTTTTGTATTTTTTAGTAGAGACGGGGTTTCACAGTGTTAGCCAGGATGGTCTCCATCTCCTGACCTTGTGATCCGCCCGCCTCGGCCTCCCAAAGTGCTGGGATTACAGGCTTGAGCCACCGCGCCCGGCCCCAAATATGTTTTAATAACATTAATTCCACCCGTTTCTTTTTACTTTTTAATATGGATAATAGAAAACATAAAGTTGATGTGTGACTCACATTGTCCCTATGGGACAGCACTGACCAGAGAATTCCATTGTTCCGAGCCCACATGTTAATTTCACAGTACTGGACTTGTTTATGTGCCTGGCTTGATGTGGCTGACACAATTCCCTGAGATGCTGTCAAATAGAGGGCAAGGTGGATTAGCAGCAATGATCTGGGCATTCTTGCACAGCTTCCACATGCAGGAAAAAAGTCTGGTTTCATTAGTTGCTGCCCCAAATTGTTCATTCATCAAAAGGGTCCATTTTATACCTGTTGAATCCTTGAGAGACTTAGAAGTAAAAGTGCTATGGCAAGAACTATAAATTACATTTATGGCTCTATAGCACTCTTTATTTTCAAATACGTTCCCGTTAAACATTATGAATGAATGAGACATTAAACTGTTAGGCTGATATATACTATGTAAAATAGTAATTATATGTAACTTTGTTGTACAATATGTTTTATTCTACCTACAAAGTCTTTAAGATATTTTACATACAATCCCTAAATAAATAGCTTATACCTGTTATGGAACAATCTAACTGAAAGTCCTCAGGAAAAATGAGTTCTTATTTAGAAGAAAAAATATGTATAGTAAAAAATAGCACAGATCACTAAAATCTAGCATCCATCTGGCAGTTATTATGTGGGCTCAAGTACCATGCTAAGAGTTACACCAAGGTTCTCTCACTTCATCTTTACATGGCTTTGAAAATCAGCAAGAGGGAGCAAAACCAAAGGTCTTAACCACTACTGCTTCTTATTTCAAAGCAACTTAAAATCATAACTCAACCTATCATGACAGTATAAGAATATTTGGGATTGATTTGATTTGATTCATTTCAACTCCACGAGCATCTACCTAGCAAATACAATGGACCAGGAACAGTTCTAGACACTGAGGGAATATTGAGCAATAAGACCAGAGCTCTACCCTCAAAGAGAACACTGATTGGCAGGTTTATGAACATGCTTTTGAAAAATGCTTACTTACGACAAAATAAAAGGGGAGTCACTACTCATGTTCTAAAGGGCTTCTTTATGTTCCAATAGGAATCTTTATAGTGCTATTCCTCAGTTTGTTAAAATTTACCTATTGTTCATAAAGCAAAGGTGTTATATTAAAAAAATTAAAAAATAAAAAAATAAAAACTATGTAGTTTGAATTTCAGAGGTTTGCTTTCCTCCATTATACTCACTTGGAAGAAGAGGTGCTGAAATTACCTTAAATCTTTTCTAGAACAAGGAGAGACGAAAGCAAACAAACAAAAGGAACATAAGTCAAAATGACTCTTAAAAAATCACAAAATATGGCCGGGCGCGGTGGCTCAAGCCTGTAATCCCAGCACTTTGGGAGGCCGAGACGGGCAGATCACGAGGTCAGGAGATCGAGACCATCCTGGCTAATGCGGTGAAACCCTGTCTCTACTAAAAAATACAAAAAACTAGCCGGGCGAGGTGGCGGGCGCCTCTAGTCCCAGCTACTCGGGAGGCTGAGGCAGGAGCATGGCGTAAACCCGGGAGGCGGAGCTTGCAGTGAGCAGAGATCCGGCCACTGCACTCCAGCCTGGGCGACAGAGCAAAATTCCGTCTCGAAAAAAAAAAAAAAAAAAAAAGAAAGAAATCACAAAATAATGAAACTAAAGAGTTTTATAATCTTTTATATAATAATAAGTTATCTTTGAAGACAGAGATTTAATATTATGCATATGAGTTAACTATTAATTTTTTAAAGAATATTTCAAAATAGAATGCATAACTTGTTGCCAATTTCTTTTTCTTTTTTCTTTATTTTTTCTCTCTTTATTTATTTTTTTTGAGACACAGTCTTGCTCTGTTACCAAGGCTGGAGTGCAGTGGCATGATCTCGGCTCACTGCAACCTCCACCTCCTGGGTTCAAGCAATGTAGTAGCTTGGACTACAGGTGCACACCACCACACCAGGCTAATTTTTGTATTTTTAGTAGAGACAGGATTTCGCCGTGTTGGCCAGGCTAGTCTTGAACTCCTGACCTCCAGGGATCCGCCCACCTCAGCCTCCCAAAGTGCTGAGATTACAGGTGTGAGCCACTACACCTGGCCCCAGTTTCCTAATGTTCATGTTTACCTAGAATTAAGTAAAAATAAAATATTAATAGCCAACTCTGGGTGGCAGAATTTTAGACAGTTTTGTGCCCTTATGTATACTCTTTTGCAAATTTTTCAAAATAAACATATATTGCTTTTATAATTGGTAAACAGAAAAAATACTGTAATTGACTCCAAAATCAACAGGTGATAAAGACAAAATGTCCAGGGGAAGTAAAATGCAAATTTTGCTCTCAATCACAAAATTTTTAAAAAACAGTAATAAATGTAATAGGTTCTTCCTTGCAGGTGTTATTTCCCTTTCTTTGATTCAAGATAAAGCAACCTGTAGGCTATTCAACTTCTCTAGACAAGAAAGGTTAAAAATTGGATTGAATTTTCTAGATTTTCTTGAGAAAGCATTTCACCTTCAGCTATGAACATGAGCGTAAAGATCAAAGTTGTAATATGGGCTGGTAAAGCTGAAAGTTGTTATCATAGCAATCAGAAATGCAGAGCATCATTAAAGTGTACCTCTTTCACCTTAAAACATAAACTGGCTATCAATCATTTCTAATGGCATCTACTTAAAAATGGCCTTATTATTGGCTCCTAAAATGTGTAAAATGTCAGGTGGAAATACATAAACACGTCTGAGCTGGACAGAGTCTCGGTGATCCTAAAAAGTGAAATCTAGAGCTATTTTAGAGATGCCATTTAAAAATTTATGGAGAGAGATTTGGTCTTAAAATTTCTTTAATGAATACTAACATTTTACTACAAAGAAAACAAAGAAATGGGTTATTTGTGCCATTTAATCATTAAATCATAAATCCACAGACCATTAGAGCTGGAAGGGGCCTTCTAGATTATCTCCTCCAATGCCAATATTTTACAGATGAGAAAATAGGAACAGAAAAGTTATTTTCTCAGGGCTGAGCACGGTGGCTCACACCTGTAATCCCAGCACTATAGGAGGCCAAGGCGGGCAGATCACCTGAGGTCAGGAGTTCGAGACCAGCCTGGCCAACATGGCGAAACCCTGCGTCTACTACAAATACAAAAATTAGCCAGGCGTGGTGGTGGGTGCCTGTATTCCCAGCTACTTGGGAGGCTGAGACAGGGAGAAACGCTTGAACCCAGCAGGTTCAAGAAGGTTGCGGTGAGCTGAGATCACACCACTGCACTCCAGCTTGGGCGACAGAGCGAGACTTTGAAAAAAAGAAAAGAAAATGTATCTTCTCAGGAAAAAGTGAAATCACTCAAAAATATCTTAAAGAATCCAGAAACATCTTGAATCATACCTGGGAAAATTTAGGTAAGATTTTGAATCCTACTAGAACTTTAATTATAACTCGAATTTTTAGTTTGGTTGTGGGCAGTCCTATGCAATGAAGGAAAGACACTAACAGTGACTGTGGAAAGCACATTCACAATGAACACTTATATAGTCAAAACCAAAAATAAAACAGACCAACGATTTCAGACCAGGTTATTCATTCATTCCTCAGCTTCCTTTCTTTAGTGAGTCAAGCAATTGAAATGAGCTTTCTTAGCCACTTTTAAGACACAATTCTTCTGTTATCATGAAAAATTGGCTACTTCTAAAGTTGTTGATATGCTGAAGAATAATGGGACCTTCATTCTTTGAGTTTAAATATCCAAATTATTGCCAAAATTCTCCTGATTTAATGCATTTATGAAAATGTGCTTATAGCCGGGCGTGGTGGCTCAAGCCTGTAATCCCAGCACTTTGGGAGGCCGAGACGGGCGGATCACAAGGTCAGGAGATCGAGACCATCCTGCTAATACGGTGAAACCCCGTCTCTACTAAAGAACACAAAAAACTAGCCGGGCGAAGAGGCGGGCGCCTGTAGTCCCAGCTACTCGGGGGGGCTGAGGCAGGAGAATGGCGTAAACCTGGGAGGCGGAGCTTGCAGTGAGCTGAGATCAGGCCACCGCACTCCAGCCTGGGCGACAGAGCCAGACTCCGTCTCAAAAAAAAAGAAAAAAGAAAATGTGCTTATAATAAAATTATATATATTAAGAATATACTCCTCATCTCCTGCAAATAGATACTTTGCATTATGGACATCCTGGAAGAAGTAAACATGAAAGCTCTTTTTCTAAGTTCAATGTTGGTCTAAGAAATGGAAAATAGTAACACTTGGTTTTAAGGAAGCTAGCACAGTGTGGGCATGTTCATTGTCATCTGTAAAGTAGAAATAAGAATAGACTCTTGCAAAATCGTAGAATTAAATCAATAATAGATAAAAAGTGTTTAGTACAGGGCTTGGCTCACAGTTAACATTTAATAAGTCCCCGCTATTAGTATTAGTGGTAGTAACGTTATTATTATTTACAACATGATCACTCTTCCACCACACCCTTCCCTTCAAACAAAACTCTTGTGATCCCCCTACACTATTTCATGGCTCCATGTGCTTGTATATTCTGATCCCTCTCCCCAAATGCCCTATCCTGACTTCTACAGCTGCTGAACTCCTACTTATCACCCAAGGTCAGCTTTCTTCCTCTTACCTGTGTTACCTAATCCCTCGCTGCACTCACCTATTTCCCATGGCACTCTGCATATATCCCTCTCCTATCAATTGAGATGATGACTTTTACTTGATCGTCCCTCATGCCTCCCTACATGCCACACACACATACACATGCATGTACACATATGTACACACTCTGGACTGTAGTGAATTCATCATACTCAATTTTGTATCACCATAGAAATGTCTATTGAAATGAACAAACTCCTGCATGAATAAATGACTTTTTAATTTCATGAGTAGGTATCAGGCTAGAATGTGCACCTAGTGGCCTCAGTTTAGAGGGGGAGAAGGGGAGATGGGCATATGAGGAAAGCTGGGACATGCCACTCACTAGCCCTGGAGCCCGGCTCTGCCACATGCCTACTGCTATGACTTGTAGTAGGTCACTTAACTTCTCTGGACCTGTTTTCCTTCTCAGCAAAATGGGAGGACTGGCCAAAATGTTCTCTGAGGACCCTTCCAGCACCAACCTTTATATATGACGCTATGCACTGGTTTATCTCAGTGGTTCTCAAACTTCAGCAGACATCAGAATCATCTGGGAGGCTTATTAAAATACTGGTCAGCAGATCTGATGGGGCCCCAAAACTTGCATTTTTAACAAATTGCTAGATGATGGTGAGGCTGCTGGCAGGGGGACCACACTTTAAGAACCACTAATGGATCTTCTTAACTCAGGATCCTGACACTGTCCTGTTGCTATCTGGTGAAAGGAACTCCTGATATGAAAATGTATAATAAGATGCACGCAGGCAAACCCACCCTTCTGTGAGGCTGTCATCAGAAGGACTAGGTGCCTATGGGTGAGCCCCAAGGGTGACCACTAAATGAAAGCTTTGTTGACTGGAGTTTTGTTAAAGGCTCGTTTTGTGGGAAAGAAACTGCCTGACTTCTCAGTGCTGTAGGGTATAGAAAACACTGACGCCAGAGTTTGACCCATCAAACTAACCATCAGGTACTAACCTGCTGCAGCTGAAGTCGCATGGATCACAATTGCCATCTAGTGATGACTTTGAATTACTGCATCAAGAGACTACAGAATGAAATGCTGCTTTTTCATTTAGAAACTGCTATTTTTTTTTTTTTTTTTTTTTACACAAAACTATGTTCAAAATGAGAACCCTTAAGGATAAACTCTAATGCGCTCTGGTCTTATCTACATTTGTATCTCAGTACTATGAAAATAAACACATATATAGTATTTACTATGTGCTAGGCATGGTTCTATGCTTTATATATGTTCAATTATTCACAGCAAACCAATGAGATAATACAAAATTTCCCATTTTGGAGACAAGAAATAAAACTACAAATGTACAAAGCAATGAAAAGACTTGCCTGAGGTTGCCCAGTCAGTAAAATGGTAGAGCTTGGATTGAACCTAGACAGCTATTGGGAAGATACTACACTAACCAGTCTCTCTTATATCAATTTAAAACATAGTTGCTGAAACAATTAGTACTGGTAAATGGTTTTCAGTTACAGATATGGGTCTGCAAAATATGCTTAAGTATACACTGAATAAATAAATTTTTTCTGATCCTTCCAAATGAAATCAGCTCATATGCAATAATTAAAGAAAGGTTTCTACCTACAGGAAGCCAAATGCAACAAAATGAGCACCAACTTGGATTAAGATTTGGAATCATTTTTCTACCTGCTATACAATCTTAGACAAGTCACTTAGATCCACTTTTTCATCTATGAAATAGAAAAAAATAAAACCGTAGTTTACATAGTTCTGTAATTCCCAAAGATGTGGTTTGAGGGTTCTGTAAAGTCAGATTAAATTTTAGAGTAGCTGCTCAAGTTATCCACTGAATGCGATCACAAGAGCAAAGAGGGAGATCATGGATAATAACTATATTGTTTTTTTTTCAAATTGTCTCTCATGTGTGAAAGAAGCCAGGACAGAAGATTTGATCTCCTGGTCTATTGTCCATAAGTGCTAGCACTAAACAATAACACTCATGGTGTTTGTGGGAGAATTACAGAGCTCAATCAAAAAGATACACATTTCCTTTATTTTTCTGAATACTGTACTTGGCCTGTGCACCTGTGCTCTGCATCCCTGCCTGTTCTCTGCCTCCCAAGGGTCCTCAACAAAGAACTCCTACAGAAAGATCACATATTTGCCAGTGGATTGAGGTCCAACGCCCCCCTCCCCCTGCCCTCACTCCAACCTTCTCTTATCAGAGACCTTCTTGGATTTAAAAACCAGGTCCCTGATAATCCTTTCTTATCTAAAACATCTCAGTTACCAAATAATTTCTTATCTCAATAGACCAAACCAGGGTTATCAAACCAAAGTACTAGAGTACTAAACTAAGTTTCTTTGCACCTGTATAGGTATAACATGCTAAGACTTGCTGGCATCAAATTCATGGTAATGAAGGAAAATAAACATAGACGGAGTCAGAGAAATAATGGGTAACAATTAAAATATAGTAGGGTAAACTATTGGTACCTCACTTTAGTAGATTTCTTGATGTCATTTCAAGTATTTGCACATATTTAGTCACCAAAACAACCCTAAAATTAGGCTAGATAAGTTTATTATCAATACCATTTGAGAAATAAAGATATTGACACACAGAAATGTAAAGAAAAACAAAGGAAACGGAAGCAAAGAAACTTTAAACAACTTGAAAAAATAAGTGAGGGTTCATATATCCTAGTTACTAGGCCTGTGCTTGGCCCCACAATTACAATGTAACAATCAAATCCTGATATAAGATGACTTCCTCTGATAGTTGAGTTTTTTAAAAATTCTTTATACAAATAAAGTAGAAGTAAATGACTAATTAGACTTCAAGGATAGTAAAAACTCTATTAATTCACTTAACCAACATGTGTTGAGAATCTACCTTGTGGCTGGCACTGTTTTAGATTGGGGAGTTTAGCAGTGAATGAGGCCAAAAATGCCATTCTACCCTTAAAGCTTACATTCTCTCTAGTTGGAGAAGAGATGACAAATGTGAATATAAATAAATATCTATATACTCTTGAGAAATAAATGTTACAGTAGAAATGGAAAAAAATGTGGTTGGTCTCTGAGCCAGTGGTTCTTTTATGGGAACCAGCGTCTTCAATTTCCAGGCAGCTATGCTGTGCTGAACTTGGACTCAAAAGATTTGGGGACAGTACCATCACATCACCTATGCATGATCAAGAAAACAATCATTTTGGGGATACAAACGTCTTAGCCAAAATCACCAGTAAATCCAGCATAGAGCCAAAACTGTGTAAACAGTAATGTAAAGATGGGCACAGAAACTGATTCATATGCAGAGAAAACTGAAGGATCACCAAATTCCAAGGAAATGTGGTTTCTTTGTCAGTCCTTACTTTTTACAGAGAATGCTCCTTTTAAATATTTTAGCTTCTCTGATGGATTTGAATTGGCTATGATCATTTTTGTAGATGAAGAAGAAATGAAATTCTAAAGGCATATAAACTCTAGAAAGACAGGCACTTTTCTGTCTTCTTGCTGTATCCCCAGCAATTAGGACAGTACCTGGCAAATGGTTGGCATTCAGCAAATCTTTGTTGAATAAAGAAATGAATAAAGAAAAGCTTGAATAAATTGCTGAATTTAAAGGGGAAAAATAAAGTGGAAAGGAATCTTTTCTTTCTACTTGTTTTTACATCAAAATTCACATTGCCAGGTGAAACCTAATAAAAATGTTGGGAGAAGATTTTCTTCCTGGGGGTGCAACTCTTGTCTAATACACTCTTTCTCTGGTGTCACAGTTAAGTTCTTGTTGATCATTCATTACATTGACGGAGCATTAACAGATTTTTATCTTAGATTCCTACAGATTTTATGGGGTCGACATTTCTCACCCATTCTTCAAACCCTTTGTTGGGGAGCACTGCCAACCTGAAAAGTTAAACAAAAAAACAAACAAACAAACAAACAAATGAAATAATTGACAGGCTAGTAGCCCCAAAAGATGACTTCTTTTGACTGCTTCGTCAATTCTGTCTAATCTTCTAAGATCCATGTCTAAGATTCTAGCCTGACTTAAATTTGTATCAGTTCATTTACCTTTATCAGTTCTGACCTCACGCTCAGGGCTGGCCTTTTTCCCATCACCATCATTTTATCTGTTATAGCTATTGAGTACCTATGGATGAAAACTAGTAAAGAGATAAAAATGAGAAATGAAGAAGGAATTGAATGGGATACAGCTGTTCCCAAACTAAGGCCCTTTTCAGAAAGTATTTAATGAGAAAACAGAAGCCTCACACTTTTACAGCATAGAATCTAGACTGGACTTTAGAGGCTACTGTTACTCAGCCTGATCAGCATGAATCTATCCTGTATCAAGTGTTCCTTGAGATCTCTGAATCTAAAACATTTTAAAATTTGTATAAGTTATTCTAAAGTGAGAAAATAAATAGAATAGAATGCATTCTATTAGGTTGGTACCAAAGCAATCATGGTTTTTGCCACTACTTTCAATGGCAAAAACTTACTTTTGCATCAAGCTAATAGTAGAACGTCACAGAGAGATAAAATAAATCTTTCTCATCTCGCCTTTTGGTGACATCACACTTTAAAAATAGGTATGAGGAAGAGCCCAAAGGAGGAATTTCAATTAGGCTAATCTACTTACAAGTAGAATGTCTTCCAGGATTCAAGAGCTTTTGGCAAACATTAGTTAGCACATTCTTTCTAAAAGGTAAAAATCTTATTTTTCTTTGGCAGGTTTTAAATGACACTTGAGAGTGAAACCTTCCAAACCATAGCCAAAAGCAGCTTAATCCAACTTCCCCAGCAGCTCAAGATCAATGAAAAAGTTAGCCCTAAGGATTCCAGGATGTTAATTGTGAAACATAATTCCATTATATTTATGGCTGTATAAACTGAGCAGAGCTCCTCTTGAGTATTATGAGGTGTTCTTTGCAGTGCGGGCAATTGGTTATACTGGATGCTGTAACAGATACTGTATTGAGAAGAACCACAGTTTAATCACAACCGATTCATTAGGACTGTGGTTCTCAATCTTTATGGAACATAAAAATTAAATAGAGCATACTTGTAGAAAATGCAGATTTCTGGTCCTCTCCCCAAGCCTTTCTAATCAGGTTCCATGTAGAGGAGACTGGGAACCAGGAAGGCCAGTAAGGAAGATATAAGTGATGTGTAAACCACACATTGAGAAATACTTCACTGAAGTCTGGCTTGAGCTCCTCGAAGTCAGGTCTGTCTCTTTGTAAACCTTAATTCCCTGCGCCTACCACTGAGAGTGGAACCTGATAGATACTCAATGAATATTTAGTGAATTCAAAACAATTAGCACTTATAGATGCCAGGCACTGTTCTAAGCACTCTACACATACTAGCTCATTTAGTCCTCATAATAAAGGATTATTATTGGCCTTGACACTTGCTGAACACTCTGCCTGCACACTGTCCAGAGAGTCATATGGCTGGCTTCTTTCAGCTGCCACCTCCTCAGCAAAACCCTTCTTGACAGCCCATCTAAAGTTGCATCGATGCTACTCCCAACCCATCACAACATCCTGTTCCTTTTGTTTCTTTTTTAAGCAGTTACCTCTATCTGAAATTATCTTGTTTGATTTATTGTCTTGCTCCCTTCACTAAAATACAAGCTCCACGAGAGCAGGAATCTCACCAGTCTTATTTGTCACTGTCTAGAAGTACAGTGCCTGAATCACCGTGGAGAGGAAGAAAATATGTGTTAAATTAATGCATTTAGCAAACACATAACAAATGAAAAGCAAGGGAGTTGTATTTGCTATGTAATTTCTCAGTTCTCTCAGAGCTTCTAAAATGTATGATAAGGGTAAAAAGTGACAGAAAGACTTCTATCCTAGAAATATCCTCAAAATGATTTCCTAATCTACCCTGTCCCAAGTCATAGCATAAACATGAGAAAAAGGGAAAACTACATAAGGGCTAAAATATCTGGGTAGATTTTTCATTCTGTGATTCAATATTTTGCTTGAAATGAACTCTCAGGACGTCAGACACATCCGTGTTCAAACATAAGTAAAAAACACATTCCAAGATCAAATGTACATGATTTTCAGATTAACCAATTTTTTGTTAGCCACACAATGACTCTGCTTTACTAGTTTGAAAAGCTGTATCTACATGACACCAAAAGAGCCAGTTAAATCAATAAAACCCAAGCCAGTTGTTTCAACCATAAAAAGAATACATAGAACAATTCACTTCAAATGGTGACTGTGCCAAACTAGTTGATTGTATTGCTTTGTGCCAACAAAATCATCATCAGGAGCTGACTGGCTGTAGGCTCGAGAGAGAACATTTCAAATGGGTTTCTCCTACAGTATGATCATGGTTCCTTTGAAAGGGGCCACTTGACTAACCAAACCCCTGTAGTATTTCTACCATAGACAATCACATCACTCTCTTTCTCTTCTTTATGTATGTTGTTGAGTCTCAGGAAAATGAAAGTAAGGCCTAGGAATTGCTGCTGTATGAAGGAATTTTTACCACTTCTACTAAAATGTCAGACAGTGAATGTTGTCAGTGATGTTGCTGGAGAGAAAACACCCAAAATCAAATAGAGACTCAAAAAAAATGTTTTCCTTGTTTTATTTTGAGAAAGTCTTTTCACTGTGCTCATGTAGGGAGTTGGCCAGACCTGGGTTGGCTTCATTAGTCATCTCAGAGCATGTGAATAGATCATGGAAAAATCTTTCCATCTTTGAGGAATTCCTGGTCTCCAATTGTATTCATTTCAGTCAGTCATTGAGACTTAGCATGAAACTTGAAAGTACCAAAATAAATGGAGAAAAAGAGGCAGAGGGAGGGGTACAAACAGTGAGGTGGCTCTACCCGGCAAAGAAAACATCCTTTCTTTGCAAAGAACTTCAGCTAGAAAGAATTTTGCTGCCCCCTCTCCCATAGAAAAATATTAAATATTTAGTCAGAATATTTTGAAAGATAGAAATTTTTTTATTCTAAAAATGTCCAAGGGCAATCTAGTCAAGAATGAACATAAATTCTACATTCACAACCCAAACCCTCAAAACCATTTGAGTTAACTCAAAGCCAGGTTTAGCACGTTTTGCTTACCATTTTCTGAGCTAAGCATGATTTGGATTACAAATTTCTCTGACATTCATGTGTAGACCTGACAAACTTTGTCATTTCCTTATCAGAAGCAACAGGAGAAATTCTAACTATGAAGACTCACAGAGATTTATTGCCTCCATTCCCAGCCTAACATTTGGCTCAGCACAGGGGGCAGGCAGCCAAAAAGAAGTCCTCTACTAAGGTATGAAGGGAATTGGCTGCTTGTAAAGTCCAGACTTGGGAGTGACACAAACAGGGCTTTTACACAGCCAGCAAAGCCTCATCTGTTTGAAGTCAGATCAATTGATTTCTTGAACATTTCAAATAAGCAAAATTCTGCAGAAAATGGGAGCCAGATGAATTTTTAACTCAGGAGTTCCTTGGAAGAGAGGTAGAAAATAGTCAAAGAACATCTTCTATTTCACATTTGCTCTCCCAATAGACTTACTCTCCAGAACTATACCCACATGACATGTATATAGAAACAATGATTGAATAAACTTAGGGAAGGGTAGAATTTTTCTTATTGAAATAAAAAAGGAAACACTATATGTCTGATATAAATATATACCAAATTTCTCTTAAAGTACTACACTGATTCTGAAGGAGTTCCAAAACACTTAGCATCTATTGTGGACCTGGCACTGTGTTGGCAATTTTTGCAAACCTCAGAGGTTAGTTATTATTTTCATGGTACACCTAAAGAAACTGAGGTTTATGGTGATTCTGTAACTTGGCAGAAGACACAATGATTGTAAACGAAGAGACTGAGATTGACTCTTCAAAGGAGTCCCCAGCTGATTCTCGGAGTTGAAATGGAAATGGAAAGAATCAAATTTCTAAGACTAAGTTTCTTCTCTACTGGCTATTGCTAGTTTGCACCTCCTTGCACATGGTACAGGAATAAATTGGCAGCCTGTGTTGAAGCTGTAACTACTAGGTCAGGAGTAGTCAGGCAGTTGTGTGCATGTCAGGTATGCTACCTCGCCAAGCAGGAGCAGCCTATGCACAAATTTCCCCAGGAACAATAAGGGGACAAAAATGGAGTCCTCCCCTCTCTCCAATACTCTCTGGCTTTAGATATCTAGAGAAAACATGTGGAACATGAAAAGAAGAAAACAGACACCCTCTCATACCTAGTTGTTATCTTGTTAACACCTTGTTCTTTGTACTTGTGACTTTCACAGAAGATGAAATACTTATTTTCTCTTAATTTCACATATGCTGCTCAGAAGCCCCCAGGTTTCATGGAATTTTTATTAAGAATTCCAGCTATTCCAGCAATAAATTTTAGACACCACAGCTTTGGCTGACAGAGAGGCGATACATACCATGTTTGGTACAACTGACCTCTAGGGATTTTTCTCTCTGCTTTCTTCTGCTTTTTCTTCTAGTGAAACTGTCCCGTTATTGGTTTTTATTAATATGATCATATTTTCCCTTCTCAGAAATCTCATTTTTGAGATAAGGAAATAATAAAAATGGTAATAGATAGTCATCGCTGGTATTTCGTTGGCTCTCCTCTGCTCTCGCATTTGAACTGACTGCTCTGTTTCTTGAGCACTTTGATACCAGCAAAGAAAATCACACACATTTTAGTGTGGGCTTTTTAATGTGTATCTACGTTAATCCGGCCCACTCCTGACATTTGTCATGCTTTGGGCGAAAGTACAAATAAAGGTCCAGATACCATACTCAAATACTTAAAAGTTATCAGTTGAGTTAACAAACTGCTAAAAAAAAAATGTTCTATCCTTCTGCCTTGGCAATATACCTTCATATCAAGCTGGCAGGTAAAGTTCAAATTTTCAGACTCTTTGGAGTTCTGAATGCGAAGATGCAGGGAGACCAGCCTGCTGCTGGGTTCTTCTGTTCCCACCCTCAACTCTGCTATGGACCACAACAGATTTCACAGCCGTGCATGTGAACACCCCATTCACACAGCAAAACTCTATCCACAACCTCCAGCAAACAGCCGTTCCCTGGCCCCACGTTGGTCCTAGGCTTGCACCACAGTGATACAGTGTATGTCAAGAGGCAGGACCCTGAATGAAAGCCTGTGCAGACACTGGAAAGGGCTTGAGATCATCGGCACAGAGAATTCCAGGATCCTGTGCATCCAGAGCATGGTCTAGGAGTGTGGGCTCTGCATAGCACAATCCTTTGGCTTCTCACCCCATGGCAGCTGAGGGAGACATGGCTGGAAGACAGTCAGACCAAAGGCCCCTCTTGGCCCAACCTGGGTAGTACTTGGAGTTAATGTCCCCTTTGTTGTAATGGATAAGTGGGAATCAACCTCTATAACTGCACACTTTTCATTCATACCTTCTAGGTGGCAGAGAAAGGTATTTCCAAAGAGATTTGTAACTAGAAATTCAAGATCCCTAGCTTCATACAAGGCAAAATATCTGTACCTTGGTATCCCTGAGGATTATGCAACTTGCTCTTTGAATTGCAACTGCAATCATCTGATTTCCTACCCCAGTTTCCAATGGTCCAAAGCCAACAAAGAAGCAGAACCTGTTACATATTCCAAAGGAGACATCGTAACAATGAATTATTATCTAACACAGAAATAACTTTAATTAAGAGGAGAGAATACAAGCACATATGTCATTGTCATAAATTTCTTTAGAAGACAAAATAAGCAGAAGTCAAAGAAATATACTCTGGGAGATGAGAGGGAGGGATGGGTTCCTTGGGTTTACATTTGTTCTAAGTAAGATAGGCTGTGCACCTCCTGCCTGTCTAAACCTCTGAATCCACTCCTGCCTCTACCAGTAATGACAGCAATAATAATAACAGTTAATACCTACATCGCACTTACTTCATGCCAGACATCATTCTAAACACTTTACATGCACATACTTATTTAATCTTCATTAAAGTCCTATGAGGTAGGTATTATTATTATCCTCATTTTCTAGAAAAGGAAAATGAGGAACAAAAATGTTTTTGGAAAAAAAAACAAACTTTTCCTGAAGTCACGTAGGTAATAGGGTTCAGAGCTGGGATTTTAACCCCGGCGGTGTGGCTCTAGAATCCATGCACCCAGTATCATGTTCTGCTTCTTGAGGTGGTCTACCACCCAAGGACTAGCCAGCTCAGCCTATTGGTCACCATCTACTCTGCCGTGATTCCCCAAGTAACCATGCATTTGACCCCAGTAGTTAGAGGCCTCACCTAGGAAAACTGTCCCTGTGGCTGACCTGGGATATTTTGCTTTCATATGGGGCGATCTACCACCTAAGGACCAGCCAGCTCAGTCAATTGGTCACTATCTACTCTGCCAGGCTTCCCCAAGTAACCATGCATTTGACTCCAGTAGTTGGAGGCCTGACCTAGAAGAACTGTCTCTGGCTGACCCAGGATTTCTTGCTTTCTCTGTGGTAAGAACAGCCTCCACCTTCTCAGGCCCAGGGACTATCACCCACCAGAAGCCTGGAAAACCATTCTGTCAACACCTAACTGAACATTTTAAATAGAAGCTTTGTGCACGAGAATTTTCTTATCTTCTTGTCTTAAGGTTCACAAAACATTAGAGATTGTGCTTATTTTTGTTTCCAATTTATACTAGAGTTCTCTGCATGTAAGAGGTATCCAGAGATTTTTAAAGTTCTTCTTGTTCTTCAATAAGTCTGAATTTTAATCTGGCAGCTCAATGAATATAAAGAGCAGAACAACATTTGTATAAAATTGCAAATTCAATTGTGAGTTGCATGAACATGAAAAAGTATGTATGTGCCCCTGTACATATATGTGTGTGCGTGTACATCATGATCTATTCAATATTCAAAGTTTCCATTCAAACAGGTAATATGTTGTTAGTAGTTAAGTGCTTAGAACCTGGGGGTAGATTCCTTGCGCTCAAATTCCAGTCCTGTTACTTACCGACTGTAGGACTTTTGACATGCTATTTAAAACCTCTGTGCCTCGAATTCCGCATAGATAAGTAAGAATAATTATGGTAGTAGCTTTCAGTCAGGCAGATTTTTCTTTTTTCTTGAGATGGAGTGTCCCTCTGTCACCCAGGCTGCAGTGTAGTGGTGAGATCTTGGCTCACTGCAACCTCTGCAGTCAGGCAGATTTTTCTAAGAATTAAGTGTTAACTAATATAGGTGCTTAAATCAATTAAGCAATGTAAAGCACTTTCAATAGTGTCTGGCCAATAGTAAGTTCTCCATAAATGTTAGTTGTCATGTCAAACCATCCCATAATTCAAGTATAAATATGGTACCATTCAACACATAAAATAGTTGCATTTTTTAAGGGAATTGATGAAGTAGTTAACCATACTTTCTCTTTATGGTTATTAAGAGAACAGTTATTAATAATAATAGTTAACAGAAAAAACATAACAAAGAAGATACAAGGAATAACAGAATATAATACATGCTGCATTGGCCACCAAGTGTAGGCAATGTAACAAGTTACATTATGAAATGGCTCACGGAGACATGGTCTTGGCTATCATAATTATCAGCTGATTCAGTATTCTGCTCTGTCTTAGAGGAAGCTTCACCCTTCTCAGAATAACAGGAAGCACAGACTTCAATCTTAGCTCCAGTCACACCAACCAGCAGCAAGAGAATGAACTTCACAATCCCCAGCCAACATCACATCCATTCAGCTAAGGGTATCTAGTAGAACAGGGAATACAATGAAAATCCACAATCATGTCATTTTTTGTTTACACTTTCTACAATGAAGCCAGAGGGAATTACAGCAAGACTGCTGTATCCAAGATGTTTCAAAGCATATGCACCAGTCTAATCCTTTTTGGAGGCCAAATTCCTTCTTTTGTGATATTAACATTTGCTGTACAAACCCCTCCCAAATTCATCCCCAGGACTTCTTCAAGATAAAGCTTGGAACAACTTATACTACATCTAGTTTTAGTTTACGTCATTAGGATGTGGTATTTTCTCAATATCATTCGCGTAAGTCAGGGATCCCTGTAACCAGAGTAATGCTCAATTGGGCCTTTAACTCCTTTTGGTCAAATCTATGTTCTTGGCACCCAACCTAAGAATGTTAACATTTCATGGTTGCTAGATGTTTTTAATACCATTCTCTTCTCTAACACAACAGATTTCTCTTCTGATGCCTAATCAAAATTATTAAAATTACATTCCAATTTCAGAAAAGTGTTCTAAACACCATTCAATGCAACATAAGGTGGTTGTGACCACAGGTATTTTCATCCTTAGGCTAATATGTAGTATTTATATATCAAATGTTAGCTCAACAAACCCAAGAGATATTACTTCTTTTAAAGACAATTTTGTTCATAGATGTGCCTAAAAGAGCTGGCTGGTAAAAAGAATATGAATATCCTATTGGATCCTGGAACCACAGTAATGGCAAGAATACAAAGGCTATATACTGTATATTAGTCAAGCTACCCTTTGTTGAGCTTCTGCTAATTGTCAGGCCTCAGCATTTGTTACCAAATATGATCCCCATAGGGATTATTATTCCTATTTTTCATGCTAAAATATGGCTGTGTATTCCC
Organism: Piliocolobus tephrosceles; assembly: GCF_002776525.5. Taxonomy (NCBI): domain Eukaryota; kingdom Metazoa; phylum Chordata; class Mammalia; order Primates; family Cercopithecidae; genus Piliocolobus; species Piliocolobus tephrosceles. Next base: position 7,962,782 of record NC_045435.1, on the reverse strand, counting down.
TAAGATTACACAGCTGATCAGTGGCAAAGCCAGAATCCAAATCCAGGTGGCTAGGATTCTGCAGCCCATAGGGTCTTTCTACCTTGCAGGCCACCTTACAGCACATGTTCCCCAATCACTGAGGCATACTTGGGAAAGAAGAACTGAGACTTAACAGCTCACTCAATCCATGCACTTAAGGTTGGGAAGCAAATTATCACTACAATTATCTGGGAAAGGAAAAGTAAACTTTTATATGCCTGCCTCATTAATATAATCCTTTAACAATACTTCATTTTCCCCTAGTGTTTTCTTTGAGAAAGAATATAATAGACCTCAAGGGAAAATGTGACATGATTAAAATTAATATTCACCATAATAATTGGACTTGACTCTCAGAAGCCAGTACTACTGACAGTTAAAGTTGATGTCCTGGCCGGTGCAGTGGCTCATGCTTGTAATCCCAGCACTTTGAGAGGCCGAGGCCAGTGCATCACCTGAGGTCAGGAATTCGAGACCAGCCTGACCAACATGGAGAAACCCCATCTCTACTAAAAATGCAAAAGTAGCCAAGTGTGATGGCAGGCGCCTGTAATCCCAGCTACTTGGGAGTCTGAGGCAGAATTGCTTGAACTCGTGAGGCAGAGGTTGCAGTGAGCCAAGATTGTGCCACTGCACTCCAGCCTGGGCAACAAGAGCAAAACTCCATCTCAAAAAAAAAAAAAAAAAGATGTCCTCCAGGGGAGGGGGACTCTCTTATGATATTGCATCACAAATTTGTGTAAAGCATTAACTCTTTCCGGTTCCTTCAGATATGTTTTTGCATTCTACCTTAACAATAATAAGTGTAGTCCCGTGACACCTTCAAACAGATGGTGCCTCCTCCAAGCCTGAAATACTCTGTGGTTCATCTTTTCCCTGTGGGTTTGATCCTGCAGCTCAGAAGGTGACACTTTTTACAATACAACTTCATTCATTTTAGAGCTTGTTTTCTCGGATGATTTGGGATCTCACCTATTTTGCCACCATTTATTAATCTTAGAGCTCCTCAGACACAAGGTTTTCATTTAATATTTAACTTTGGCACAGAGACATTTTTAAGTTTCTCCAGCCCAAGGCTTGGAAAAGAGCTAAGGAAATGTAGCCAGGAGAACTCTACAATAATATTTTTAAAACCTCATATGTCCAGATTTAAAAATACATACATTTATCTTTTCTTCAGGAACAGCAATAACTCTAAGCTGACAAGATTTTTATTAATATTCTGGGTAACAGCTGGTGGACCCAACATTTTTTTTGGAAAAAGAAAGAAACCTCAAATACCTTTCATTTACCCGTGATGACCTGGCTCAGTCCTTGAGAGGATTAGGAGCACTTCTTTCATAAAGTCACATTTCATTAGGATGAATGTTTTGCTGCAACCCAACTGTATTGTAGCCCATCATCACCCTTTCAGTTGAATACCGAAAAGTGGATCAACATATAAGGCATCCTGCCACTGAACCTCTGAGTCTTAACATGCAGCAAGGTATAGAGGTGTAAGATACTGTAAAAGACAAAATAAATGCCCCAAAATAAAGAAGTGAGAAGATAATACTAACGACAATAAAGTCATATTTTTCAGAATGAGTTGGCATGAGAAACTAATACTAGAAGAATTATATCAATTTCTTGGGCCTGGAACAAGAATATTGCCCCATTCTCCTGTTGAATGTGATATAAGGAGATTATCATAAACAGTAAAACACAATGGAAGCTTGTCTGCTAAAAAATAACATTTGATTGAGATCAATACATAACTAATCCCATTTCAAATTCAAAATAAAATCAAAATTGGTGACATTAAGGCAAATTATTAGCAGAGTTGTCAGGGCAAAATAAACATTCCTTTTAGTCAGAAGGGTCCTACATTTCTGGATAAGGGGCTCCCATTAACTCAAACTCTTGAAAGTTAAGGAATACTGAAAGACATTTTCTTTTTTGCACAGTTGTTCCTACAATCAAGCTCCAAATCATCTGGTCTGATTGTACATGTACTAGAAGGATCACATGGGACTCACAGTCTGTAATCTGCTGATGACCAAATAGGACCGTCAGATGGTATGGGCTATTGCACACTAAGAGCTGACATTTATGAATCATTAGCTACCAGATACTTTTCAGAGCACTGTATATGGAGAAATCTCATTTACCCTTAATAGCACCCAAGTGTAATATGTATTACTAGATGTCACTATTTTATAGGTGAAGAACATGGGGTAAGTGACTTGACCAAGGTCACATAGACCATGAGGGGCAGACCTGAAGCTTAAGGATCTGCTTTAGATCTCATACACATAACTTTCATGCTATGCTGGCTCTCATACACTTACCATCTTACCAGTCAGAATTCTCAGTAAACAGCTTTCTGAGTACCTGATAGAAAGTGTTAGTGCAGAGTCAGGTTGGTGCAGTCCTTGGACACCACCCTCACCCTTCTTATTGTTCCCAGTCTCTAACTCTACCAGAGGTCTTCCTCCCTGAGAGGCTATACTCTCAAAAACTCTCCATCTGGCCAGCGCTTCATTCCAATTGGTACCTTCTCATTGGGACAATGATCTCCACTAGAGAATAGGTAAAGGTTAATCTTACCAAAGTTATTCACACACATGTGAATTCTAAGTTATTCATGTGTGTGAACGACTTCGTAGGATAACTCTATCAGAGAGTGCTTGCATTTCAGAAGAGGGTTTTGTTAACCCAAATGAATCATACAGGAAAGGATTTTGTTGTTATTTGGTTGCTTTTGTGGTGCCTGTGGTATAAAGAGCACAGCATTTGGAGTCAGAAAGAAACTGAAATCCTAGCTCTGTCAATATTAGGTATGTAAAATTGTGCAAGTAACTCAATATTCTGAATCTCTGGTTCCTCATCTTATTTTTAAGTTGACAACTCTTCACAGGAGTGTTGTCACAATTAAATAAGATGATGTATGTCTGGCACCAAAGACACTGCCTGGCATATGAAGGGCATCTAATAAATGTCAGTCCTCATCCTATCCTTTTCCTGAAGGACAAGAGCCATGGGGCTAACCCCTGACATAGACGGCCATCATTTTACCAGGAATATTGGATTGACAAGGTTTCTAGTTGTTGATAAGGGCAGACATTCTGCTATCTGCCTCCTTGGTAGCCTGCCAACTATTCATGTGCTCCTTCGAAAAGGAAACTTTTCCAAAAAGCAGGGACCTCAGAGGGCTGGTGAGACAGTGTCCTGTCACTAAAGCTTCACTAGAGATTGGCATTCACAATATTAGCATCATGTTGCTATATGCTATAAAGGAGACAAAGTACTATCTTTTCCTTACCCGTTGTAAGTTTCACTGGACCCCTGTAACAAAAGACAGATTGGGCCAGGTGCGATGGCTCATGCCCCAGCACTTTGGGAGGACAAGGCAGGTGGATCATGAGGTCAGGAGATCGAGACCAGCCTGGCCAACATGGTGAAACCCTGTCTCTACTAAAAATAAAAAAATTAGCTGGGTGTAGGGGTATGCACCTGTAGTCGCAGCTACTCGGGAGGCTGAGGCAGGAGAATTGCTTGAACCCGGGAGGCGGAGGTTGCAGTGAGCCAAAATGGTGCCATCATACTCCAACCCGGGCGACAGAGTTAGACTCTCTCCAAAAAAAAAAAAAAAAAAAAAATTACAAAAGACAGATTGACAAGAGAAAATCATACAATTTCTTGTTTTGATTCAAGCTTCCACAGACAAATTTGTTTAATATATGTGACATGGGAGCCTTCAGAAATGAAGACCCAAAGACCCAGGACAAACTTTTTTATGAACAGCTGTGCAGAAGTAAGACTAGAGAACAAAAGGGTATGGTCTAGTGGTAATTAACTGGGGGCAAATGGGAACTTAGCAAGGCCTGTTTGTTCAGATTCTTCGTGGCCTCTCGGTATAGGGCAGGACATGTTTGGAATGAGGGTTGTATGACCTGCTTTCAGGAGAAGTAGGTCAGATAATTCTTTTCAGGCTGACTTCAGGAGAGAAAGGCAGGAGAAGGTCAAAGCATGACCTTCTTGCTTCTGAAGTTTTCTCAATTACCTTCACCTTAAAACACTCAGTATGCCAAGGTATCATATTGTAGGGTAGTGTGTCCTTTGCGATATCAACACCAAAATGGCATAGTCCACTTTTTAAAGAGATTCATCAGCATTGCCTACAAATTTATTCTTTCACTCGAAAACATGTATTCATCAACTACCATGTGTCAAATGTTGTGCTAAGCACTTAAGAGTGCAGAAATAAATGATAGCCAGTGAATTGGGTTTCCTGATAGCACAGGTGACGATAAAAGAGAGAACAGAAAAGAGTTGTTCTACCAAGAGGTACACACATATATTTATATACAGATATACTCACAAGACACAGAATCATACTTAAAGGACAGTGATTAGCATTCATGGTGTCATCAATTCAGTCATTTTTTTCCACATTTTTTGGAGCACCTACTATTTGCCAGCCACTGGGGAAACAGAACAGTGAAAAGACAGGCCAGGTCCCTTCTCTTGCAGAGTTTAAATACATGGCAGAGGAGATAGGCAATGAATAAATTAAATAAGCAGGATAATTTCAGCTACTGAGAATGCTATGAATGAGGCAATGTGATAGAGAGTGACTGGGTTTGTGCACCACCTTCGCCAGAGTGGTCAAGGAAGTGACCTCTGAGGGGACAGCATTTCACCAAGATCTGCACGACATGAAAAGGGGCCATTCACGTGCAGAGCTGGAAGAAGACCTTTTGGGCAGGAAAACAGCTTGCCCAAAGGCCCTGGCAGAACCAAATTGGTGAATCCAAAGAACAGAGAGAAGGTCAGTGTGGCCGATGTTTATTCAACAAGTGGAAATGGAATTAGGCACAGGAAAGAATCAGACAAGATAGGGATCTGTAAGTCACAGAAGGGAGTCTGGATTCAATGAATAATAGGAATGTAGTGGAGGGTTTTTAAAAGAATGCTATGACCTGATTTACATTTGTTAAATAAGAGAGAATATTCATATAATCACACTCTAACAAAGTTAAATGCATTCATGAATAATTATTTTATATTATACATAGACTGATGACCATTTTTGAATAATTGTAACTTAAAATATACTAATTCTAACTAGAAGTTTAATTTTAACATCACTAGGTTAAATGTAATGATTGAGAAGTCATTTGAGGATATTTCAGTGACCTTGAGGTCTATAATGACCATCATTTATTAGGTGTGAGGCAAAAAGGTATCTTTTAATAAATTCTGGCCAAGAAGATGCCAGGCAACATAAACTCCACTTGAAATTAACGCCCCTCAAGCCTAGTGTGCTTTCTGCAAAACAGTCATGGTTGAGCGGGAGCCTTTCTAGCTCATCAAGCTAGTTTTGTGATTTTAATTCTGTGCAGCTGAGAATAAGCCAACGGCTCTTCTGTGTTTTGCTTTCGTGAAAATCCCAGGATGTTAACTGTGAAGATGCTAATGGACCCAAAGTGTAATAGTAGGCATGGCGAGGTTTTCAAGGGATCTTAGCTCACTCCCTCTGTAGGATGAGGTGTCCATATGGTGTCATATGGGGACATTAAGAAGCCACCTTCCCTCAAAGGTCCTCTGAGTGAGCCTCAGACTCCTGGCTTCCCCATCACACATTCCTCCTTGGGTGACCAGAACTCTAGTAAAAGACAACTGTTTTATCCTGAAGGAGTAATCCAATGATACCATTGTCAGTCATGAATACCTTCCAATGTTGGTCTGTTAAGGTATCCAGTTACTGCCTAGCAGAGCCCATATGCATTTTTTCTTAAGTCAGAGGAGAATTCCGGGAAGCCCACACTGTGGCTTTAAAATCACATTCATAAATAAGTAATAGTACATCCAGGCAATAGAATATTATTCAGTGCTAAAATCAAAGGAGCTATCAAGCCATGAAAGACATGTAGGAATCTTAAGTGCATATTACTAAATAAAGAAGCTAATCTGAAAAAGCTACATACTGTATAATTCTGGAAAAGGCAAAACTATGGAGATGGTGAGAAGACGGGAAGTTTTCAGGGGTTGGGGAGGGTGGGTAGAGAGGAAGGAACAGGCAGAGCACAGAGGATTCTTGGAGTGGTGAAACTACTCAGTACAATACATGTCATTATGCATTTGTCAAAACTCATAGAGTGTACAACACCAAGAGTGAACGCTAATGTAAAATGGACTTTGGGTGATAATGACATTTCAGTGTAGGTTCATCATTTGTAATAAATGCAACATTGTGGAGCAAGATGTTCATAATGGGGGAGATTGTGCCAGTGTGGGGGTAGGAGGAATATACGGGAACTTTGTACTCCCCCATATATTCCTGTAAACCTAAAACTGCTCTAAAAAATAAAGTCAGTTTTTAGAAATTAAGTGATACATGGCAGAATGAAAGAAAATTAGATCTCATTAAAAATGGGGAGCAGGTTTATGTGGAAGATCTCAAGGAGTAATCCCAGGCAGCATGATGGGGATGCCAAAGGATCCAGGGCTCACTGAACAATGGCCAGAACTCGTAGGGAGTGTGTTTCGTGGCCTCCTGGAGATGATGTTTCCAGCCCGAAGATGTCTTTACTAATGGGAACAAATAACTCATACATAACAATGAGGCATTGATGCCATGTAGTCTTCCAGTGTCTTGAATCCAGAGTAGTCCTGAAGAGTGAGGCCTTTGGAGATAGACGAGCAGATTCAAATCCTACTACGCTACCTATTAGCTGGGTGATGACCTCAGGCAAGTGGTTTAACCTTTTTGAGCCCTCAATTCCTTGTCTTCAAAATGATTACAATAATAGTCACTGCCTCCCAGGGTTACTGGGATTGGGATAATTTATGTAAAGCATCTAGCGCAGTGTCAGAACTTGGTAAACCTTCATTCAAAGTTTGTGATGTGACTGAATATAGTCATTATTAGTAGAGCATAGTAGTGTTTGAAACAGTCTAAGCCCTCACAAAATATGTGTTGTTTGATTTATTAATAATAACAAGACTTCAAGTAGGCCATGTTTAATGCCTGGCTTCCATGTCATAACGAGCAGGTTCTTCTGGGTTTTTAAGGGGAATGGCAGCCAAGAGTGAGCCAAACCCTCCTCTAACCGAATATCACTGCATTTTAGTATGAAGTTTCTCCTCTGATTGTGATCTACACCTGTATGTTTCATGAGTAGGACAAGATAAAAAAGACTTCAGCTGCTACTATTTCTATTCATGTAGAATCTTTATTGTGGGGATCTTCATTTTAAAAGTAACTTTGTATCAGTTTGAGGTCTTTGAAGGAAAAGCTTTAGGTAAATTATAATATATAATTGCATTTTATGTGTTTAATCCAAAAGGTACTTTAACGAATGCTGGAATGTTTATTTCTATATCAAATCAGAACTCAGGATTATGCATAGCTTACCCTGTGAACTCAGGATCATGCATAGCTTACCCTATGTAGCTACTCTGTGTTTCTGTACCACTATGCCTGCTTTGATAACTATGCAGGGGAGAGAAATGATAGGTTAGAAAATGAATAGATAGGTAAATAGATGACAGATATATATATATAAATATATAAAATATATAAAATATATAATATATAAATATATACTATATATCTATATATTTTGTATATTTTTATATAAATATATATTTTTAAATATATTTTTATATAAATATATATTTTTAATATATTTTTATATAAATATATATTTTTTAATATATTTTTATATATATATATTTTTGAGATGGAGTTTCACTCTGTTGCCCAGGCTGGAATACAGTGACACAATCTTGGCCCACTGCAACTTCCGCCTACCAAGTTCAAGCGATTCTCCTGCCTCAGCCTCCCAAGTAGCTGGGATTACAAGTGCCCACCACCACACCCTGCTAATTTTTGTATTTTTAGTAGAGATGGGGGTTTGCCATGTTGGCCAGGCTGGTCTCGAACCCCTGACCTCAGGCAATCCACCTGCCTTGGCTTCCCAAAGTGCTGGGATTACAGGCATGAGCCACCACGCCTGACCCGATAGACATATATTTTTGTAAAATGAATTTTCTTCACAGGTTATGGTGCTATTTGATTGTGTTAGAAGCCAGAACAAGTAGAATCCAACAGTAAGACTCTAGTATGGTTCCTCAAAAAAAAAAATCCAGAATATCATTATATGCCAAAAAATATGTATATTTAGTAATTCTTGGCCTGCCTCAGAGTTCTTACAAATAACTCATCATTTTTTTCAGTGTGCACCTGTATAAGGCCAGGTACTCATAGAGATCATTCAAAAGCTATTTATGTTTGCTATGCAATGTCTTCCATTTGCATTCTTTGCAAGTCCTGTTCAGACTGATGTTAGAATAAGTTTGTTTTTTATGGATACACATCAAGGATTGGAGAGCAGAAGAAGCCTGATCACATGCTGGGAGATGGAGAGGAGCCAGCTCGAGATTGTAAAAATGTTGGCAACTATTACCCAAGCCCAACATGTGTGTGTGGGGCTGTTCATATCCAGTCCAACACACGTGAACAGTTAAATGTTTTCCTGTTACTCATTTCACAGAGATTGAAACTGACACAGGGAAGGAGTCTGAGCAGTGAACTCCTCAGCGAGGCAAACCCTCTAGACTGTGAGTCATTCCAGGACAGGAGCCTCATTCTCCACTCATTAGTGAGTCTCCAGCACTTGTTGTGTCTCAGCACTTGCTAAGTACTGAAAAAGGTGATCAATGAATTAATTAATGAGTGAAAGCATTTCTCTGTATTCCTCTAGTCTGAGACCTCCAATCTTCAAGTCGAGCACTGGAATGCATCTGGAGGTTGTTGAGCAAACCAAAGTAAATGGCCAAGCAATGTCTATTAGGGAATATGTATGGAGGAAGAAACAGTAGTGGGTGTGAGGATCCCTTGTTACGTTGGCACATTCCTGGCTAGGGTCATACACAACGATCCAGCAGGCCTGAAAGTCAGATGCCACGAGAAGGCTCCTGCCCCGTGGATTGTAAAGCATTTAAACTATATGATTAGAGAAGCATCAGCCTTTCCCCTGATGTGATCAGGGATAAACTACTGATATGACATAGCAGAACCTGGACTCCGGTCTCTCCTGGCCACTCATCAATCATGGCTAAAGAAAGCACCAGGCTGTCGGGTGCTCTCCCACCTGGCATATGAGAACCAAGTCTTATAACTCTAGCCATTTAACGTGGCAGGATTTGCCCCATCCATGTGCATGTTTGGGAAGCACAAGACCCTCCTCTGACATGATGTGGGAAAAGAGGGCTGGGGTCCAAGCCTTGCCAATGACCAGGACTGTTCGTCTTATGTGTAAACTGTAACCAGTTTCCATGGAGCTTTGGTGGAGGACAATTCCTTTCCTGGGAGGCCAGGCTGCAGGAGATTCCTCTTGAATACATTAACTCCTGTCTCTAAGTGGTGATGTGGTAAACACAAATTAATCATGCCATGATGGCCACCCTCTCTTCCCAGAAACTGTGAGAGGCGCTTTGTGATGAGGCTAGGCTTCTCTAGGGTTCCTGTTACCTTGTACCTCCATGTTATTCTCTACCCATTCCCAGCAAGGGTAATCCACCTACACCTCCCAGACTGTCCCAGACCCAATACTCCTAAATTTCCTGAGTCCCAGTTCCTTGGGCCCTGTTCTCCATTATAGATCAATCATCTGTCATACAAATCTTTGGACTGGTGGGTAAGTCACTTAGTTTCTGTAGGCTTCTGGTTTTTCTGCTGCAAGACAGTCATAAAATCTGGCTATTGAGGAAAAGAGCCCTCCAAAAGAGGCACTACTGTCTAGTGGACTATTTTCATTTATTCCTTATTTTGTTTGCTTACAATCCTGGATCTTTAATAGAAATTTCAGGCACACAGCAGACCTATGGAGGAGGTATTTTGAGTTTTAATGCCACCCTACTTATATCACATTGGCATTTCCTTCTTGCTTTACAAGAAGTTGGTCCCTGAACCAGTGAGAAGGAAGATGATTTTGATTCAGTGTCCCACTGTGGCCTCTGAAGGACATTAGTCTTTACTGTGTTTCAAGTTCAAAGTGATCTGATGAGATTCTAAGCACCAGATGGGACTCAGAAACCTGGGAAAGGGCAAAGAATCAGGGAAGCCACAGGAAAAAGAGAAAGGGGGAAAAAATAGAAAGTCTGATAAGGAAAGGAAGAAGGACTGGTTTCTTTGTATTTTTTTTTTCACGTCTGTCTTTGACTTGGATTGACATTGAGGCAGAAGTGACCTTTAAGTTGTGCCTGAATCCTCTACAGCTCCTAGCATGGCAGTTCACATTGTCTGTTGAATGGGACAAACAAGAAATCTAAAGTGGTGTGTGGTCATGAGCTCAGGGGAATGGGTCATGAACACTGCCCCAAACTTCACTGAATGTCCCCTGGTTAGTTTCACTTTGTAAGCAAATAAAATAAGGAATAAATGAAAATGTTACCAGAAAGGGGTACCAATCCAGATCCCAAGAGAGGTTTCTTGGATCTCACACAAGAAAGAATTTAAGGAAAACCCATAAAGTGAAATCAAGTTTATTAAGAAAGTAAAGGAACAAAGGAATGGCTACTCTATAGGCAGAGCAGCAGCTTGGGCTGCTGCACTAAGAATACCTACAATTATTTCTTGATTCTATGCTAAGCAAGGGGTGGATTCATGAGTTTTCTGGGGAAGGAGTGGGCAATTCCCAGAACTGAGGGTTCCTCCCCCTTTTAGACCATATAGTGTAACTTTCTGAAATTGCCATGGCATTTGTAAACTGTCATGGTGCTTGTGGGAGTGTCCTCTATCATGCTAATGCATTATAATTAACTAGCATACAACAAGCAGAAGGGAGGGCCACAGGGCACTTTCATCACCATCTTGGTTTTAGTGGATTTTGGCCAGCTTCTTCATTCTTCACCACAACTTGTTTTAGCAGCAAGATCTTTGTGACCTGTATCTTGTGCCGGCCTCCTATCTCATTCTTTGACTAAGAATTCCTTAACCTCCTGGGAATGCAGCCAAGTAGATCTCAGCCTTATTTTACCCAGCCCCTATTCAAGATGGAGTTGCTCTGGTTTGAACGCCTTTGAGAAAAATACTCCACTAGAGAGTAGTGCTTGTCTTGCTGGAATCTCTTCCTCAATACCCAGATTCTATTACGGTCTTAGAGCAGAGAAGCCACAAACCTACAGAAGATGAATCACAGAGGCTGGTGGCGAGCTCAGGACAGACACCACATTTCCCAACTCTCAGAGTTAGAACTGTGAGATTCAGATGAATGAATAAAATATAAAAGATGGGGAAAGTAGGCCGGGCGCGGTGGCTCAAGCCTGTAATCCCAGCATTTTGGGAGGCCGAGGCGGGCGGATCACGAGGTCAGGAGATCAAGACCGTCCTGGCTAACGCGGTGAAACCCCGTCTCTACTAAAAAATACAAAAAAAAAAAAAAAAAAAAAAAACTAGCCGGGCAAGGTGGCGGGTGCCTGTAGTCCCAGCTACTCGGGAGGCTGAGGCAGGAGAATGGCGTAAACTCGGGAGGCGGAGCTTGCAGTGAGCCGAGATCCGGCCACTGCACTCCAGCCCGGGGGACAGAGCGAGACTCCGTCTCAAAAAAAATAAAATTAAATTAAATAAATAAATAAATAAATAAATAAATAAATAAATAAATAAATAAAAGATGGGGAAAGTAAAATAAATTGCAGACTGCACAAAGTTGAAATGGAATCATGACAACCAATCCTTAATCTGTTTGCTATTAGGGTGGAGAACAAGATTGCATTCTGTTCCTCTGGAATTCAGAAACACTTTCTGATATTTAAAGGAATACAAGGAAAGCTCATACAGGCTGAGCTGGGTCTCTTTATAGTGTAAATATCTTTCCAATGGGGAAAAAAATTACTGAAAGATGGTAAGTTTGTCTTCTGACAATATTTCCCAGACGTTTTTCTAGTGTTAACAAACCTCTCTTGGAGTGTAACTATTTCTGAGGAGTGGTAACTTTAAAGCAAAAGGAAGGAAAATTTCAATAAGAACCAAGCTGCCCCGATTCTCCCTTTATTTTTAAACAGAACCATCAAAGGGCAGCTGACGGAAATATACTTAAGTGGCATTAATTCATCCTTAAGAGAACTCTCAAAGAGTTTTATTGCTACATAAGGGAAAGCTATAAACCAGCAGGAGAGGAAAGCAAAGAAAATAAGTCTGGGGAGACATCTTGTGTAAGAAAGTGAGCAGGTGGTCAATAACGTATCCTTGGCTGGTTTCCACAGCAAGGAGACAGAAATTCATGGCAAGCATGTGGCCCACAAAACAGACCATCACAGAGAAAAGAATTATGGAACTTTGCAAAATGCTGTTGAAGAGTTCACTTGAATATGAAATAATAAAATGCTCATCTCCCCTCCTTTTTATCAACACCCATCCCATTTCATGTTAATATTCAACTCCAATAACCTACTGCCTGACTATGTCCAATCCCTGGCATGATTAAAGACAACAACAACAAAAATAACTAAGATAGGCAGGGCCAACGACATGAGTTTTTAGACCTAAAAGTAACATTGGGGTCATTTAGTCTAACAATCTTGGTTTTACAAACAAGGAAATGGGTCTTAGAGGTTACTTTTGTAGAGACAGAGAGAACTTCAGAGATTTTTCCTTGCAATGAGAAGTCTTAAATTGCATATTCAGACTGGAGATTTAGGAAAATGCCTCTATGATCCTGTCATTCAGCTCAAGCTAAGCCTAAGACATTTATCATAGGTATAAAGAGAATCTTACAAGCATCCTGAAAATGAGTAAAAGTTATCACTGATCTCAAGAATATTTTACCATAGGTCAACCCTTCATCATTCTTTACAGGACTTTTAAAATTAAAAAAAAAATAGCACTCTTTATTAATTTCTAAGAAAAAATGGCTACTATGTAGGATTTTCCATTCTTGTAAGCTGGCAGGAGACCTCAGGACACAAAATCAGGAGAGTGAAAATGAAAACAGTAAGCAGTACTGTTTTCAGTAATGCTTCCTGAAATGAAAACAGTAATCGATCCAGCGTTCAGGTGCTCTCTCAGCCATCACACTACCAAGATGGTACTTCAATATTTAGAAAAGGGGTCAGCAGGATGAAAATGGTGCCATTTGACAAGGATTTGTCAAGACTACTTTGTGCACAGTTATGAACTAAGTGCAAAGAGAATTCCCAAAGGTAAAAGTTTGATTCTACTCCCACAGACACTTGCGTGAGCTGTTACATGGCATGTCTTTCCCCAAACCAGCTTCTAGAATTTATCACCAAGAATTAGTTTTTCAAAATAAAATGCATTACAGATTTGCTTCACGTAGGGGAAAATTAATCTTTGGTATTTCTGGTTTTTGTTTTTTTTTTTTTTTTTTTTTTTTTGAGATAGAGTCTCGCTCTGTCACCCAGGCTGGAGTGCAGTGGCCGGATCTCAGCTCACTGCAAGCTCCGCCTCCCAGGTTTATGCCATTCTCCTGCCTCAGCCTCCCGAGTAGCTGGGACTACAGGTGCCCGCCACCTCGCCCGGCTAGTTTTTTTGTATTTTTTAGTAGAGACGGGGTTTCACCGTATTAGCCAGGATGGTCTCGATCTCCTGACCTCGTGATCTGCCCGTCTCGGCCTCCCAAAGTGCTGGGATTACAGGCTTGAGCCACCGCGCCCAGCCAACCTTTTGTATTTCAACAAATGCCTATGGCTAAATATTGTTTGAGATTTATTTGGCATTTTAGACGTGAGGATACTACTTTTCACTGTGTATAAAAAGAAGTATATACTGAATTGAGTCTGTGTTTTTTCATACACAAAATTATGTAAAGGTCTATGGGTAAGGAATGAATCTTTTAGACATAACTCTTTAAATATGGTAAACAATAAATAAATGTTTGTTGTAGCAATATTATTATTCAAGTCCCCCAAAACAGCGTGGAAAGATAAAGCTAAAAAGTGATTGTAAGCTGATGATTTTGCTGACCTAAGGTTTATATATATATATTACTTGTGGATTTTACTTCCTTCAGCAGTAAAACACAGCCTACATTCTGTAGTCACTCCCACAAGGGCAACCTGCTGCTATCACCTGGCAGAAATGTCTTCAGTTCTCTGAATTTCAAAGCCAAAGCCCTTTGCAGTTAATACAAAGAAGGCTCCCCAGAGTGGCCAGTTTTTCTGGGGGAAAGGGAGCAAAAAGAGATCCAGCCTTTGAACTAGTGTTTGCATGTGGCAAACAGGTGGGAGACACACTGCACTGAAATGGGCAAGCCGACACAATATTTGTTACTTACTTATTAGAAACTACATTTACCTTGCCTTTCTTCAGACACAGAGAACTTCAGAGATTTTTCCTTGCAATGGGAAGTCTTAAATTGCATACTCAGACTGGGGATTTAGAAAAATGCCTCCATGATCCTGTCATTCAGCTCAAGCTAAGCCTAAGACCTTTAACATAAATATAAATAGAATCTTACAAGCATCCTGAAAATGAGTAACAGTTATCATTGATCTCAAGAACATTGAGCCAGGGGACAATCGGTCAGCCTAGTTTTCGAAACAGGTCTGGAACAGCGTAAAAACAAAAACCATTACCTTACAAATTCTTCAAGATGAAACTGCAGTGAAGCAAAGTGTCATGGAACGGGTGCTCAAGATCCCATCTGTTATTACCACTGCTCCTCCTCCAGCACCACCACCATTTTCTTTTTCTTAATTTAAATAATAGCTAACACAAGTGCTTACTATATCAGACACTGTTGTAAGCACTTTATTTGTATTAATTCCCTTAATCTTGTCAACAACCTCATAAGACAGGTAATGTTATCATCAGCAGCAATTTATCAAAAAGAAACCAAGGCACAGACAGGTTAAGTAACTTGCTTAAGATTACACAGCTAATAAGTGATGGAATCAGGATTTAATTCAGGCAGTTTAGCTCAAACTTTCTGCTCTTGCTAACTTCGTCGCAAACTCTAGTCAGCCAACTGGACTCATTCATGCCCCTCACTACTTCCTCTAGGCACTGGGCCTCTACAACCCCCCACTTCCCATCTAATTCACTATCTTCATTTTACAGTTTAGTAAAAGGAGGCCCTGAAAGCTTTACAAGGATATCATGATAGAGAAGTGTACAGAGAAGACTCCAAGTCTCCCATATCTAGCTCAGTGCTCTACTCACACTCTAAGTCCTAAGAAATAACATTTGTGATCCATATTTAGCAATGAAATTCCGTATGTTCTTATAAGTTCTGGTGCCTTGTAATGAGTTTTGCTCATAAAAAGAAAAGTCCTTTACACTCTCAGCATCCTTAACTAATATATCCTGAAGACCTGGCATCTGTTACATAATACTCTGCCCTTTCCTTTCTCCACTTCCATTTTTCTTTGAAAAATGTTCAGTGGATTAACTGTGAAAACCTTATGATTTTTCCTCCCAGACACCACATCCATCTCTCTATCCCTCAATATAAATTCCACCCCTTAAATAAATGGAACTTCCAATACCAAGATAGCTGTGGTTTGGTTGCTCTCCAAGCTTTGCCTTTGTTCAAAGGGCAGGATGTTACCACACAGGCTAATTATCTAGATGGAGCTGTGGTTGAAAAGTGGTGGATTTTAGAGACTGTCCTCTCTGTGGATGATGATTTATCACAATTGAGTATTTTAGGCTTAGCCCCAGGTTTAGAACTAAATTTTTTGAATTTAAATTCATTGAATTCATTGTTGGGAACAGTCCTGTGGAATGATTTCTGCTACTCTTGAACCATGCAACAAGGAAAGAACAAATCCACATTTTCACTGACCAAGAAATTGTCAAGATTTTTTAGCTCTTTTATAATTCAGAAATTGTGGACTAAATATTACAACTTTAGTAGGACTGCCATTCTGACTGAATGGTGTCTTTGTGTGTGGTGGTGGGTGAGGGGGTAGGAGGAATCAATTTTAGAAAACATTGAATAATTATTTTTGTTTTCCAAGTGCTATTGATATGATTTAATGTTCTCCCCATGTAAGATAGAAATCTTATGGCTTAACTTTTAATATCAAGTCATTTAGGGTTATATGATTCAAAATAACCTTAGCTAAATAAAACTTCAACAATTGGACCCCCAAGAAATGTACTATAAAATTTATATTTTATATAACATATTATAGTTGTTTGCTCTAAATAAATATTTTTACGATGTCCAGTTTAATGGATTACATTAGATGAAATTTCCCCACACATCTCTCCCTTGCAAAAGGCCTGAAAACACTTATTTTATATTGTGTTGGTTACACAAACTGTACTAGTGCAGAGAAAGCAGAAAGCTGTCCATGTAAATAACAGTGTTCCGCAGTCCTTCTAGAGCCATACCAAGAAGGAACTCACCTTGCCGTTTATCGCCAGGTCCAAGGAATGGCAAGGACCTTATTCTTGCAGAGTCCTCACAATCCCCTACTTTACTGTAGAGCTGCCTCTGGATGTTAGATCTTCCATTTTTCTTACAAAATCTTTGTTGCTCCTAAAGCATGACTATGTCACACTCATTAACTACCTATTTCCCCTTTCCAACCTGCATACTTTGTATTTGTCATTCTTATGAATGGAAGCCTACATCAATATTTGCTGAATGACTGCAGGAATTTTTGAGCACACACATTGTAGGAAGTTTTTATTTTCATAGCCACTTTTTAAAGGTTTCTCAGTAAGCTCCACATTTGTGTTCAACCTTTGAATGTGGTAAGAAAAAAAAAAAAAAAGTCATGTATTATTATTATTATTGTCCCTAAATCGTGTTTCTTATTTTCCCCTTTGGTTTCTGGACAAGTACAGCTTATTTGACCAGAGGAATATTTATGGGGGATAGGGGGTGTACAAACTCTCCAACCTTATTCCATAGCCAACTGTAAGAAGGGAGAGTGCAATATTGAAAAGTAACTGTAAGTATGAGATTGATCGAACTTTCTGACATACAAAGGCTTGAGTGCCTAAGTTGGAGATGGAGTCTTGCTCTGTCGCCCAGGCTGGAGTGCAGTGGTGCGATCTCCGCTCATTGCAACCTCCACCTGCTGGGTTCAAGCAATTCTCCTGCCTCAGCCTCCCAAGTAGCTGGGATTATAGGCATGCGCCACCATGCCTGGCTAATTTTTGTATTTTTAGTAGAGATGGGGTTTTGCCATGTTGGTCTGGCTGGTCTCGAACTCCTGACCTCAGGTGATCCGCCCGCCTCGGTCTCCCAAAGTGCTAGGATTACAGGCATGAGCCACTGTGCCCAGCCCCTAAAAGTATTTATTTGTAAAGTGTGGATATGTTCTTCACATTCACAGTTACAAGAAAACTTTAGAAGTAGAAGGGACCTCAAAGTCATATAGCCAATGTTCTCATTCTGCAACTGAGGGAATTGATGCCCAGTCAGGATAGGTGACTTACTTGGGTCAGAACTAAAACTTAGGTATTTTCTGCTATGAAAACAATGATGCTTTCATATTATGGAAAGAAAAAAATATATATTCTACTTTAGAATTTATTTTTTAGGAATTTTCTCAAGTCTTTTATAAACTGTTTAGCAGCCAACACTATTCCAGTTAGAGAAACAAAAAAATTAATTGCAAATTTCAAATATGTGAGCTATTATTTTAAGAAAAATATTCTCCAGATGTTTCCCAACTCCTTTGCGAATGGAAAAAAGGCAATGAGCTTACAGTTCAGCAGAAGAGATTCAGATTAGATATTAGGAAATCTAATGTGAAATCCTACAATTGGTTACTAGGGAATATTGTAAAATCTCCTCTGGAGAACCTTTGGAATGTGGTGGTTGGCCATTCATTTCAGAGGCATTATGTGTGTGGCTCATTTCTAGAGCTGGGGGCACAACCTAATTGACTTCTCGAGTTTTGTTGGTCCCATGAGGTCATTATCTGACTATAGCTAGTACATGGGGGTAATTGGCTGCTCTCAATTACAGAATTCAGGATTTGTTAGTGAAGCATATAATTTAGGCTGTTTTACATTTATAGCCATCCTGGTAGATGTAAATGAGCAGAATGACCAAAACCAGTGAATGTTTATTTGATGGTCTTGCCCACTGCCTCCATGTGATTGATTGACCAGATTCTGACAGGCTTATTTATTTGGGCTCTCTATTAATCCATTTTCACACTGCTATAAAGAACTACCTGAGACTGGGTAATAAAGAAAGGGGGTTTAATTGACTCACAGTTCCACATGACTGGGGAGGCCTCAAGAAACTTATAATCACGATGGAAGGAGAAGGAGAAGCAAGAACTTTCTTCACAAGGTAGCAGGAGAGAGAGAGAGAGCGTGCTTGCGAGGTACGGGGGTTGGGGGGAACTGCCAAACACTTTAAAACCATCAGATCTCATGAGAACTCACCATGATGAGAATGGCACAGGGTAAACCACTCCCATGATCCAATCACCTGCCACTAGGTCCCTCCCTTGACATGTGGGGATTATAATTTGAGATGAGATTTGGGTGGGGCCACAGAGCCAAACCCTATCAGGCTCCATCTCAGCATATTTACCTTGCCAGTGGCTTTGTGACTTAATATTTTAAGCTTGTATTCCTAGTCAGAAAAGCAAAGAGTAAGGAAGCCTGTCTAAGAGCTTGTCTTATGTAACAGAAGAATTCGTTATTTCACGCAAAAAGAGGGCCTTGATATTTGGAGGACAAGATGGAGAAAACTGACAGTACAGTTAGATGGATCTGTACCTTGTAAAACAAAGCTGGAACTTTGTCAGCTAATATATTGGATGGCAGCTCCTACAAGTAATCAAATAACAGTTTTCAATTTTTGACTCAGAATGTAACAGGAATAACTGTATACAGTCTTGAATTTCAGTAAAATAATCAATCCTATAAATACAGGATGGGGACATTATCAATTAGAAACTGAAATGTCAAAAAAGACCTAAGAAATGGATATGGGATTAATGATATAATGTATCTGAAGTACAGTTATGTGTCATTTAACAATGGGAATATGTTCTGAGAGATGCACCATTAACTGATTTTGTCATTGTACAAACATCATGGTACTTACACAAGCCTAGATAGTACCAGTTGCTACATAGCTGGGCTATGTGGCATAGCCTATCAATCCTAGGCTACAAACCTATATAGCATGTTACTGTACTGAATACTGTAGGCAACTGTAACACAATGGTAAGCATTTGTGTATCTAAATATATCTAAACATAGAAAAGATAATGCATTGCACCACAGACAGTATGATAGCTAAGACCTCACTAGGCGACAGGAATTTTTCAGCTCCATTATATTCTTATGGGACCACCGGCATAAATACGGTCCTTTGCTGACTTGAGCGTCGTTATGCACCTCATGACTATATAGTACCTGGGACTTTTTTCCAGTAAATAAAAAAACAATGTTGAGATAATGCTGAGTTACTTACCTGAGAGTGATTGATCAATATAGTTAAAGAGTTGTTAATATCTCTAATCCTAATCAATTTTGCAACAAAGGTACATATCCTTTATCAGATGACCCTAAGGTGGGCTTATTTGAAAATGATCTTAGCATGACAATAAAAGGTCATGTGTCCATCTTTTATCTTATGGCCAAATTTTAGGATTCATTTTCTCAACATGCCCTCCTTTCCTCCACCACTAATAGTAAGCTACATGTGCACCTCCATATATGAATCAAAAAAGGTAAGTCTCTCTAAAAGTTGCTTAGACAATTTAAAAAGCAACAAAACTGTACAAGATAATGAGCTGCTTTTTAAATGTTCCCATCATTATTAATATCCAAGTTAAAAATAGGAGGACTTTCTATCAACAACCTCTGTAGGCAGAATTTTAAATGGGGAGTGAAGCTGAATTCGATATTTTTGAAAGCCCCCCTATCAACACACTAAGAATCTGGACTGTGAGGATCCATCAGTAAATACGAAGAAGTCAAATTCTTCTTGTCCTCAGAAAGCTTACAATCATGTTTAGTCTAATGGACAAAAAACAACAAGAAAAAAAAGTAAGCCTGGTTACAGTCACATCTGACTTTGTATTTAACTTCAGGAGAATAATGATGATGGAGGTGGGGAAGCCTTCACAGAAGAGGCAGGAATAGAGTTGGTCTGGAGGAAAGAAGGTGTGATAGGCTGAGTTGTGTCCCCCAGAATGCATATGTTGAACCCCAAGTACCTCAGAATGTAAGTGTATTTGAAAATAGGGCCTTTAAGAGGAAATTAAGTTAAAATGAGGTCACTAGGATGACCGGTGTGGCTGGTAAATAAGAAGAGGCAAGTAGGACACAGACATATGGAGAAAAGACTGTGAAGACGCAGGGAGGTCTTATGTTCGTCTTATGTGTAAACTGTAACCAGTTTCCATGGAGCTTTGGTGGAGGACAATTCCTTTCCTGGGAGGCCAGGCTGCAGGAGATTCCTCTTGAATACATTAACTCCTGTCTCTAAGTGGTGATGTGGTAAACACAAATTAATCATGCCATGATGGCCACCCTCTCTTCCCAGAAACTGTGAGAGGCGCTTTGTGATGAGGCTAGGCTTCTCTAGGGTTCCTGTTACCTTGTACCTCCATGTTATTCTCTACCCATTCCCAGCAAGGGTAATCCACCTACACCTCCCAGACTGTCCCAGGCCCAATACTCCTAAATTTCCTGAGTCCCAGTTCCTTGGGCCCTGTTCTCCATATAGATCAATCATCTGTCATACAAATCTTTGGACTGTGGGTAAGTCACTTAGCTTCTGTAGGCTTCTGGCTTTTCTGCTGCAAGATAGTCATAAAATCTGGCTATTGAGGAAAAGAGCCCTCCAAAAGAGGCATTACCGTCTAGTGGACTATTTTCATTTATTCCTTATTTTGTTTGCTTACAATTCTGGAACTTTAATAGAAATTTCAGGCACACAGCAGACCTATGGAGGAGGTATTTTGAGTTTTAATACCACCCTACTTATATAAGTCTATAAGCCAAGGAGAGAGGCTCCAGCAGAATCCAACTCTGCCAATATTTTGCCCTTGAACTTCAATGTCTGTAGAACTGTGAGAAAATTACTTTCTATTGAGCCACCCAGTCTGAGATTATTTGTTATGACAACCATAGAAAACTAATGGTAGGACTGAAATCTACAGAGAAATAAAAGGAAAATAATTATCTTCCAGGAAAAAAGAATATGGGAAATAAAGAATTCAAAATGAGGTCAGGCATGGATGAAGAACATACTTTTGAAATGAGTCTGTATTAGTGAAAGGTACCTTCAACTAACATTGTAGTACATAGGACCCTCCTTTTTTCCCCATACATTGTCTTAAGAGAGATAAATTTCTCAACCTTCACATCTGTATCCAAAATTTACTTCCTCAGGTGTCGTTTCCTACTATTCTTTCCAAAACATCGGAGCGCTTCCACTCCATCATTCTTGATCCCTTTACCCTGCTGCTATACACTGAATGTTTATGTCCCCAAATTCATATGTTAAAATATGACCCCAACAAAGTGATGATATTAGGAGGTGGGGCCTTTGGGAGATGATTAGATCATGAGTGCAAAGTCCTCAAGAATAGAATTTGTGCTTTTATAAAAGAGACTCCAGAGAGCTCCCTTGCCCCTTTTATCACGTAAGGACACAGCAAAACGGTGTCATCTATGAACCAGAAAGTGGGTTCTCACTAGACAACCAATCTGCTGGCACCTTGATCTTGAACTTCCCAGACTCATGAACACTAAGAAATTGCTGTTCTTTATAAGCCTATAGTATTTTTGCTATAGCAGCCCTAATAACTAAGACACCCACAATTGCTTTTTCACAGCACTCAAATCTGAAATTATAAAATTTATTTTTAATGTTTATCACCTATCTGTCCACACTAGAATGTGAGTTCAATAAGATAAGACCTCCACTCTCTAATTCACCACTGTATCTCCAATACTCAGAACATTTCCTAACAATTTGTAAGTGTTCAATAGGTATATCTAATGAATGAATTGCCCTGAGAAATACAATCAAGAGATAATTTTCTTTGAGAGACATGGAAAAAACAGGAAGGCAATTCTGGTGAACACTGGAAGAGGTTTCTGCCTGACCTTCCCTTCCTTTAGGGTGGCAAATCTGAGGCTCTTGAGAGACTACAAATCTTGTACAAGTAGGAGGCACAGAGGACCAGCCCAGTGGCTGATTAGAGAGGCTTGTACACACCACACACAACAGAGACACACATAGGCTGGGCGCAGTATCTCACACCTGTAATCCCAGCATTTTGGGAGGCCGAGGCAGGTGGATCACGAGGTCAGGAGATGGAGACCATCCTGGCTAACACGGTGAAACCCTGTCTCTACTAAAAGTACAAAAAATTAGCCGGGCGTGGTGGTGGGTGCCTGTAGTCCCGGCTATGGGAGGCTGAGGCAGGAGAATGGCGTGAACCTGTGAGGCAGAGCCTGCAGTGAGCGGAGATCGCTCCACTGCACTCCAGCCTGGGCGACAGAGAGAGACTCTGTCTCAAAAAAACAAAATCAAAAACAACAAACAGAGACACACACACATACACAAAGACATGCTGTGTTAGCCTATGTGAAAGGGAAAGTTGGATTCAAGGCAAGGACCAACAGAGTAAATGTTTAAACATTCTTCTGTATAGTAAGCCAAAATATCATGAGGATAAATGTACATATAGAATGCTGAGGAGCATCCAAAATAATATATCTATCACATTATTCTGTTAATATATATATCATATTATTCTGTTATATACATTACAGGTGATACGAGGAATCTGAAACTCTCTGAAGCCCTGCCCAAATGTAGGAAGCCATTTAGCGCTGTTCAAGATGTCTAGGATTGGTAATTCTTGACACATGAATGAATGACTGCCTTGGTTCAGGTGTTCTTTTTCTAAATCATTTTTAACAAGTACATTTAATGGCCATTACTGTTTTATTCATGTTAGGTTATCATTATTGCAGTTAACCTCACATTTACTTTGCTAGTATCCTTCTCTGAAAATGTTTGACATTTTAGTTGGTTTTGATTTGTCTTTCTGGTCACACTCCATTAATAATAACTTAAATGTGAATAGTCCTTTTCAGCTTACAAAGAATTCATATTATCATTTGTACCTCTGAACAGCTCTGAGGGATAGACAGAGATTATAATTTCTATTTTATAGGTAAGAAAACTGAAGCTTAGTGAAGATAAGGGACTTGTCCAAGGTCATAGGCATGAAGAATGGCAGAGTCAAAACTTAAATACAAGTCTTTTGACTTATTTGACAGTGCTTTTGTCATATGACATGACACCCATCACTAAGCCAGCCTGGCTGGCAAAGATTCAATGTTTACATATGTTTAGATATGCTTATGTTCAAGAACACAAACACACACACACCCAGCTGTCAAACAAATAGAAATCAAAGAAAATATTAAGGAGAACTCACAATATTATTGTGCTCCACATTCCCAGAAAGAGAGGCATGCAAACGCACTATCACAATTTCTTTCCAGCAAAAATTCGCAGGTTCCTTTCTTTCTCGCCAGGTGTTTGTATAAAGTTACCCAAATTTGATGTTCTTTTTAGTGATTTGGGAGAACCATCACACCACTTTGACCACCAAAAATATCCTCAGGGACAGGAGAAAAATTAGTAGGAATAAGTAAAGTGGTAAATTCTAACCAGGGCCGTTACATAAATATTCAAGTTAAAACTGAACAAAGTTTATTTAGATAAAGAGCCAGAGAAATGGCAGATGGCAGACCTAAGGAGCTGGTTTACAGGAGAGAAAGGCCAAACCTATGAGAGGAAATAATTCAACTGGTATTCTTCCAGGCATTTCATCTCCTTCCAGTTTTCCAGTATTTCATTAGACTGTCCTGGTTTAAAGATTGTTAAGTATAATCCAACACATCCACTGAATTGATGGAAGGGTGAAGGGTCAAACATGCTAGCTTATTATTAAAGACTTTACCACAAGTCTGGGGTTCAATAACCAAATTCATTCATCCCCAAAAGTAGAATTAAGCACCAGCTTATACATTACCAGATATTACCACACATTTCTGGTATGGACTAACACTTTCAGATCTCTAGTAACCGTCTTGCAGACATTGAATGTTAGAGCTAAACAAGACTTAAGAGAACCTCCAAGCCTTATTTTAATAAATGAAGAACTTAAATCTGTTTAGATACACATAACTAGATAAGAAATAAGTACTGATCTTTGAATGAAAAAAGCAAAAAAATAGAAGTGTGTATAGTATACTGCAACTTATGTTTGAAAGGGATGTATATTATATGTGCATATCCACAGACTATCTGAAAAATATGAGGAAAAATTGTTGCTTCAAATATAAGGGATTTTAGATACTGGAGAACAGAAGTAGGAGGAATATTTACTTTTTGCTAGATATCCTTTGCCTCTCAATAACAGTTTACACATCTGTCACCCCTACTAAGAGTACAAGCTCCTTGATGGTAAGGCCCACTGACCATATTATATTCATCTTAGTATTCCCAAATGGGCCTAGCAACTGTTTTTTCATTTTTCCAGAGGAAAAATGATTAGTTAGTATATTTAGAAAAATTGTAAAGCATTGAACTTTGTGATAGGGATTCATTTTAAGTCTTTTCTTAGGTGCTTTTTATTAACCAATCTTTTTGTAGCCTGTTTACACTCTTGGCATTACCCTTGAATAGGATATTGCAAAATCAACGCACATTTTCTAAGAAGTGGAAAACTATGACCCAGAATTAAGTAAGACAAAAGCAAAGAAAACAACTCCTGTGAGAATGGAAATTGAATATAGACAGAAGTTTTTTCAAAGTTTTCCAGAAGATACTTACATTAAACATTGTGAGAAACTTGCCACTTCTCTCTCTCTCTCCAGCATTGTGATGACATGGCCCTTAAGATTCAAATTTTCATTAAGTCCCTTAATAAAGTGTGAGCATGTAATGGGTGTATGCCCAGTGTTAGTACTACAGGAGACAGGGCTGGGCAGGCAGAAGACTGAACAGACCTACGTGTGTACCACACTTGCCCTCTAGTGTGCGTTTGCCAACAATGCACTTATCTGGCTGTCTGGTTTTAGGCCTAGGGCGTTTCCAAACAGAGGTCTTTTCAAGCTGGTTTTTATAAACAGATAAGCCCCATTTATATTAATTCTGTTTACTGCCAATTTGTAAAGAGTGCTATTAATGGGCTTAGAAACAGCATATTCTTATCAATAGTTAAACATCTCCCTCGTATTTATACAACTAATTTGCTTCGTAAACTCCTATCTTTCATAAAAGAACAAAAATAGACTTTAACGGTCCAATTAACCAATTTCTAAACTAATGAATTCATAGTATTTAAATACAAGAAATAAAGGTGCATAATTATGACAGTGATTTTTAAAATATTTCACACTGTCATATGAAGAAGCATTTTTCTCTTCAATTCAGAAGACTTCTGCAGTCTTTGTTGGTTTGCTCTTTATATTTACATTTGTTTGTGACTACATCAAAGCAGCCCTCATCTGGCAGATGAAAAATCTCTACTGTAACATAAAGCCTATAAATTATTAACTGTTTCCATTTAGAATATAATTTTGGCACTTACTAACAAAGCCTAACTTGTCACCAGTTTTGCCTCCTTTTATCAGAATGTATTCTGTTAGGATTAGATTTCATGCAAATGTAGACTGCCCAAACTAACAGTGGCTTAAAGAAGATAGAACTTCACTTCTCTCTTGGGTAAACAAAGTCCAGATTTAAGGATTGGTATGGCATCTTCTATTCAACCAGGACTGAGGTTTCTTCTAGCTTGTTTTGTCATCCTCTATGCACTGCATTCACCTCATGGTCCAAGATGTGTGGTCCCTTAATAAAGGGACCTAAAAAATATGTTTTTAAATATGTTTTAAAATATTCCCTAAAAAAATATGTTTCCAGCAACATATCAGCAATCCAGCCAGAAGGAAGGAGGAAGGGGAAGACATGCCCACTCCTTTTTAGGATTCTTCCTGGAAGGTACACCCATGACAACTACACACAATTGGCCAGAATGGCTGAAACGGCCCTGTCTGGCTGAAATGTCTTCATTCTGGGCTGCTCTACTCCCAGGTGAAGATGTGAAAATAGGGGAAGAAAGGCAGAATCGATATGGGGGACAACCAGTAGTCTCTCCCATAGTCTGTGTTCCCACCAATTGCCTTTATTTGACAGATTCCACTCTTCTCTATTTTTCGTTTGTTTGTTTTCTATAGAAAGGTAGCATTTTCCTTTTCATTTGCCTTCTATCATGAAGTTCTGCTGTTAAAGACTGTTTCCCTTTTTTTCCCCGCTTCTAGCTCTAAATAAACTCAAGTCACCTGGCCTTGCAGAGTTTCACCAAGTTGGTGCATTGGTTCCTCCCACAGGTGATGGCTGTGCTGCCTGGCCCTCTGCAGCTGCTGGGAGTGCTGCTTACCATTTCCCTGAGCTCCATCAGGCTCATTCAGGCTGGTGCCTACTATGGGATCAAGCCACTGCCACCTCAAATTCCTCCTCAGATGCCACCACAAATTCCACAATACCAGCCCCTGGGTCAGCAAGTACCTCACATGCCTTTGGCCAAAGATGGCCTTGCCATGGGCAAGGAGATGCCCCACTTGCAGTATGGCAAAGAGTATCCGCACCTACCCCAATATATGAAGGAAATTCAACCGGCGCCAAGAATGGGCAAGGAAGCAGTACCCAAGAAAGGCAAAGGTAATATCATACTCCCAGGCTGTTATAAAACAACAGCTTTCCCAACCTCTAAATTATGGGATCAGAGGGGGAAGATCTATTTGAGAAACTTTAGTTTTAGAATTTGTTATTGGCATTTTAAAAATGCCTACTGTGTTCTAAACCATATTCTTGAAAAGTTCAAACCTTAAAGATACAGATAAGATTACCATTTATGTTTTGCTTTATTATTTTAACTAGCATCAGATTAAATAAAATATGTTAAATCACAAATAGTCTATCCTCTTATTATTTATTTATTCAAACATTCAGCAACTATCTATAGGGAGCACCTATTTGTGTCAGGCTCTGGGTCAGATGCTGGGAGCTAAAGCAGTGAAAACAAAGAAAGGTGACAAGTCAGTCTTCTGAACTAAGAGAACAGTGTTGTAAGGACCTGCTGTGTTAAAAGAAAAGTCACATGAAAGCATTTTGCGAACAAAGTATTAGATAAGTGCAAGTGTTTTTAATATTACTCTAATTACATATGTCAATCAATAGATCAACAGAAGGAAACTAAGAGTACAGACTGCATCCAGGGATGACACCTGAAAATCTCTCCTGTTGCTTTCTTGGCATATTTATTTAGCACCTACAAAATGCCCCTCAGTGTGATAGACACTTGACAATAAATTCATTTGGTTTGTCTGGAGTTCTCAGAAACCCAGCATTTGCTGCATCAGAGGAGCAATTACCTTTGAGTAAGTGGAGCCAGTCCCACTAGTCCCTACAATGGCAGGAAGCTCCACCTCTGGAGAACTACTGGATTTGGAACTTAGAGGCCTAGAGGCCTGGATGCCAGAAATGAGAGGGACCTAGTCATTTGACCTTTCTGAGCCTATTTTTCTTCATTTGTAAAATAAGGTTGTTGAGAGAATCAGTGACATACACGCTAAGCAAAGTGCTGAGTAAATGCTAAAGCACCATAGGAAACTGGAGTTGCTACAACTGCTCATTCAACAAATCCTCAGTAAGAACAGAATGTGTTCCAGGCACTGTGCTAGACACCAGGGATTCCTGATTCATCTCTCCTACTCTTCCCCAAATAACTCAATACAGTAACTACACAATTCACTGGTTAGAAATAGCATGCCTGAATAGTACTATAATCATATCTATATTCACATAAAGAAAGTATTATTGACTTTCTTCTCTTTAGGAGATCGTACTATACTTAGAAGATTATCTCAGACATTTCTTTTCCTTCCTTTATTGAATGGCTTGCCTGGCCTTTGGCACTTCTTGTACTTACTCTGATGGGTACTCATATTTTAAAAGAATATGAATTCTCTGTTTGTATTTTATTCCCGGACAGTAAGTCAGTGAAAAGTACAATGGTCAGGATTAAGGTGCAACTAGTGACATAAGCATTATGCCAAGAAGATACTGGGACCATACATTTCATTTCTCCATGTTATCCATTAGTCCCAGCAGCATGGGAGATCCAGAGTTGTGTTTATCTGAAAGGCACAGCATGTTCATTATAACAGCGTGTGCTGTGTATTTCGATAACAATTTGAGAAACGGTGACACCTTTCACATTTAATCTTGTAGTGTGGCTGTCTTATTCTTATTCTTGTGTGTAGACAGGCAAGCAGAGATGCTGATGGCTTAAGGGACCCAGTCACGATCTTATGCCAAGACCAGAAAGATAAGCAGAGCTTCTTGCTCCTAAACCAAGCTCTCGACTTCATCCATACTGTTTATCGTTCTAAAATATCTTACTCAGCTCTCCTACTTAAAAGCCAGATTTGCATATGAGAAAGTATTTGTTAAATTAATGAACTAATATTTGAGGCTTAGGAAATTCCACAGCACATTGAAGAAATTAAGCAAATCTACTGATTCTAAAGGTAAGATGTTATTGAACCACACACAAAATAAAATAACTCTATTCTTTCCTTTTATATTCCATATCATACTGTATTTAAGCATAAGAGAAAACATTTTGGCCATAAATTATTATATTTAAAAACTTTGCCAGGCACAGAAAGAAAAATCCTGTATATTCTCACTTAAATGTGGAATCTAAAACAATCAAACTCATAGAAACCCAGAGGAGAACGGCGGTTACCAGAGGCCTTGGGGTGGGGTAGGAGGGAGAGAATGGAGAGATGATGATGAAAGGTTTAAAGCCTCAGTTAGGCAGGAGAAATAAGTTGTTTTTTGGATATCTGTTGCATAGCATAGTGAGTATAGTTAATAATAATGTATTACACACTTCAAAATCACTGAAAGAGTACATTTTAAATTTCTCACCAGATAAAAATAAGTATTTGAAGTGACAGATATATTTAGCTTGATTTAATTACTCCACATTGTATTCATGACTCATAGTATCACTTTGTACCCCATAAATAAAATACAACTATAATTTGGATAATGACCCCAATATTGTTTAAAATACACACACACACACACACACACACACCCACCCAGAACAAATGAGATGAAAATATATATACATGTTAAGTGGTTATCTCTGAGTAGTGGGCTTATAGGCAAATTTGATTTTTCTTTATACATCTTTGAATCTTCCAAATTCACTATAATAAACACACCATAGTATCTCCAAGTTTTATACTTGGAAAAATGTTTCTTCATTACTTTTTAGCTTCTTTACTTAACCAGTGCTGATACAAGCAGCTTCACATATCAGTTATCAAAAAATACCTCAAATACATTTAAAAAATTGTCAGCTTGATTTTTCTTTCTTATTTATTTTTTTCTTTTTGGAGACAGAGTTTTGCTCTTTCATCCAGGCTGGAGTGCAGTGGTGCAATCTCAGCTCACTGCAACCTCTGCTTCCTGGGTTCAAGTGATTCACCTGCCTCAGCCTCCCAAGTAGCTGGGACTACAGGCACATGTCACCACACCCAGCTAATTTTTTGTATTTTTAGTAGAGATGGGGTTTTGCCATGTTGGCCAAGCTGGTCTCAAACTCCTGACTTCAGGTGATGCACCTGCCTGGGCCTCCCAAAGCTGTAGGATTATAGGCATGAGCCACCGTACTCAGACTGATTTTTAAGTTCTAGAAGATGAGCACATTATTCCTAGTCTTTCCTCTTGATAAGTATTAGGCAAATGTGTCAGAAATAAATAATGGTTGTCAGTACTTCATTGATGTGAGAGACAATCTACTAATCAATCTCTCTCTCTCCTCCCATACCCCTTCTCTCTCTTCTCTTCCCAGTAGAAATACCATTAGCCAGTTTACGAGGGGAACAAGGTCCCCGTGGAGAGCCTGGCCCGAGAGGACCACCTGGGCCCCCTGGTTTGCCAGGTCATGGGATACCTGGAATTAAAGGAAAACCAGGGCCACAGGGATATCCAGGAGTTGGAAAGCCAGGTATGCCTGGAATGCCAGGGAAGCCAGGAGCCATGGGCATGCCTGGGGCAAAAGGAGACATTGGACAGAAAGGGGAAATTGGGCCTATGGGGATCCCAGGACCACAAGGACCTCCAGGGCCTCATGGACTTCCTGGCATTGGGAAGCCAGGTGGGCCAGGGTTACCAGGGCAACCAGGACCAAAGGGTGATCGAGGACTCAAAGGACTACCAGGACCTCAAGGCCTTCGGGGTCCTAAAGGAGACAAGGGCTTCGGGATGCCAGGCGCGCCCGGCGCAAAGGGCCCTCCAGGGATGCATGGCCCTCCTGGCCCTGTTGGACTGCCAGGAGTGGGCAAACCAGGAGTGACAGGCTTCCCGGGACCCCAGGGCCCCCTGGGAAAGCCAGGGGCTCCAGGAGAACCTGGGCCACAAGGCCCTATTGGGGTACCAGGGGTTCAAGGACCTCCTGGGATACCCGGAGTTGGAAAGCCAGGCCAGGATGGGATCCCAGGCCAGCCAGGATTTCCAGGTGGCAAAGGGGAGCAAGGACTGCCAGGGTTACCAGGACCGCCAGGCCTTCCAGGGATTGGGAAACCAGGCTTCCCAGGACCCAAAGGTGACAGGGGCATAGGAGGTGTTCCTGGGGCTCTTGGACCAAGAGGGGAGAAAGGACCAATAGGTGCTCCAGGAATAGGGGGTCCTCCAGGCGAGCCAGGCCTGCCTGGAATCCCAGGTCCTATGGGCCCTCCAGGTGCTATTGGTTTTCCTGGACCCAAAGGAGAAGGTGGGATTGTAGGGCCACAGGGGCCACCAGGTCCCAAGGGTGAGCCAGGGCTTCAAGGCTTCCCAGGGAAGCCAGGTTTCCTTGGTGAAGTAGGGCCTCCTGGCATGAGGGGTTTGCCAGGTCCCATAGGGCCCAAGGGGGAAGCTGGGCTCAAAGGTGTGCCAGGACTCCCTGGCGTTCCAGGGCTTCTCGGACCTAAGGGAGAGCCAGGAATCCCAGGGGAGCAGGGTTTACAGGGCCCCCCAGGTATCCCAGGGATTGGGGGCCCTAGTGGCCCCATTGGACCACCTGGGATTCCAGGCCCCAAAGGGGAGCCCGGCCTCCCAGGGCCCCCTGGGTTCCCTGGTGTAGGGAAACCCGGAGTGGCAGGACTTCATGGCCCCCCAGGGAAGCCTGGTGCTCTTGGTCCTCAAGGCCAGCCTGGCCTTCCAGGACCCCCAGGCCCTCCAGGACCCCCAGGACCCCCAGCCTTGATGCCCCCTACACCACCACCCCAGGGAGAGTATCTGCCAGATATGGGGCTGGGAATTGATGGTGTGAAACCCCCCCATGCCTACGGGGCTAAGAAAGGCAAGAATGGAGGGCCAGCCTACGAGATGCCTGCATTTACCGCCGAGCTAACCGCACCTTTCCCACCGGTGGGGGCCCCAGTGAAGTTTGACAAACTGCTCTATAACGGCAGACAGAACTACAACCCGCAGACGGGCATTTTCACCTGTGAGGTCCCTGGTGTCTACTACTTTGCATACCACGTTCACTGCAAGGGGGGCAACGTGTGGGTTGCTCTATTCAAGAACAACGAGCCCGTGATGTACACGTATGACGAGTACAAAAAGGGCTTCCTGGACCAGGCGTCTGGGAGTGCAGTGCTGCTGCTCAGGCCCGGAGACCGGGTGTTCCTCCAGATGCCCTCAGAACAGGCTGCAGGACTGTATGCCGGGCAGTATGTCCACTCCTCCTTTTCAGGATATTTATTGTATCCCATGTAAAAAAAAAGAAAAGAAAAGAAAGAGATTTTATAGAAGAAAAGAAAATGATGCACCAAAAAATCCAAATGAAAAACGTTAATTGCTTCAAAACATTTATATAGTTGGAAAGTTATATTTAAGTGAAAATTTGGACCATCGTGTACAAATAAAAACTAAGATGCATGTTTAATACTCCACACAGCAGCCTGTAATCGAGAATGATGGGATAGATTTATGTATCAAGTACTGACACTTGGTTGTACCCACTGGAATCATATTAGCTGTTATATGTTATATGCTTCCACAATAACCTGCTTATTCAGATCAGTCAAAGTATATCAGTATGAAAGATCATAGCTAATGAAAGGCACTCACTCATATTGTTTACTTTACAATATTTATAAATATGCCTTAAAGAAATATCAATGATAACAATTACATACCGTATTTACTTGCTTAATTTCCTCTGTATTTGTGTAGATACCTTGACATGGAATGTATGGTGGGGAGACCTGTAGTGTTACCGCCCCAGTGGGAGGGGGCCCTGGGGACCCTGGTAATGCTTTAGTCAAAGGGATATCTCTCTCATATCAGAAGCTGTGTCTTTTAGTAACAGGAGTCCTCATCAGAATTGCGTGTCTATTGTCTCTAAAAGAATGGGTGAACCAATCGGCCATTATGAATTTACTCAGTGCCTTCTCTGTACCTAGCACTGGGTAAGACACTTTCGTGGAGCATTAGACAGTAACCCTCAAGGAGCTAGAGAACCAGACGGGACACATGAGCAGTAATTAACTCACCAGAGTTTCTATTTCATTTTTTTTTTTCTGTGACTTATTTTTCTATTTTCTTTCCTCCATGTAATTTTCACTATGGCCCAACTAATATAAACACCTGGAAATTACAAGAAAAAAACTCTTCCTCCAATTGAACTTTCCAAATTTGTGGAATATTTATTTGTAATAGCAGTTATCAGTTATGCTTATATAGCATTAAAAATTCTCCTCCTTTGACCACACACACAACCACAGTGTGGTTCTAATCATGGAGATATCAGTAATTTTTAGTAACTGTGAATTTTGAAGACATATCTCTGTTTAGTATGTATGTAAATTAATGATAATCTGAGGTTCCAAAGTCAATTTTTTTTTTTTTTTTTTTTTGAGATTCAGTCTCACTGTCACCCAGGCTGGAGTGCAGTAGCACGATCTTGGCTTACTGCAACTTCCACCTCCTGGGTTCAAGCAATTGTCCTGTCTCAGCCTCCCAAGTACTGGGACTACAGTCTTGCGCCACCATGCCTGGCTAATTTTTGCATATTTAGTAAAGATGGGTTTTCGCCATGTTGGCCAGGCTGGTCTCGAACTCCTGGCCTCAAGTGATACACCTGCCTCAGCCTTCCAAAGTGCTGGGATTGCAGGTGTGAGCCACCGCACCCAGCCAAAGTCAATTTTCAAAATCCAAGCCATACTTTATTGGTGAGGGGGGAGTTTCAGAATTACACAGAAAAATTAATGTTTGAAAAAAAAAATTCTGAAATTTTGAATTTAAAAACGGATGTGCTGCTTCCGGGTATAGGAAGTAAAATTATAGGAAAAGAACTGTTTCTTTAGAAGCAGACTGTAGAAGGGCAATGTAGAATGTCAAAGGGCAACAAGAGCCCGTGTTTTTAATGTCATCCTGTACTTGGCACAAATCAAAGGCCAATATAAGTCTAAAAAGGAGAAATAAATATTTTTCCAGGTTTTTGCTTGGGCACATACTAACTGCTTTGGGCATCCTAATCTGATCTCAAAACACCGAAAACCCATTTTGAGCTTGCTATTAGCCTGCTGCTGACTCTATTAGTCACCTGAAGCAATAATGTGGGGTTATGGTGGTGGAATCTTGTATCTTTTTGTCAAAAATAAAACCGTGAGTTAAGGGGATAGATATAGATGGAAAAATATACAAATAAATACGGTATGAAAACACATAGAAATGTGTCTTTGTCAAATCTGAATCATTATTACCATCACAAAAATCCTTCTCTTGGCCAATATCTCATTTCCCTACACAGTATACAAGCACCATTTCTTCTCAATTTTTAAGAAGAGAAATTAGTCCATTACCACAGGGGTTCTTAGTCACTACTAATTATACAACAATCTTTTCCCAACAAAAAGATGACCTCCACAACCTTTGTTTTCAAAGCAGACAGCATTTATGTGGCCAAATATCCTTTGGGTTGTTCTTGAGGATACTGGTTTTGGGCTGATGACTATGGGGGAAACATGGATCCACTGGGCTCCTTCTGCTAAACAGCCACATTGAAATGGTTTTAAAGCAAGTCAGATGAGGTGGTTTGTAAAATTGTATTTATCTGTACATGTATGGGCTTTTAATTCCCACCAAGCAAGAGAGAAATTATCTTTTTAGTTAAAACCAAATTTCACTTTTCAAAATATCTTCCAACTTATTTATTGGTTGTTACTCAATTGCCTATATATATGTGTGTGTGTGTGTGTATGTGTGTGCATGTGTGTGTATGTGTATTATCAGACATAGGTTTCTAACTTTTAGACAGAAGAGGAGCAACATCTACGCCAAATACTGTGCATTCTACAATGGTGCTAATCTCAGACCTAAATGATACTCCATTTAATTTAAAAAAGAGTTTTAAATAATTATCTATGTGCCTATATTTCCCTTTTGAGTGCTGCACAACATGTTAACATATTAGTATAAAAGCAGATGAAACAACCACATGTTCTAAAGTCTAGGGATTGTGCTATAATCCCTATTTAGTTCAAAATTAACCAGAATTCTTCCATGTGAAATGGACCAAACTCATATTATTGTTATGTAAATACAGAGTTTTAATGCAGTATGACATCCCACAGGGGAGAAGAATGTCTGTAGTGGGTGACTGGTATCAAATATTTTACAGAATACAATGAACGGTGAACAGACTGGTAACTTGTTTGAGTTTCCATGACAGATTTGAGACTTGTCAATAGCAAATCATTTCTGTATTTAAATTTTTGTACTGATTTCAAAACCATCATTAAATATCTTTAAAAGTGTGTTTCTCATCTTGTTCATATCATTCAGTTGACGCTGAACCTCACAAGCATTTTTAAATTCCTACTCTTATGAATTAGCTGCTGAAATAGAGACCTAAAATAAGCATAGCTTACACGGAACAATTTATTCCTCTTTGACATAAGAGCTCCTAGGATAAGCAGTCTAGGACTCACATGGTAGTTCCAATCAGGGCCCCAGGCTCCTTCCATCTTATTGCTCTTCTACCTCAAGGCTGTTGCCCTCATCTCCATGGTCCAGGATACTAACCATCAGTCACATTCTATCCCCAGGGAGGATGAACAAAGCAGGAAGGACAGGACATGCTTTTTGCTTTAAAGAACTCAACCTAGTAGCTGCTTGGATCACTCTCTCCCACATCCCTTGGCTCCAAATTTAGTCACATGACCACAAGAGGCTGTAAGGAAGTGTGGGAAATTGAATAGTCTATGTAACCATATGCCCAGCTAAAAATCAGGGGTTCTATTTTTAGTAGTATGGGAGAAGAGGGAATCCATATTAGGGAATAATTAGCTGCTGCATCTGCCACTTCCATTACAAAAGAAAAAATGGCCATGGAGTTCTCTTTTCCCGCAAGAGACCAATCTTCAAATACTCCATTCTATTTCACTCTGCCACAAAAAGAAAGCCAAATATTTTGAGGGGAGATAGTGGTGAGTGGAGGTAAAGGGAAGAAGCAGACCTGTTTGAAGAGCCTAAGGGTCTTAGTAAGACCCTGAGAAGAATTATGTTGTGATGACTTACCAATCCCAGAATGATCATAACTTACCACGTCTAAAATATTACAAAGGGATTATTCAAATCATTCAATAAGCAAGTATGTACCACCAGTCTATGGCTGGTTAACTTACTTGTTTAAACCATCAGGCTACAACTTCCATTCCCATACAGCCCAGTTAGTTTGGTTTTATTTCACAGCCAAATACACTTTCCTTACAGTCATCTTATTGGCATAGAGTGTTGTCACAAAAGTGAATAGAAGAACAGATAGAGGAAATGGAGGCAGGGAAGAGGAAATGGAGGCAGGGAAGAATAAATGGTTAGAATTCGTAATGCTGAACAGCAGGGCAAATCTATCATCACTG
Source organism: Piliocolobus tephrosceles (assembly GCF_002776525.5). NCBI lineage: Eukaryota > Metazoa > Chordata > Mammalia > Primates > Cercopithecidae > Piliocolobus > Piliocolobus tephrosceles. The sequence goes on along the minus strand of NC_045435.1, from coordinate 7,926,793 downwards.
TTACTAAATAAAGGAAATCAAAATATATATCTTACAATGGGTGTATAGTACCCCTTTATATTAAAACAGAACACAAATAAAGTAGCCCCTACTTGGTGCCTAATACTACTAAGCAATGTGAGGCATACAAAAGGACAGAAGACGTAACTCTTCTCCTTAAAAAATTATCTTCTGGGCCAGGTGTGGTGGCTCACACCTGTAATCCCATCACTTTAGGAGGCTGAGGTGGGCGGATCACAAGGTCAAGAGATCATCCTGGCCAACCTGGTGAAACCCTGTCTCTACTAAAAATACAAAAATTAGCTGGGGGTGGTGGCACACGCCTGTAGTCCCAGTTACTCAGGAGGCTGAGGCAGGAGAATCGCTTGAACCCAGGAGGCGGAGGTTGCAGTGAGCCGAGATCAATCCACTGCACTCCAGCCTGGCACCAGAGCAAGACTGTGTTAAAAAAAAAAAAAATATATATATATCTTGCTTGGAGGATATCAAGATGTTTGTTAAACAGAAAATTGATTCCAAGAGCAGAGCCTGCACAGAGCAGGGTGTTGTGTTGTTGACTGGATTCATACGTGCTAGAGAAATTCAGAAAGAGAAAGACAGTTCCATGCTGCTGTCTTCCTGGGAATACCTTCTCTGACCTGTCTGCTGGGTAAACTCCTCACCCTTCAGGGTCATTTTCTCCCCTACATCACCAATCTGCCTCACCCATGCCTCTGTCCCTTCACTTTTTCTGCTTTGTAACTGAACCACTTGTCGTCTTCCCTATTATAGTGTAAGCTTCTGTGAGCAGGCTAGTTCTTTCATTTTTTCATCCACAGCCTATCATCGAGTAGTGGTCTAATACCAGGATGAGGAAAGAATGAATCCCTGAAGAATGCTGTGGGGTGAGGGGTGGGGGCAGGGAGTCCTAAACTGGATGTGAGTTTAGACCAAATGGCAGGAAACTCTCTTCTAGCTCAGGTATTCAAGATTATGTAGAAGCTAACTGTGGGATAAAAATTTCAGATTGTTGGAGAGGTGATTTTTAAAGATATGTAGAATTTGGAGGGAGGGATCGTGAAAGTATCCCAAGAGAAACAGCTTCTCCTCCTCTAATCGAAAGGAGAAAACTAAGTGTGTATGTGTATGTGTCTTGAGTGGCAGGCGGAAAGGAAGTTGAGCTTAGGAAAATGGTCTGACTAGATCAGAGCATCTACCCAAGTACTAGTAAAGGAAATTAATTTAATAAATAAAGGAAGGTCAGTCAAGTGACACAGCGCTTCACATACAGGGAAGAGACATTTCTATTTTTAATATGCAATAAGACACAGTAGTTCCTTAAGTGGGAAAATGGTATAAAAATAGGTATTTTGGAAAAATTATTTTGACGACGCTATGAAGCTGACACTGAAGAAGGCAGGTTACACGTATTAAAACCAATTATGAGACCAGACCATCTTTTTTTTTTTTTTGAGATGGAGTCTCGCTCTGTCGCCCAGGCTGGAGTGCAGTGGCCGGATCTCAGCTCACTGCAAGCTCCGCCTCCCGGGTTTACGCCATTCTCCTGCCTCAGCCTCCCGAGTAGCTGGGACTATGGGCGCCCACCACCTCGCCTGGCTAGTTTTTTGTATTTTTTAGTAGAGACGGGGTTTCACCAGGTTAGGTTAGCCAGGATGGTCTCGATCTCCTGACCTCGTGATCCGCCCGTCTCGGCCTCCCAAAGTGCTGGGATTACAGGCGTGAGCCACCATGCCCGGCCGACCAGACCATCTTTTATGCAGAAATGAAATATTGGGTGATGGTGAAGGACCCTAAATAGACCTTGCAAGTGAGGAGGTAGAAGAAGGTAGGTTCAGGTGTCAGGGTTTAAGGGCTGCATGACAATGAAGCTGTTTCAGAGCCTCAGAACTGGGATGATGAAGAATGAAAAAACTGAAGAGCTAGCTGAAAGACTGATTCGAACTTGGGGACAATACTAGATGGCCTTATAAGACAGAAGGAAGCTTGGCCCCAAAAGAAGGAAATTTGGCCCCAAATGGCAGTTTCCTCCCATTAACAAACTTGGAAAACACGGATGGTGCCATCAACAGAAATGGGTAGGCCATTAGTAGAACCCATGCCAGGCAGGATACAGGGGAAGACACCCAGTTTGTTTAAAGACTTGTTGAATCTGACCTGATGGTGGGTTTTTTAGTTTGCTAGGGTCACCATTAATGAAGTGCCACACACTGGGTAGGCTTAAATAACATACTTTATCACAGTCCTGAGGCTAGAAGTTCAAGATCAAGGTGTCAGCAGGGTTGGTTTCTTCTGAGGCCTCTCTCTTTGGCTCATAGATGGCCATCATTTACCTATGTCTTCACATAATCTTCCCCCTATCTGTGTCCTAATTTCTGCTTTTTATAAAGACATCAGTCATACTGGATTAGGGTTTACCTTTGTGACCTCCTCTTAACTTAATTACTTAAAGGTGCTATTTCCATATATGTCACATTCTGAGGTCCTGAGGTCCTGCAGATTAGGACTTCAACATACGCATTCTGGGGGACACAATTCAGTCGGTAACAGTGGAAGATGCCTGCGCTCCAAAGATGTGTTTTTGGCAGGAAGATGAAAGGTAGAACTGTGAGCCTGGGGAGAGGTCTCATGGCCTCTTGTAATAAGAGGGAGAAAAAAGACTAATCTGTAATTAGTAACACCATTTGCAGAACAAAATAAATTGCTTTAGAATTTCCTCCTTCATGTACTGCAAGAAGTTAGTTTAACATATCATTTCATCAAAGATACAGCAAAGATAAACATATGGAATTACAAGGCATTCCAAACATACAGAGCCAACATAGAGTTGAAACCAATGATGTCTTATTATATTTTGGGAGTTTCTCTCCTTAATGGTTCTTGTGACAATGAAAATGCAAATGTTCATGCTCATTCCATATCCTGAATAACAAAAATATCTCTGAAGTAGCCTTAGGATTATCTTTTAACAGAGAGTTGCACAGAATTTTGGATATTTTCTTTCATTTTATAGAACCAATACTTGTGTCTAGACAAATTTTATTCTCAAACAACTTATTCTTTATGAGTCAAAATCATCTAATAATGTGTCTTATTATTAGAAAAAAATTTTTTTTGCTAATTTCTAAGGATACATGTAATGGAATTTAAATCAAAGTGGGACATATCATCTCACTTTTACAAGTTATTCAGAAGCTTCTTGTGTGTGTTACTGAAACACTGGACCATCTAATCAAATTTTCCTTAGACACATCCAGAACCTTTCCAGAAACTTTTTTCTTTGCTATCTTACTGTAAGTAAAAATAGATTTGTATTAGAATCAAAGACACTTCTAAATTAAAGGTTATAAATCTTGAGGACATCTACATTTCACATGCCTTATTAAAACCATCACAACCTAAAAATTAATTTTGTAATAAGCACAGCCAAGTCAGTTCTCATCTGACAAGTGAGTGGCTGGCAGCAATTTTCACATCTGCTCTTCATTCGTGGGATGAGAGACACAGGGGAAAAGCTGATGTAACACTGATGACTCTCCACTTGCGTACTACTAATAATAGTCATCTTTCCTCAGCAAAGATGATGCTGTCCTTGCTATTTATTCTGCCAAACAAGACTCAAAATAAAAAAAAAAAAGTTAGGAGAGGGTTCTAGGGTCAAACCAAAAGAGAACAAACCTCAGCGCCTCTGTTCACCAGCTATGATACCTTGAACCAATTACTTAACCTCTTTAAACTCCAGTTTTTGCGTTTATAAGATAGTAAACGATAACACTGAGTATCTTCTACAATAGTTGGAAAGGGAGGTGAAGTACTAGGGTGTGGTATGGAGGGTGTATTAGTTCATTCTCTCACTGCTACAAAGAAATACCTGTGACTGGGTAATTTATTATGTATATATGTATGTATGTATGTATTTATTTATTTTTGAGACAGGTCTCGCTCTGTTGCCCTGGCTGAAGTACAGTAGTGCAATTATAACTCGCTGCAGCCTCGAACTCCTGGGCTCAAGCAATCCTCCTGCCTCAGCCTCCCAAGTAGCTGGGACTACAGGCACATACCATTACCTCTGGCTAGAGACTGGGTAATTTATAAAGAAAAGTTTAATTGGCTCACAGTTCCACAGGCTGTATAGGAAGCATGGCAGTATTTGCTTCTGAGGAGGCCTCAGGAAGCTTTTACTCATGGTGGAAGGCAAAAGTCAGAGCAGGCATCTTCTCATGGCTGGAGCAGGAGGAAGAGAGAAAGTGGGGAGGTGCAACACACTTTAAAACAACCAGATCTCATGAGAACTCACTCATACACTATCATGAGAACCACTGCATGGGGACAGTGCTAAAACATTTACGAAAAACGGCCTCCATGATCCAATCACCTCCCACACCCCACCTCCCACACTGGGGCTACATTTTGACATAAGATTTGGGTGGGGACAGAGATCCAAATCCTATCATTCCACCCTTGGCCCCTCCCAAATCTCATGTCCTTCTCACATTGCAAAATCCAATCACGCCTTCCCAACAGCCCCTCAAAGTCTTAACTCATTCCAGCGTTCACTCAAAAGTCTAAAGCCCAAAGTCTCATCTGAGACAAAGCTAGCCCCTTCCACCTATGAGCCTATAAAATAAAAAAAACAAGTTAGTTACTTCCAAGATACAATGGAGGTATAGGCATTGGGTAAATACTCCCATTCCAAAAGGGAGAAATTGGTCAAAATAAATGGGCTAGAGGCCCCATGCAAGTCTGAAACTCAGTAGGGCAGTCCCGAAATCTTAAAGCTCCAAAACAATCTCCTTTGACTCCATGTCTCACATCCAGGGCACACTGATGCAAGGGGTGGGCTCCCAAGATCTTGGGCAATTCCACCCCTATAGCTTTGCAGGATTCAGCTCCCAGAACTGCTCTCAAAGGCTGATGTTGAGTGCTTGTGGCTTGTTCAGGCAACAAGTGCAAGCTGTTAGCATATCTACCATTCTAGACTCTGGAGGACAGTGGCCCTCTTCTCACAGCTCCAGTAGGCAATGCTCCAGTGGAGACTCTGTGTGGGAGCTACAGTCCTGCATTTCCCTTCTGCACTGCCATAGTAGGGGTTCTCCATGAGGACTCTGCCCCTTCAGCAGGCTTCTGTCTGAACATCCAGGTTTTTCCACACATCCTCTGAAATCCAGGTGGGGGATCCCAAGCCTCAACTCTTGCACTCTGCATACCCACAGGCTTAACAGCATATGGAAACCACCAAGGCTTATGGTTTGCACCTTCTGAAGCAGTGGCCCAAGCTGTACCTGGACCACTTTGAGCCAGGGTTGGAGCTGGAATGGCTGGGATGCAGGGAGCAGTGTCCCAAGCCTGCAAAGGGTAGTGGGGCTCTGAGTGTGGCCCACAAAACTATTCTGTCCTCCTAGGCCTCCAGGCCTGTGATGGGAGGGGCTGCCACAAAGATCTCTGAAATGCCTTGGAGGCATTTTCGCCATTGTCATGACTATCAGCATGTGCCTTCCTTTTAGTTATACAAATTTCTTCAGCCAGCCTGAATTGCTCCCCTAAAAATGGGCTTTTCTTTTCTACCACATGACTGGGTTGCAAATTTTCCAAATGTTTATGTTCTGCTTCCCCTTTAAATGTAAGTTCTAGTTTTATGTCCTTGCTTTGCTGACACATTATTAGCATAGGTTGTTAGAAGCAGCCAGGCCACATCTTCAACACTGTGCTGCTTAGAAATTTCTTCTACCGATACCCTAAATCATCACTCTCAAGTTTAAAGTTCCACAGATCCCTGGGGCAGGGGTAAAATACCACCAGGTTCTTTGCTAACACATAACAAAAATAACATTTGCTCCAGTTTCCTTCTAATAAGTTTCTCACTTTCATCTGAGATCTCGTTACCCTGGACCTCATTGTCCATATCATTAACAGCATTTTGGTCATAACAGTTTAACAAGTCTCCGGGAAGTTCCAAATTTTCCCTCATCTTCCTGTCTTCTTCTGAGCCCACCAAATTGTTCAAACCTCTGCCTGCTACCCAGTTCCAAAGCTGACTCCACATTTTCAGGTATCTTTATAGCAATGCCCTACTCTTCAGTACCAATTTTCTGAATTAGTCTGTTCTTGCACTGCTATCAAGAAATACCTGAGACTGGGTAATCTACAAAGAAAAGAGATTTAATTGATTCATAGTTCTGCAGGCTGTACAGAAGCATTAGGGCATCAGCTTCTGGGAAGGCCTCAGGGATCTTCCAGAGGGGTAACAATTGCTACCATTTAGTGACTGCCAACCATGTGCCACAAACTGCTTTAAATGTTTTTATGTATTGACTTAGTTACTCCTCATAATAACTCTATTATTAGCTCCATTTTACAGCTAAAGAAATGGAGGCACTGGGCATGGTGGCTCACACTGGTAATCCCAGCACTTTGGGAGGCTGAGGTATGAGGATCACTTGAGCCTTGGAGTTTGAGACCAGTGTGGGTAACACAGTGAGATCCTGTCTCTACAAAAAAATATTTAAAAATTAGCCAGTGTGGTGGTGCGCACCTGTGGTACCAGCTACTTGGGAGGCTGGAGAGCAAGGATCCCTTGAGCCTGGGAGTTCAAGCCTTTAGTGAGCTATGATTGTGCCTGCACTCAAGACTAGGTGACAGAGTGAGACCTTGGAAAAAAGAAAAAAAAGAAAGAAAGAGACAGAGAGAGAGAGAAAAGAAAAGAAAACAAAACAGTGATATAGTAACTTGTCCAAGATCTAATAAATGACAATGCCAGGATTTTAATGGATATATCCAGCTTCATAGTCCACACTCTCAGGTATTACGCCAGATTGCCTCCTCAAGGAAGGAGACAAACGTTCTTAGCTATCTAAGAAGCAAACAACTGCCAGTGAGGGTTCAGGAAATGACAGGGCTCTCAGTTGTTTCTTGATTATTATGCTTACCAGAAACAACAGAAATAGTCAGTTACAAAAAGACTATGGCAGATGTTACGGTGACATTCCCATCCCTTAGAATATATAAAGGCAGCAGGCTTTGAAAAGGAAAGGGAACTACCTCACACTTATTAGGAAGACTAGTATCAAAACAAACAAAAACCAGATAATAACAAGTGTTGGCAAGGATATGGAGAAACTGGAACCCTTGTGCACTGCTGCGGGGGAATGTAAAACTGGACCACTATGAAACAGTATGGTGGTTTCTCAAAAAAATTAAAAATCAAGTTACTATATGATCAAGCATTTCCACTTCTGGGTATATACCCAGAAAAATGGAAAGCATGAACTCAGACATACGTGTGTATATTCATGTTCATAGCAACATTATTCACAATATCTAAAAGGTGGAATTAACCCAAGTGGCCACTAATAGATGAATGAATAAACAAAATGTGTCCTATAATGCAATGGGCTATTATACAGCCTTAAAAAGGAAGAAAATTTTGACACATGCTATAACATGGACGAATCTTGAGGACATCATGCCAGTCACAAAAGAACAAATATTGTATGACTGTACTTATATGCAGTACCCAGATTAGTCAAATTAATAGAGGTAACAAGTAGAATGGTGGTTGCCAGTGGCTGGAGTGAGGGGAGTTTTTGTATAATGGGCACAGAGTTTCAGTTTTGCAAGATAAAAAGAGTTCTGAGGATGAATGGTGGGGATGGTTGCACAACAATGTGAATGTACTTAATGCCACTGAACTAAACTGTACTTAATATACTTAAAAATGGTTAAGATAATACATTTTATATTATGTATCATTTACAATTTCAAAAAATGATGTCAAAGAGTTAAACTAAAGATGAACTATTTGTCAATAGGAATAAACCATAGGAGGCAATTGGAAATGACTTCTAGCAGCCTCCCTTACCTCCAAGTTCACTGCACTTCTCACCAAATGCACCAGGGGCCTAAGCAGCAGCATTTTGGTGGTCCCAAAACCACAAGTCCCAGCTCTCCCGGGAAAGCTTCTGCAGACCATTATGGAAACTCCCACTTTCTGTGCCTCCTCTACTTCAGTGGATGTTACCTCGTAGAGACCTTAAGACCTGGCTGCTGGATGCAGATGCTCTGCCTTCACCCATTAACTTCGAAGTACAAACCCAGATGACTGGATTTCTTTTTCCTCAGACCCAAATATGCAATCTGCATGCCAATTCTCTCATTACACAAGCAAAGTTAATCATCAGGTTTTTCTTCACCTAAATGAGATCTTTACGGAGCCCATACATACTCAAGATATAAGATTAGAAAAAGGAAACTTTAATTCAGCCATCTGACCTCAGCAGGCCCGGTCAGGAGAAGGAAGGAAAATCCACTGCCAATCTAGGCAGGGACCAACAAAGGAATATGGTTTTGGCAGCTTGCAGGTCCCTAAGAAACAAGGTCTCCCTCTCGTGGCCATGATAGAAACAGCAGTTCAACAAGCAGGTTTCAGCCAAATTTTTTCTCACAGGAATTCTGTTAATGTCAGGCATTCAGAGAGGTCATAGTGGGAATGGCTAGCCTCTGCTTCATGAAGTCTTGGACCACAGCTTGGGATCAATCAACAGCTGATGACTGGAATCACCTGGAGGAATCTTTATTTATAGGTCTGGCTGTGGATGCTGCCCATCAGCAGGGACCTTAGCTGAGCCGTGGGCCAGAATACCTACACGTGTTCTTTCCACAGGGTTTCTCTGTGTGGGCTACTTTGAGCTTTCTCACAGAGTGATGCCTGGGTTCCAAGTGAGCATCCCAAGGGAGCAAGGTGGAAATGCACAGAATTTTTGGGATCTAGCTTCAGAAGTCACACAACATCATTTCTACCATGTTCTCTTGGTTGACATGATGAAGTTCTGCCCAGGTTCAAGGAAAGGGAACACAGATCCCACCACTCAATGGGAGAATGGTCAAGGTCAGACTGCAAGAAGAGTATGTGAGATGGGGGATATTGGCGGCCATCTTTGAAAAATACAATCTACCACATTGTCTACCTGGTTGGTCAGTGCTTCACTTGTAGTGGATACTCTCTGGTGGACACACACATGTGCCACAAAGATACACACACTTTGTGCCCACTCCTTTAGGTCCCTCACAGGCCTCTTCCTCAGGTCTCTTTATTACTGAACTTCAAATATTCTACCTTAGAGACCTTTCACCCAATCAACTATACCATTCACTGTTGCTCAAGGCCCTACATTTACTCTGACCTCAGACTGTTTTCTCCATTCAAAGGAGATGAATGCATGTACTGAAGCTCTGCCTACCAGGATTCTGCTCATTTCTGTCCTTTAAGGTTCCTCCCTGAGTGGGACCACAGTGTAGTAGCAATACATTTTCAGTTCTACCAACATACCAAGCTTAACCAGTTTTGAGTATTTTCCTCCAACATTATCAGCTAGTCATAGAGAATAACCCAGAGGACACAGGTGTGAGCTGAGAAACACAAAAGGCAAGGAGCTCTGGGCCATCTGTTCATGTATCTTGTGACTTTTGGACTTGCTTAGATGTGCTCCCATGTATACCATTTCTGTTGTTCAGTGGATTGTTGCTGTGAGCACCCAACCTTACAATAGCCAGTTCCTGAAGGGCAGTTCTGGTCATATAATCATTTGATAGTCCATAGTCAAGTGCCTGTTTCTGCGAGGACTCAACATTTTGCTCACAGCTGCTTTTCAAATGGTTTGGCTGAAGAATGCAAAGCTGTCCTAGAAAACCCTTGAGGCAGGCACCGTGATTCTCTCTTTAGGATCTGCCAGAGATTCCATACAGCATCATTATCTATCACCCAGCACCTTTGGATCTGCCATGTCATTATGGCCTGAGTGGCAGGGCTGCTTGTGCCGTAGCCTAGACTTGCTGCTGAGCACTCCCTTCTCTTGCCCCTACACAAAAATGGCAGCCTTTTGAGTCACCCGACAAATGAGTAAGAACACTATTTCCAAATGTGACATAGGCTATCTGCACAAAATACTGTTTCTCTTCATGGAAGATGAGAGATACAAAAAATTTTCCTTTACATCGAAGGGGATTCCCAGGTATGCCTCAGATCACCAAACTCCTAAAAATATAATCATTGTTCCAGGTGCCTGAACATTTGTAATTTCTCTCACCCTTTGGCATGCATGTATTTTACTAGGGCATCCAGAATACTTGCCATTACCTGCTCTCTAGATCCAATTAACACTATGTCATCAATACAATGGATCAGTGCTTTATTTTGAGAAAAAAACAGAGTCTTTTAGAACTATATGATGATGGAGAGCAGGAGAGTTAACCAGCCCTGAGAATGTTAACAGAAAAATATCCACAGCCTTGAGTTAATCGGAACTCAATCTGCCCAGGTGAATACAATTGCTTTTGATCTTCTTTCCTCACAGATTGAACTGAACATATTTGCTAGATCAAAATCACATATGAAGTGCTAGCGGCTGTGTTAATCGATTCAACCAAAAAACATTATCTGTTATAGCTTCTCTGATTAGGGATATCATTTGATTCAGTTTACAGTAGTCTACTATTATTTGCCATGGTCCACCTGGCTTCGAAGGGATCATACTGGTTAACTGAACTCCTTAGTCACCATTAGTCTTTCAAGTTGGCATTAATCTCTGCAATTCCACTGGGATGAGGTATGGCCTCTGATTTATTATCTTTGCCAAGGAGTAAGGGAGAGGGATACAGTTTCAGGGACTTCCACTAGGCCTTTCCTACCATAATGGTTCATACTTGATTGGTCAGAGGACCAATGTAATGGTTTTATTAGCTGCTATCACAATTATGCACACGGCAACTGGGGACTGACCATAAGTTTACGGACCCATGACAGCCAGTGTGAAACAGATTAGAAAACGTATCCTATCACCCAGCCACTGCATGCCCCATTCTAAAAGGGGTTTATGGTGCACCTTAGATTCCTGGTATTGATGTAGTTCACCCTGTATCTGACAGCCCTTGAAAGAGCTAGGAATTCCCAATTTCTCCAGTGTTCCTCTGAAAAAATGGTCATAGGTTCCTGTGGGAAAAGTATGGGTAAATACCATATATATTTGTGGTGTTGCAGGGGGTCTTCCTCAGGGGGATCCAGATTCCTTTTAATTGATGGGCTCTGGGTTTCCAAACTGGCTCACATCTGGAAACCCGTCCAGAGATCATACTATTGCATTTTGGCAGTTGACATGTGCCTTCTGTTCAAGTTCACTGTTATTGCTCTTACATAATTCAATCAACACTTTCATTAGCTTTCTACCTATCTTGCCTCTAAAAATATCATAGTCTATGGAACACCACAGATATCCTGAATATCAAGGACCTCTGATTGTAATTACATCCATTTTGCTTCTGATGATTCCACGCTGCCAAATCCCTTTGCTATTCTAGGATTCTATGGTACCTATTGATACTAGAGCGTCTCCTGCTATCATTCCTAGCCTGCACAGGACAGTCGCCATTAAGACTCTCAGCCAAGTTGGTGCTCAATCACTACTGCAATCTTATTGCTTTAGCGGAAAGATTGTCTTCTGGCCCTCCCAGGGGACACAGTGAGCTGACAGGTTCTTTGGTTTTAAAAAACAAATACATTCTTTTTTTTTTTTTTTTTTTTTTGAGACGGAGTCTCGCTCTGTGGCCCAGGCTGGAGTGCAGTGGCCGGATCTCAGCTCACTGCAAGCTCCGCCTCCCGGGTTCACGCCATTCTCCTGCCTCAGCCTCCGGAGTAGCTGGGACTACAGGCGCCCGCCACCTCGCCCGGCTAGTTTTTTTGTATTTTTAGTAGAGACGGGGTTTCACCGTGTTAGCCAGGATGGTCTCGATCTCCTGACCTCGTGATCCGCCCGTCTCGGCCTCCCAAAGTGCTGGGATTACAGGCTTGAGCCACCGCGCCCGGCCTTAAAAAACAAATACATTCTAAAAAAAGTCCAGGGCTCTGAGCCTTCTGACTCTTTCCCTAATAACCTGCCAAGGCAGTTCTGACGTCTCCATCTCATTTACCATACATCACCACTGTGCCTAAGCTTCAAGTTACCTCACAAAATTGTTGGTTCTTGCTGACATAGAGAAAACCTATAGCTTTTCTCATGAATAAGTAATTTTCTCCTGTAGTAAGCACTATACTTTCCACTCCATCTATGCTGAGATTTAACACTAGTTCTTGGTGAAGAGGAAATTTAGAGAGGTGAAAGCAGATCCTAAGACAACAAAAGCATCATGTTTGTGAGGTGCTCAGAGACGGAAGCTATCAGCATGATGGAAATGGTCAATCACAGCTGCAGAGGAGCTCAGACATGGGTCAAAGGAAAATGGAGCAGGTTATCAACAGTATTGCTTCAAAGTCATAACGAAAGAAGAGGGCAGTATTTAAAAAAAAAGAGGATTTTAAAAGAACCCAAATCTTTACAGACATACAAATACATGTAAATCTTTACATACACATACAAATCTTTCCAGGAAATTCCACCAAGCAACCAGAATTGAGAACCATTGTCCTAAATTATTGGGTTTCAAAATTCATGGAGAAAATAGAAGTCACAAGACAGGAATATCTTCATTGTCCTGCCATCTCAGGAATCTTCTTAAAATGAAGTGACCCTGCTCCTATCAGATGGCATCTCCTGCATGTGTCTCTGAATCTCCATCTGTTTTCCCTTTGCAGGAACCTGACTCTTGCAATTATCCCCCTTTCCTTGACTCTCAGCTGTGCACCTTTGTCTCTGGACTACTCTTCTCTCTTGATTCGAAGGGATCATATTTGCCTCGCTCTCCTCTTCCCTCTGACTATTTTCTCCTGGCTCTTTGGCCTCTCCTACACCTGACATCTAAATAGTGGAAGCCCAGGAACTCTTTTCTGCTCTCTAAACTGTCTCCCTAAGTAATCTCATCCAGTCCCACTTCTCTGCATTTCCATTTCTGCTATCAAATTCCAAGACACTACTATCTCGCTTTGATGACTGCAAGAGCCTCCAACCCAGTCTTTCTGTTTGTACTATTCCTACACATCACCCAGCTTAAAAAACATAAGCAGATCTCACAGCCTAAAAATTGCCCAATGGTTTCCTGCTTGAAATCCTTATGATTGCTGAGAGGCTCTTTCAGGTATGGCCCCCATTTACTTCTCCATCCTCATCTCTTGCCACAGTCCTCCACTAACCCTCCCACCTAGGTCACAATTGCTATGTAGTTCCTTTATAGCACTTTTATCTTTTAGCTGAACTTATCATTTTTATCTGAATTTATTTATTCATTTACTTGTTTTTTGTCTATTTTGTCCTTGTTGTTTATGGTCTGTTTTGTCCTTGTCTAAGGCCTACCTCATCAATTTATCCCCTAAACTGTTCCCTCCTCCTTTTACTACTCCCATCTATGATTTTTTTTTTTTTTTTTTTTTTTTTAGTTTTTAAGATTTGAACCTATAGATTTTTTTGACTTGTTTTCCTCACTATCCTATTTCCAAAACATTAACACAAATTGGTGGTAATGCTCCTCACTTTGGCTCTTCCTTTTTTTCTATACTATTGTTACCCTAGTCCAGTGAGTGTGGGTCATTGTGGGGACACAGACCACATTGAGAGTGCTATGAAGGTCATGGGGCAGACGGGAAATCACTTACTAGTAACTCAGCAAGTTACTTAATTCTCTGTGCCTTAGTTTCACCATCTACAAAATGGAAAGAAAAACGGTATAAACCTGGAGCAGATGCTTTTTATGCCCCTTTGCTCACTTTGAAATTGGCTCAGCCACGGAGGAAAGCTCTGGGCACACTGTCATCATCCCACCTCAAGTGAGCTGAGGTGTGACCACTCTACTCTTCTGCCTCAGGGCTTTCTCCAACAGCCTGGGAATATCTGCCAATTCATATCTCTGGCAACAACCCTCACTCAATGGTGGATGACAGTCAGTGGATAAGTGTCCTAGCCTTCTGTCCTTTTGAAGATGCTATGTTGTCTGGGGTGTATACCCTGGGGTTCATTGATGTGCACCAGAAAAATTTAGGACCTGGGCACACACGAGGAGTTTAGGAGCATATGTTTAACAGGCAGAAGAGAAGAGAAAGAGGTCTCTTCTTTATATAGAGAAAGGGGTCTTCCAGCGGAAAAGACTGGCTGGTGGCAAATGTGCCGAATTTTCTAGTCCAGTTTGAGGAGGCGGTGTCTGATTTACATAGGGCTCATAGATTGGTTTGACCAGCTATGATGTTTACATAGCACACGGGGAAGGCCGGTCACTCCACCCTAATCTTATTATGCAAATGGGATTTCCAGTTGATCAGTGCCATCTTGTCTGCTCCTTGCAGTACACGTGGTTGGTAGAGAAGGGAAGATGGAGGTGCCATTTGAACATGTCTAATCCTTAGTTCCTGCCAGCATTAATTCGTGCAAGCTCCCAGCTTGCAGGCTGCTCTTTGTTAGAAAATGATTTGGGGCTGCTTTTCATTAAAAAGAAAAGCCTTACTGAGGACTCCCATACCCTTACTATCTGTCTAAGTAATTTCTTCTTAACTCCTGTATCACTTTGTGAGGCTAACTCTGGGGTATATCCTATTTTTTTTCAGAGGGTCTCCAACAGGATAAAGAGCCAGCTATTGTCAATATCAAAATCAGTTTAATATCAATCCTCCTTCCTTGTCTCATTCTCTCTGCCTTTATTCCTGCATCCAGGGATCACCTCCCAAATAAACTACTTGCACCCAAGCCTTTGTCACAGGCTCTGCTTTGAGGGGAATCCTAAGTAGGCAGTGATTTTATCAGTTGGGGTCCTACCATGCAAAAGATGACCCATTTAAGTTGGAAAACTAAAAAGAATTTAGTAAGGGGAGTATTTCTGAACATGAGGTAAGGTTAGGGAAATGAAACATGGTGTAGAACCCCAGGACTAGTAATGGTGGGGAGCAGTTACCACTCCTAAGTCTGAAGAGGCAAAGGCAGTAAGTAGTTACTAGACTCAGAAGAAAGAATTGAGGAGAGCTGCTGAACTAGAGCTGTGGCCTTCAGTAAAGGGACCAGCACCAGGACTCAAGTAAGACAAGCATTCTCAGGTTGGTGTCAGCGTCAGCCTGAGAGTAACTGCCTCCTTAAATCTGGTGTCCTAGGCCTCTGCTTGCCTCACCCTAGTCCCAGCACAGTATCTCATAGAGTTATGATTAGATGAATTACAATATAAAGGCATAGAGAGGTACCTAGAACATGCTATTGTTGTTATTGTTACTACCATTATTGTCTACATGATGCAAAAGTTTGAATACGTTATGAAGTACACTTATAGGCTGGGCTTATTGACTAAGAACCTCTGTACTGATTAAGACCTTTTCATTGTGTGGCGAACATTCGCAAAACAGCCTTCAAACTTTATCGCTCTCTTACTAATTCAGTTCTTGCCAACCTTTCACATCATGGCATCCATAGAAAATGGTGATATTTGTATAACACTAGAGTGAAGATGACGGTCCCCTCAACCTGAGGCAACTGCCCCAAGGTCACTGCTTCCTCCAAAGGCTGCAGGGTCGGTCTCCGGCCCACCCATGCCAGGTAGGTGGGAAGCTCTGCTCAAACCCATTATCCATCCTGCACAGTAATACCAATTTAGCTTTCCTAAAACAACACTTCCAGAATGTCCTTTGCCTCTAATAACAATGATAAAAATCCAGAATTCTTGGTCTGATACTCAAGATCAAGACGTGGAGTTGGAAGAGACCACAGGAATCATGAAATCTCTCCCCTTTATTTTACAGAGTCACAAAGAAAGGCCCAGTAAAGTTCAATAAGTTATTCAAAGCAACATTCCAATCTTTCTGCCAAGGAACTATTATTTACCCTATCCATTTTTGCCCACAGACATCCATGGTCAAGTGCTACCTCCCAGTTCACCCCACTGGGAAATGAATGCTTCCTCCTTTAAACTCGAATAATACTCATTCAGATACTGAACAGTAAGAGGGAGCAGAAAAAGACCTAATAGTTATTTCAGCCTGAGCTTCCCTGTGTTAGATGATATGATCAGATACTGGAGAGTATGGTTTTACAATACACTGATTTATAAACCAGGATGCCTATTCACTAACAAACAATTCACTAATAACAAATAGAACAGAAATGAATGCTACAACTTAGGTTGGCTATGCGATATAATCTGGGGTCAGTAAACTTATTTCTGTAAAGTTAGAGCAAATGCATGAGGGAATAAATAATAAATAGTACATATATGAGGGCTACAGTCTCTGCTGCATAAGTTTCTTTACCTTTTTTTTTTTTTTTGGTTGTTTTGTTCTGTTTCTTACAATGCTTTAAAAATGTAAAAAATGGCTGAATACAGTGGCTTAGGCCTCTAATACCAACACTTTGGGAGGCTGGAGTGGGAGGACTGCTTGAAGCCAGGTGTTTAAGACCAGCCTGGGCTCCACAAAAAAACAAAAAGAACAACAAAATAACCAAGCATGGTGGCATGTGCCTGTAGTCCCAGCTACTCGGGAGGCTGAGGCGAGATGGAATGTAATGTAAGACCATTCATAGTTCACGGTACTAAACAGGCATCAGTGCCCATTGATGCATAAATGTTCCATAATTTGGTATTGCCAGACTTCTTTTTTTTTTTTTTTGAGATGGAGTTTCGCTTTTGTCAGCCAGGCTGTAGTGCAATGGCACCATCTCGGCTCACTGCAACCTCCACTTCTCGGGTTTAAGCGATTCTCCTGCCTCAGCCTCTCAAGTAGCTGGGATTACAGGCGCCCGCCACCACGCCCGGCTAATTTTTGTATTTTCAGTAGAGATGGGTTTTGCCATTTTGGCCAGGCTGGTCTGGAACTCCCGACCTCAGGTGATCCACCTGCCTTGGCCTCCCCAAGTGTTGGAATTACAGGCATGAGCCACCGCGCCCGGCCCACACTTCTTAATTTCGTGATTTATTGCCTGAAAAACTGTCTCGCTGTGGTGTTTTTTGTATTTCCCAGATTAATAATCAGACTGAACATATTTTTATATTTATTAGCCATAGCACTTCCTCCTCCAAACTGGCATTTCTTACCTTTCTTTTTCAATAATCTATTAATCACGCAAATCTCCTGTCATCTACATTTCTTCACAAAAGTCACATTGCTTTTGATCTTTATAGATTATTTTACATTTGCCATATTTATACATAATATCTTCCCTTTTGGGGCATTTAGAGTGTGCTGACAAAGTCTAGGCAGCAATGCATTTATAAAACACCTATGAGTTGGGTGCACACAGGTTAATTTTCCACATACGGCTACTCCCGTCCTCATCAGATTAAGTCTCCCTGTCTTGTCATTTCTGAGGATGTATCCTATTAGAAGTCTAGCCCTTTATTCTTTTTTTTTTTTTTTTTTTTTTTGAGACGGAGTCTCGCTCTGCCGCCCAGGCTGGAGTGCAGTGGCCGGCTCTCAGCTCACTGCAAGCTCCGCATCCTGGGTTTACGCCATTCTCCTGCCTCAGCCTCCCCAGTAGCTGGGACTACAGGCGCCCGCCACGTCGCCCGGCTAGTTTTTTGTATTTTTTAGTAGAGACGGGGTTTCTCTGTGTTAGCCAGGATGGTCTCGATCTCCTGACCTCGTGATCCGCCCGTCTCGGCCTCCCAAAGTGCTGGGATTACAGGCTTGAGCCGCCGCGCCCGGCCGAGCCCTTTATTCTTACACATTACACTTCCACTACTGTAGGGTGACATCTGAATGGACTCATCTTACTATTCCATGCATAGTACCAGGCACGTTGCGTGCTTTCAATACATTTTGTATAATTTTTACCTCTGTGTTTGACGTCCTGAAAAATACCGTCCACAATTACTTCACAGGTAGCCCCAACACTTGATGCCCAGCGCGTTTTCCTAGTCCCTCCCTGCCACTTCACGTTGGGAATGGGACAGAGGCACTGTTGGTCTCTTACCTACAGTTAGGAAGCAATGGACTCCCTTATTACTTCGTTTCCCAAACAGCGGGTGGGATACACAACCGAGGGAGTACGGGCAAAACAACTTTCAGGTCTTTGGCCACTTGCGTCTTACTGTGGGCGAGCCTTTCCAGACCAATTCCATTTTCTTTACTCATATTGCATAAATAGCAGAACTACATTTACTATAAAGGCCAGACATTCATGGTCATGGATCCTTGTGCATGTTTCTAAGAGCAAAGTGTACAAACACATAAACTCTGAAACACTGACGTACAAGCGAAAACACACGCACGTGTTTGTGTCTTCTCCCGCGGCCCAAGTTCTTTGAAACTGAGCGGAGAAAAATCGTCTTCGCATCGGGTCTCACACTTTCGACACAATCTTATCGGGATACATAACACCTAAACAAAAATTTTTTAAATACATTTTTCAAAAACTATGACAGTTCCTTTCGTCTTATGTTTCTTTTTGTCTTTAAGCTTTGGGGAGATTTATTTTGCGTTTCCAAACTGCTTCTGCCTGTCGGCGCCTGTGTGGAAACTGCGACGAATCTGGAAGTAGCTGCCGGAGAGGCGGGGCGGAGGTGTGACGTCATCGCCGCGGGGCGGAGGCGACAGTGTCTAGCCGGGGCTCCGCGTGTAGCTACGCCGACGGAACTGGCTTTGAGACAGCGTGATACTCTGCAGCTGGCCGCCTCCCTCGGTGTTCAGCCCACGTCGAGTCCTGAGCTGAGATGGCAGACGATCTCGGAGACGAGTGGTGGGAGAACCAGCCAACTGGAGCAGACAGCAGCCCAGGTACCCACTCTGTGCCCGCGCTCCTACGGGGCCTCTCCCGGAGCCCTTCCGTGCGCCTCAGCCCTGATCGCTTCTGGCAGTTTCTGTGTCAGCCCGACAGGGGCGCGCACAGCCGTGGGAGCGCGCAAGCATCTCGGGGAAAGTGGTGCAAGAGACTTTTTAACACGTGAAACAGACAACGTGACATTAACTCAGATCTGTCTGCCAGCCAGGAAAGATCCTTTCCCAAGCTTTCTCTTTTCATTATTTCTTGAGAATGGATAAGACAGTTTTGTGACGAGAAGCAACTTTGTGTGATGGGTAAGGGTGACCCATGAACTGCTTCAATTCAGGGTTACCCTTCAGACTGAGGTCAGAAGCAGGGGTTACTGCTTCAGACTGCTTCCATTCAAATGACGACTGCAGTATTCTGATACTGTTTAGCCTCCTTTTTCTCATGTGTAAAATAATGATAACAATAATGTCCGCTTCATAAAGTTGTGAAGATTAAGTGAAGATAGTATAGTAACGCACTTTAGCACGGTGCTTGACGTATAATAGATGTGCGGTAAATATAAGTTACTGTATTTCTTGTGGTCATGATCATTATCATGTAATTTGGAATATTAGAACTGGAAGGAGCCTTAAATAGAGATCATCATTTGAACTCACTTATTTTACAGATGAGAAACATAACCTAAAGATGTCAAGTAACTTGACAAGTTCACAAAGCTAACTCCTTTGAGAAACAATACTAGAATTCAATTAACACAATTTGAATAGTTTCTGCTATGCTTTTCTATGTTTACCAACTCTTGATGCACTGGGCATTTTATCCCCAAGTAGAGTAGCATTAAGTAACCCCCCATGTCAGGCTGGCCTTGAACTTTTTAAGTTCCATCACACCTACCATGCAATTATTGGTTGGTGGGTTGGTTTTTATCACTCCTCAAGGTCTGTCTCTCTTCTCTGCAAGAGAAGACAGGTCCAAAGTTGGATTCATACTTCTGTCATCCACAGGACCCTGTACATGTTAGACACTTGATACCTATTTGCTGCAAACAGTCTTGAAATACTAGTTGTGAAATATCCATTGAAAATAACCAACTTTAGTTGTTGCATTGTTTCCGGAAGGTCAAGCCTTCAGGTACAAACTAAGCAGATGTCATTTTTAGAAAGGTAGCCAAGACAATATTTCCTTGATTAAACTTCCTGACTCTTTTGCAGCCCTGTGGTGTTCCACATTTACTTTAATAACTACCCCTCCCAACTCAGGTGTTAAAAAGCTCTATTTTATGATATGACTGAAGACGAATAGTGGCCATTTAAGAAATAGTTGAATTCTGTTTGAGTGGTAAAGGGATTCTCAATTCTTGGTTCTAGTCCTCACTAGCTGTGTGACTTTCAAGTTATTTATCCCTTGGAAGAAAGGCAATCAACATGTATTGAGTATCTATTATGTGACAAATGTCTTCATAAATATGAATTGATTTAGCCTTCATAACATCCCTAAAAGGTAAGTATTCTCTTCATTTGTATAGGTAGAGAAACAGAAAAAAGTTAAGTCGTGTTCTTAGGAACACACATTGAAGAAGAGGTCTGGGAAGAGTTAAGTGTGATTGATTTTGAAAGTCATGCTTTTCCCACTACTACTATGTGACTTCTCTGGGCCTTTGTATCATAATCTGTAAAGAGCCCTTAAAGATCATCTTTTTTAGGGTTTTACCAACCAACAGTTTTAAACACTGAATCTAGTAAAACTTTAAATTGCTACAGCCTCCTTCATCTAAGTTGCCAGAATTCCCATGAAGACAATGTGTTGGAGTGCCTAAGATTACTCTACTTCTTAAATTCCTTCTAGCCATAAGACTAAGCTTTTTTTTTTTTTTTTTTTTTTTTTGACACAAAGTCTCGCTCTTGTCCCCCAGGCTGGGGTGCAATGGCGTGATCTCAGCTCACTGCAACCTCCACCTCCTGGGTTCACGCAGTTCTCCTGCCTCAGCCTTCCGAGTAGCTGGGATTACAGGAGTCTGCCATCACGCCTGGCTAATTTTTGTGTTTTTAGTAGAGACGGGGTTTCACCATGTTGGCCAGGCTGGTCTCGAACTCCTGACCTGAAGTGATCTGGCCGCATTGGCCTCCCAGAGTGCTGGGGTTACAGGTGTGAACCATCGCACCCAGCCAAGACTAAGCTTTGAAAATTGCTGACATTAAATTTATCAGAGGCCTTTGCTTTGTTCGCTGCTCCTAAGCAAAGTAAGTGTATACATTTGTTTGAAATCTCCCTGATTATTCACTGGCAATTTGCCTAACTGTAATCTGTACACTGTTTCTAATTCAAGAGAAATCACAGCTGAACCATTTCAGATTTCCTGATTCTTCTTATGTTGATGGGATCTAGCCTTGATCCTAGAGCACAAGGCTTACTTACCTGGCTGCCTTCTTGAAGTCTTAAGTTATTTGACAGGGATGTCAGATGTATTCAATTGTTATTTCAGTCTAAAATATGTCAATTATGTTTTGTTTCGAAAGTCGAAGGAGAAATAATACGTTAAATCAGAGAAAGGAAAGACAGTTGTATTGGTGCTTTTATTCCTATTGTGGATTATGCTACCTGCCTATAAAAAAAAAATCTTTCGCTATCACATGTTCCCACTTCACATCCATGGTAGCAAGGCAGTGGAACATTTCAGTCACTTACAAATACTTGTTGGTTATACATGGTTTATAACATCTAATGTAGCTGTCTGTCTGTTGTCTGTCTAAGGAACTGTACTATTTTTTGGCTGTTCTCTTGTCTTCTTACATGTGGTATGTAACACAAAGTTTTTATGGCTCTTTAAAACCTGTCATTTTTGTGCTAGAGTCCTGCATTGCACTAGAGCTCACCATGGGTCCTGGCACTTAATTGGTATTTGGTGGATGTTAGCAGAATAAATGTGCATGTATATGCGTGTTACCTGCTACAGAGTATGTAGGTAGACATATAATTTCTCATCCAATCTAGAAACTTTTGTGAGTGGAAGGCTATGAATTTAGAATTTTGCAGGGACTCTCCTGGTCCTTAGGGGATGTCTAGTCACTCAATTGGTGGCAATTGGAGTCATGACCCAACATAAGGGAGCTGGGAGTCGCAGTGCTGAGTGTGCAGCCCAGGATGCCTTAGGCATAAGACCCCAGGAATCATCTAATGGCATCTAATATTTGATTTATTTCCTTATTCCCTGTAAACCTTCAGAAACTGTTTGAAGTGACTTATAGTAAGTAATACATTCAGTAGAATAATGATTTGAAAATATTAATGCTGAAATGAGTAGATATAATGCCTGAGATTTTAATGTAGTTGACCAGTCTGGGTACTTTCTCAGCGTGAAGGTGAAAACTGAGAGAATGTCAATTATAGCATGGATTTTGTGACTTATGGAAGAGAGCCGAGAGATTCTGCAGTTCAAAATGTCACTTGAGGGCCTGTCATCCCAGCACTTTCGGAGGCTGAGGTGGGCAGATCACCTGAGTCCAGGAATTTGAGACCAACCTGACCAATATGGAGAAAACCTGTCTCTACTAAAAAGACAAAAATTAGCCAGGTGTGGTAGTAGGCACTTGTAGTCCCAGCTACTCAGGAGGCTGAGGCAGGAGAATCACTTGAACCCAGGAGGCGGAGCTTGCAGCAAGCCAAGATTGCACCACTGCACTCCCGCCTGTGCTGCAGAGTGAGACTCTGTCTCAAAAAAAAAAAAAAAGAAAAGAAAAGAAAAGAAAAAAGAAAATGTTACTTGATCATCTGCTTACAGAAGATGAAGAGAATACTGATTGTTTTCCCTTTTTATTTCAATGATATACCTATTAAACTACCAAGTCGAGTACCCAGTAGGCAGCTAAGTATGTGAGTCTGGGGCTCCAGGGCCAGATCCAGGCTGAGATGCAGATTTAGGAATAACTGGCATACAGATAGCTTATTTTTAAAGAGCATGTTCTTAGCAGTCTGTAACATTGAGCCTCCATTTCTTTTAAGGAGGGTCTTTCATATGCTTCCCCAACTCATTCTTAATCTTTGATGCCATCTTTTCCCAAGCATCTAACTAGAAAACTGAAGTGTTAAGACACTTCTGTGTACAGTGCCAGGAGACTACAGGTGATAATACCAGCTTGCAGCCAGGCGCAGTGGCTCACGCCTGTAATCCCTACACTTTGAGAGGCCGAGGCAACTGAGGTCAGGAGTTGGAGACAAGCCTGGCCAACGTGATGAAACCCTGTCTCTACTAAAAATACAAAAAATTAGCTGGGCTTGGTGGCACGTGCCTGTAATCCCAGTTACTCAGGAGGCTGAGGCAGGAGAATTGCTTGAACCCAGGAGGCGGAGGTTGCAGTGAGACTAGATTGTGCCACTGCACTCCAGCCTAGGCAATGACAGCAAAACTCTGTC
Organism: Piliocolobus tephrosceles; assembly: GCF_002776525.5. Classification (NCBI taxonomy): domain Eukaryota; kingdom Metazoa; phylum Chordata; class Mammalia; order Primates; family Cercopithecidae; genus Piliocolobus; species Piliocolobus tephrosceles. Next base: position 7,903,730 of record NC_045435.1, on the reverse strand, counting down.
TCAAAATAATAATAATAATAATAATAATAATAATAATAATAATAATAATAA
>NC_045435.1:7897325-7903669 GCF_002776525.5 Piliocolobus tephrosceles | reverse complement strand
AATAATAATAATAATAATAATAATAATAATAATAATAATAATAATAATAATAATACCAGCTGGCATTTGTTGAGCACTTACTACCTGCCAGATACTGTTTTCATTATTTTACACATTCTAGTTAATTTAATCTTCGTAAGTACACCAGGGGTAGTTACTGTTGTTATCTTTACTGATGAGGAAGTTGAGACACTGAGAAATTAAGTGATTTACCTAATACTATTTAATTTACTTTACCCAATACTCTCTATTTAATTGGTAAATGGGGGAGCTGTGATTCATATGCAGGCAGTCTGAAACCAGAGCCTATGTGCTTATATTTCACATTCTAATTATCAGTGGTAAGAATCTCATCTCTAAAGGAATAATCTGTTGTCGGTTTAGAGAGACTCATAATTTAGAAACTCTTTTGTTTATATATCATTGTCAAATTGTGTCTATTAGTCTTCCAAAGTTTACTCTTTTAAAGAACGCTGGTTACTTGGAGCTACAAATAAGCAGCTTTTCCATTTGGGCTTTGAGAACCATTTCTGCCAGTAACTCAAACCTGATCCTAGAGCTAAAGGCTTAATATATATGGCTGCCTTCTTTAAATCTTTAGTTATTTAATAGGGATGTCAAATGTAAACAAGACCCAGCTACTGAATTACTCTCCAAACCTGCTTTTTCTCCAGACTTTCCTGTCTCCATAAATTAAACCACCAACTACCCAATTTCTCAAAGGCCTAGCAGTATCCTGATTTATTTGTTTATTTTTTTCACCCCTATATCTCATCCATCAAGTCCTGTTGTCACTACCTCCAAAACATATCCTGAATCTTTCTTTGCATTTTTCTTCTCTCTGCCTCCATTGGAGTATACGTTGCCTTAGCCACTGCAGTAAGCTTTTAACAGGGCTCAGAGTTTCTACCTTGTCCCTCACTCACTAGCTAAAGGTCTTTTTAAAAGAAATCAGGCCACTCTCCTGCTTAAACCCTCCAATAGCTTTTTCCCTGGCACATAGAATGAAATTCAGATTACTTACCATGGCTGGTGGCTACCAGGTCTTCTACTATTTACTCCCCTATAGTTTATGCTGTCCCACCCACACCAGCCTTCATTCTGTTCCTTAGTAGGCCACACTCATTCTGTCTTAGTCCTTTGCATTAGCTGTTTCTTTTCCTTTCTGTCCTGTCCTTCTGATTGGCTGACTTTTTTTTTTTTTTTTCTTTTTTTTTTTGAAATGGAGTCTCACCCTGTCTCCCAGGCTGGAGTGCAATGGCGTGATCTCAGCTCCTTTGTTCAAACAATTCTCCTGCCTCAGCCTTCCGAGTAGCTGGGATTACAGGCGCCTGCCACCACGCCCAGCTAATTTTTGTATATTTAGTAGAGACATGGTTTCACCGTGTTGGCCAGGCTGGTCTGAAACTTCTGACCTCTTGATCCGCCCGCCTTGGCCTCCCAAAGTGCTGGGATTACAGGCTTGAGCCACCAGACCTGGCCAGCTGGCTCTGTCTTAACATTAAGTACTCAGTTCAAACATCACCTACTCAGAGCGGCACTTCCTGATCAGGCAGTCTAGAGTAACTAGGTGCTCTATTACATTATCACAATATCTATTAAATTATTATGTTATTGTAATCCTCAGCAGAGCCCTTAGTACCAACTATTATTTTTCCTTGTTAAATTATTACTTTTTCCCAGCACTAGACTGTAAGAGCTCCGTGTGAGTGGGTATTTTGTTTGTCTTGTTTGCTTTAGCTTCAGGGCCTAGAGTAGTATTTGGGTACAGAGTAGGCACTCATTAAGTGTTAGTGTTAGTTAACTAATTAGTTCTTAATATTTCATAGTCACACCTTGAAGACCTCAACCTAGAAGATCTTTATCAGAAGGACCTCAATCTGCTAGCAGAGTTGTCAAACTCCTGTCCAGGCTTTTGACAGATTTGGCAAATGCCACTTTTCTCTTTTCAAAATTGCATTAGTAGTCCTTGTAAAACTGTGTCTTACTAACATTTTATTGTAACCATATTTGGATTTAATTATATAAATTACCTTTGGAAAGAGGATAACAGACTCTTTGTAAATAAGCCTGTAATTTTTACTGGCGACAGCTTTTGTCACCTAGAATCTATGTGCTTATTCTTTTTGAGATTGCTGAAATGAGCTTTGTAAATATTTTCATTGTAATATTATTTTATGGTATATTCTTCAAATTATATTGCTTTATCCATGCTGAATTCCTTCTGGAAATGGAGTAGGGGAGCACCTTGGATCTTTTCTTTAAACCCAAATACCCAGGTTTTTTTTTGTTTTGTGTTTTTTCTTTTTTCACACTGAAGTTAAACCTTTACGGTATTAGTTTTACATATAGACAGTCATGCATTGTAGATGTTGTAAGGCATTGTCTCTACATATAAAATTCAGACTTGGAATATTTATAGGAGATGTTAATAACACACAACAGAGGATCGACTTCTGGGCATGTTGTTTTCAAAATCATTTGTCAAGCTCTTGTGCTTAGCCTTGTTTTAGACACTGTACCAGAATTAGAGGGAAAAACACAATCAGCTTATATTATAGGATTTACACATTGATGTGGTTCAGTCGAAATGCAGATAGTATTGACAGATATTCAAGGGCAAAACACAGGGGCAAGATGAATTTAAAAGGCAAGGGGAAGGAAAGAAGAAAGAGGAGGGAGAAAAATGACTATGTTATTTGTCATTGTTGTACACTTGAAGGCTGTAACAGATGGACCCTTAGATAACCTTCATGGTCTGGTTTAATTTACTGCATATAATTTCTGCAATTCTTGCAAATGATTAAATGAGTGGTTCTTGACAACAATTATGAACATTTAAAGGTGGAGATTTATACATATTTCCGTAAATTGCATGTCAGGTAGTTCCTGCTGTAATTTTGCTGAATGTCCTTGAATCTCTTGAAAAATACTCCTGATAAATATGGAAGGCCTATACATAACTTCCATTTCCTCCCTCAGATTCAATAATAATATGTTATTTTGTGGCACAAATCTTTTTTTTCTTTCTTTCTTTTTTTTTTTTTTTTGAGACAGAGTTTTGCTCTTGTCCCCCAGGCTGGAGTGCAGTGGCGCGATCTTGGCACACTGCAACCTCTGCCTTCTGGGTTTAAGCGATTCTCCTGCCTCAGCCTCCCAAGTAGCTGGGACTACAGGCGTGTGCCACCACACCTGGCTGATTTTTTTATTTTTAGTAGAGAGGGGGTTTCACTGTGTTAGGCAGGATGGTCTCGATCTCCTGTCCTCATGATTCGCCTGCCTCGACCTCCCAAATTGCTAGGATTACAGGTGTGAGCCACAGAGCCCAGCCTGGCACAAATCTTTTATCTGTTGTTGATCTGATGTTCTTTAGTTGAACACTTCAGATGCATTCATAGAATTATACATTTTACTAAATATATCACAGCTTGAAATATAGTTTCTCCATTTTTATAAGATTTCATTGAGTTCTTAATTGATTTTTAAATGGCTAATATTGCTTATAAAAATTAGTTGATCAAGCTCTTAAATTCTTATTTCTGAGTTCCTTGTTCTAGTTCATACTAGACCAGCGGTCAGCCAACTTTTTTCATATAAATCCAGATAATAAATATTTGAGGTTTTGCAGGCCCAGTCATCACTGTCGTAACTCTGCTGTTGAGTGTAAAAGCAGTCATAGAAAATCAATATGGAAACGAATGAGGATGGCTGTGTTCCAGTAAAACTTTATTTATGGACAACAACATTTGAATTTTATGTAATTTTCACGTCACAAAATAGTCTTATTTTGATTGTTTTTCAACATTCACAGTGAGTTAAATTTGGCCTGTGAACCACAGTTTGCAAACCCTGCCCCAAACTCAGTCACATCCTGAATTGTATGTCACCTGTCTTTAGGAGAAGACATTTGAAACAAATCCAGAGAGAATTGTGTTACTCTGTTACTTAGTAATTATTAGCCATGTATTAGAGCAGTCACATGTGTGTTAAAATCAGATATTTGATTCTAAAAAATCTCAAGATTAGTTCAGAAACCTTGAAGGTAAATAAGTGAAGGACCAGGAAAATACTTCAGCTTGAAAGTATCGGGTTGTTGACATTTTTGTTACAAATTGGATTTGTTTTCACTCACTTGGATTTTTATCTGCTTGCTTTAAAACATTTCATCAAGTGAAATCACTCTAGAATTATTAGGTCAGCTTCTATTTTCATTGTTCGTCAGAGGCCACACTTTTGCGGAAACAGGATGCTCAGGAGGCAAGATTCTTTATGTTTCAGTTGTGTTACATATAGGTCAGACATTACTGTTTTGAACTCCAAATAGTATTCTCACTTTTTAGTTGTATTTGCATTTTTATTATATTATTATTACATATTGCTTGAAATAAGCATGGTTTTTGGTTGTTAATCCTTTTGTTAAAATATAACTTTATTATTATTATTTTGAGACAGAGTCTCACTCTGTCACCAAGGCTAGAGTGCAGTGGTGTGATCTTGGCCCACTGCACCCTCCGCCTCCCAGACTCAAGTGATTCTCATGTCTCAGCCTCCTGAGTAGCTGGGATTACAGTCATGCACCACCAAGCCCAGCTAATTTTTGTGTTTTTTAATAGAGATAGAGTTTTGCCATGTTGACCAGATTGGCCTCAAACTCCTGGCCTCATGTGATCTGCCCACCTTGGCCTCCCAAAGTGCTGGGATTAGAGGTGTGAGTCACCACACCTGTCCAATATAACTTTACTTTGAAGACTTTTGTCTTAATGGGATTAGAACTGCATTACCACTGAAAGATGAGTTTCTGCTGGTTCCCATGGAAGTGTCGACATTTTTCTACCCAATTTTCTTTTTTGGGGGATGGAGTTTTGCTCTTGTTGCCCAGGCTGGAGTGCAATGGCGTGATCTCGGCTCACTGCAACCTCCGCCTCCTGGGTTCAAGCAGATTTTCCTGCTTCAGCCTCCCGAGTAGCTGGGATTAGAGGCATGTGCCACCATGCCCGGCTAATTTTGCATTTTTAGTAGAGATGAGGTTTCTCTGTGTTGGTCGAGCTGGTCTCAAACTCCCAACCTCAGGTGATCCACCCGCCTTGGCCTCCCAAAGTGCTGGAATTACAGGTGTGAGCCACCACGCCTGGCTTCCGCCCAAATTTTTTAGTAGTTTGTATACTATCTTGTCCCTCTTTCCCAAAGTGCTGGAATTACAGGCGTGAGCCACCGTGCCTGGCTTCCACCCAAATTTTTTAGTAGTTTGTATATTATCTTGTCCCTCTTTTTGTGCTTCCTCTTAAACTTAGGCCAGCTTGGATAAAAATGTACTTTAGGGAGTCTCCTGACATGGGAGAAAATAATTTTGAAATCTTCAATATACAACATGTTTTGTGCTTCTCTTCAGAGTAAAATTTTTCCCAAGATATTTTGTTTTTCTGGGACTGTTGTTAGTGCATGTTGTTTTTCCTGTTTATGCTTCTTTTCAACCTGTTTGGTTTTCACTATAGGGATTCCAATGGGTTTTTTTTCTATTAGCATAATTACCAATGTTGAATGTCACCTGGGCGTAACTACTTTTCCTAATCCTGTCGTACACCATTGCTATCTCTTAACGTATTTTCTCAAGTGAGAAAATGTCTTCACTGAATGACCTTCTCTTCTTCATTTACTCATTCTCTATTCACTCAAGATTTATCAAATACCTGCTGTATGTCAGGCACAGTACTACAGTACTAAACACTCTGTACATACTTTTTTTTTTTTTAAATGTTAGAGCTTCATCACCCCACCATTTTTTTTTTTTTTTTTTTTTTTTTACAAACAAGATGTTGCTCTGTCAGTCAGACTGGAGTGCAGTGGTGTGATCATGCTCACTGGAGCCTCGGACTTGTGGGCTCAAACAGTCCTCTTGCCTTTGCCTCCTAAGTAGCTAGGACTACAGGTGTGCACCACCACACCTGGCTTTTTCTTTCTTTTTGGAGAGACAAAGTCTTGCCAAGACTGGTCTTGAGTTCCTGGCCTCAAGCAGTCCTCTCACCTCAGCCTCCCAAAGTGCTGGGGTTACTGGTGTGAGCCATCATGTCCAGTCTTCACCTTCTTTTGCAGTCCATCCCCTTCTACTGTTCTCTTCCTGCTTTCCTTTCACTTAGACTTTTCCACTTCAGGCTTCTAATTAATTTGACCTCCTCCTACTGCCGTCTGCCACTTGCCTGCTGGGACTGCTGCCTATCATCCCTCTCAATGCTGCCCATCATCCCTCTCAATGCTGCCCATCATCCCTCTCAATGCTGCCCATCATCCTTCTCAATGCTACCCATCATCCCTCTCAATGCACCCATCATCCCTCTCAATGCTGCCCA
>NC_045435.1:7868362-7897315 GCF_002776525.5 Piliocolobus tephrosceles | reverse complement strand
CCCATCATCCCTCTCAATGCACCCATCATCCCTCTCAATGCTGCCCAGGCCTCTAGCTCCTCCTCCTCCTTGAAATTGCAGGGGTCTGGGGGTGTTTGTACAGTGGCATTAGTGCAATGAGGCGGACTTAGTTAGATAAGTATGGGGAATGGCAGTTCCTTTGCTCTTGCTCTGCTGGCTCCAACCCAGGACACCTGGCTAAAGCAGTCCTTAACCATGAGGATTTCTTCCGGGGTCATGCTTCCAGTTTTTAGTGAAGGATCACAAAAAATATTTAGTGTTATTCCATTGGTTTTTTTCTCCCCCTCGATTGAAGCTTTTAGAAATGTTTTTTGAACGGCCTTTTGTATACAACATGCCTTGTCTTAAAATGTCCTGTATTACTCTGTCCACACTGAATTACAGGCTCACCTTTCTCTCAATTCAATGAGAGAGTTTTCAGTGTGATGAAAAGAATTACTTTAGCTTTCTGCCAGGGGACTGTGTCTGACCTTATAGAATTCAACATTTTGTCTCAATAGTTGGGCATGTTCATAGCTTATCGGAACTGGAAGGGACCTGAGGAATTATTTCACTTTCCTGTTTTACATATGGAAACTCAAGGCTTAGATTGATGAATGCAAAGCTCGGTGTCACATGAATGAAAATCTAGGATTGGAATTTGAGTCTCCTAACCCCAAGCTTTTGTTGAATCAACTGATTTTCTATAGTGTTTATTCAGGGAAGAGATATGAATAAACAGTGTCCTATGAAATGATAAATTGTGTATTTTTTCGAGCACCTGGAACATTGATTCATATCTCCCTAAAAGATCTCAATGTTACTGACCTTCGATTCAGATATGCCCTTATTGCTATTGAAAGCAACAATACCAATCTAAAATTTTTGTTAGTTTTACAAGCCTAGCAATATGATTCTGAGGGCTGGTTTATACAGAAGGGGAAACATACTGGAAAAATGGGATAGGAGACTAAGTGTCAGTAAGGTATGCTCACTACACCGGTGATTGTCAGGTATTCTACACAAAGGACATATTCGGCTGTTACTCACTTTTGTTATGCTTTTCCTCCTTGTGACTAAGAATTATCACTTTGCTTTTTCCCTCCTGGTCATAAAGAAATCATAGTTTTAGACCTTAAAGTGTGATTTTAATTGTCCTGTCATCTTGATGGAAATAATCTGATTTTCTTGACTCAGATTAGGAATTTTTGCTCTCACCTTTTCTTAGCAAAATATGATTAATTAGCAAAGTTTATAGAATGAATAATTACTTCTGTGTTCATCAGAAAACTCTTGAACTGTTCTAGTGAATTTAGTCCTATATCAGGGTGACTGTAGATAGTCCATTTTTGGGTTAGATATATGTAGGATGAGGAAATGGGTAGATTTGGGTTTAGGCCTGTGAGCATGTGTATGTGCATATACACATATAGAAGTAAAATAATTGTAGATGTGCTGCTTTTTTTGGGATGATCTTCATCAGGTCCACCAAGCTGCTTCACCGTTTCCTGGAGAGATGGTCCTTTGACCTTTCATAGTGGTAATTTTAGCTTTCCACATATTTCTGTAGATGAATCTATCCAGGCAGTGCATTGGTGTGAGTTACCTTCTCCCTCCCATGTGGAGAAAAGTGTTGGAGGTGACAGTTCTTACGATGTGTAGCTTCTCACAGCCATTTTTGTAAATAGGCTTATCCATAGGCACTGTGGGGGCTTTAGTGGAAATCTTGGTGATGCCTGTAGGTTTTGGTTTAGGGATCCGTGTTGGGATTCTCTGCTTGCATACCTCCTTGATCTTGAATTAAACAAGAGAACAAAAGGTAATTAATGGTACAGTTGGTGGAGAAGCAGACATTGTTTAGGACATGGAGTCAGTTTGGAGGATTTGGCTTTAAAAGTACCAGTTTCTGGGGATATATCAGATTAAAGATTGTCAGGTTGAAGAAAAAAATGTCAGGAAGTAATCTGGTGTGTGTTGAATGTGTGCTGTGTACATGGTTCTTGATAGAGATAGTGGTAGATGCGGAGATTAATAGATATTTGGCAATCACAGTGTAGTGAGACATAAACAAGAGTAGTGTCCCAAATTAATCTCAGCAAAGAGCCATGAGATTGCCAGAGAAAGGTTAATTTCAAATGAGACTGTCTTTACGAGTACTTCATGAAGAATATAGCATTTGACTTGGGCCTTTAGACTGTTAGAAGTTTTCACAGTATGAGTTTGGTGGGATGGGCAGCTCCAATGATGATTAGGGGAACAGCTTGGTAGTATGTATCAAGAAACTTCTGAATCTTGTCTAGGTTGTAAGAGAGGCAGGCAAGGATATTTGATTTTAGCATTGTTTATAATGATGAAAAATGGACAGCTAAATGGATAGTATGTGTTAAATGAATTATAGTATAATTATAACAATATGCTATGTTAATGAGGCCAAAGCATCAGGAGAATGTTTACTTAGAAATGTTAAAAATAGAATTTAAAACTGTGTACATGCTTTAATTATTTACACACGAAAAGAAAATACCAAAAGAAAATGCACCCATGCTATTGGTGGTTAACCCTGATTAGTGGACTTTTTATTTTTCTTACATTTTCTGTGTCCTCCACATATTTTATAGTAAATATGCTATGAGAAAAAGCAACACTAAATTGTTTTAAGAGATAAGAAAGGAAGGAAACAACTCAGAGATCAGGACATTTCTGTGAACAACCGTATTATCCAAGCCATGAGCAGTAGAAGGTGCAGTTGAAGTCAGTGACGGGGTAATCAAGTCTGCTAATATTGTGACTATAGCATTAATAATAGCCTTCCCAAGATAGGTTTCTGTGATGTCCTATAAGTTTATCAAGATTTAGATTGGTTCTCCAATTTAGTGTACAAAAATGTATGTTGGGATCCTTTTTAAATTGTAGATTTCTGAATCTTACCCTATACATTGTAATTCACTGGTTTGTGGATATGTCCAGGAATGCACGTTTTTAGTAAACTCTCAGAGTGATTTCTTTGACTCAGGTGGTCGACCTACCACACTTGGAAAAGTGCTGCCATAATTGAACTTCCTTCAAATGTAAGCTTTATGTTTTCTTCACCTGGAACTCTGGCCTACCTGGGTATGCATAGTTCAGTACTGTGAAAGGCCAGGACAGATTGGTATGACACACAGTATTGGTGGATCTCGGTTTTTTTGAGCAACACTGATATGTGTTGGTGAAGAAAATGTGTCTTGGAATGGCGGTCACTGATAACTTTCAGGCCCAGCCTAACTGAAAGTTATTGGGCTACTACTTGTTTCCACACCGTTGATGTGCAAGCTTTTGTTTTTTAGGTAACTCTTAATTTCATTACATAGTTTTTACCTCTAGATGGCAGCAAAGGGTTATTTATCAGAACAACCCCAATTGTCATTACCAAATCTTAAAAAAAAAAAAAAAAAAAAAATGAGCCTAGGGCAGTGGCTCTCGCCTGTAATCCCAACACTTTGCAAGGCCGAGGCAGGCGAATCACTTGAGGTTGGTTGTTTAAGACCAGCCTGGGCAACATGGTGAAACCCTGTCTCTACTGAAAATACAAAACAGCCGGGCGTCATGGTGCGCTCCTGTAATCCCAGCTACTTGGGAGGCTGAGGCAGGAGAATCACTTGAACCCGCGAGATGGAGGTTGCAGTGAGCCGAGATCACGGCATTGCACTCCAGCCTGGGCCACAGAGCCAGACTCTGTCTCAAAAAAAAAAAAAAAAAAAAAAATTTTTTTTTTTTTCTTGGACATGTTTCAGTAAATAAGGTATGGAGCATTAAAATATATTATCTCTTGGATCATTTTTATACAGCATTATGTCAAATAGCTCCAAGAAAGTTTTGTCCAAATTTGGAATGCATATTGCAAGAGAACTCCATGCATCTAGCTCTTTTAAAAAGACCACACAGTGAATGTTCTACTCAGAGTTGGAGGCTCCTGGGTTTCATCAGAAAGCAGATGTCCTGGAGGAGATTAAGCAAGTTGGAAAGCTCATTCATAGAAGAAAACGATTTTTTAAAAAACGCTTAACCCAGTTCAACATGAAGACTGGGATTTGGAATGGATTAAAAGTCTAAAGGATGTTGAGTTCAATGAGGCAGAAGAAGTGGTTCCACCTAGGGAGCAGTAGAAAGAAGAGGAGTATATTTGTGGAATATATTACGTTCCAAAGGTGCTGTTTTGTTTTATCCATAGATTCTCAAAAGAAAACTAGCAATCGGCCGGGTGCAGTGGCTCACGCCTGTAATCCCAGCACTTTGGGAGGCCGAGGCGGGCGGATCACGAGCTCAGGAGATGGAGACCATCCTGGCTAACACGGTGAAACCCCGCCTCTACTAAAAATGCAAAAAATTAGCCGGGCGTGGTGGCGGACGCCTGTAGACCCAGCTACTTGGGAGGCTGAGGCAGGAGAATAGTGGGAACCCGGCAGGTGGAGCTTGCAGTGAGCCGAGATCACGCCACTGCGCTCCAGCCTGGGTAACAGAGCAGGATTCCATATGAAAAAAGACAAGAAAAAAAAGAAAAGAAAAGAGGAAGGGAGAAAGGGAAGAAAGAAAAAGACTTAGCAATCTAGAAGACTCCCTGTTTATAGAGAGTCATTAGAAGGCATTGAGTCATAATGATCAAAAGAAGTATGGAAAGGTGAAGTGTTTTCAGTTGTATTCAAAGTCTCAGTTCGATAGCCCAATTTCTACATGACTCTTTTGTTCTTTCACATTATCATGGAGCGCAAATGTACCAGAACAAAATCAGTGTTTATGGAGAAACTATCAGATCTCAGACAGCTGGAGTCAGGATGTTTCGTTTTCTGTAAATGAAATTAATTTTGTAAGTGCTTTGAACTTTTTGAGCTGTATTGGCAACATGTTGTGTAGAAAGCAGTGTTTTCTCAGGAGTGGTCCTGACTCCAGGGACTGCATCACGCTTTAGCTCTAGAGGTTGAGAAGTTGAAGACTCCCAGAGACCTCTGGTCATTTTGATATGTGGTAATTGAGGTGGCGTGGGACGGTGGTTGGATTCAGGGCTGCTTACTCCCTCGGGGACTCAGCTGTGGAATGCTTGGCCAAGGCCATGTGTTATCAGAATTGACAGTGTTTTTGTAGTTTTGTTTTTATCTTAGTGTTTAATCGGAAAGTATATAAGTAATGATGATGGATATGGTGATGAAAAGGAGGAAGTGCTAAACTGAAGAAAAATATATTTGAAATATGATTGCCTTCTTTTCTTTTGTCTTTTATATTATTTGACAAATCACTGCTAATTTATGGGGAGTGGTGGAATGGAAATAAGAGATAATCTGGCAGCTAGCCCAGAATTTCATAATGATGCTTTGGCTTTTTTCTCTTGATTTTCTCAGAGCTCCCCCATTAAACAATGAAACTTATCAGTACAAGTTTTACACTTTATACAGGAAAGAGTCTTTCAAAGGGAAGCCCTTTGATTTGATTAGCTCATTCTCATTAACCTCTTATGAGAGATCATTTGGTTTTAAATAGTGTTCTGCTGCTATGTTTATATTAAAGAGTTGTCCAGTATCTGATGCAAAGGTTAGAGTAAATAGGTGCCTTTATTCTATAATGTATCATGGTTTGTGGTTGTACCTAGTCACCTCCCGATCTCTCTTTCTGTGGAAATTATTCAGTTGGCAGTGGGGGCAATCCAAGAATAAACATTGAAATAAAGTTTTCAAAATCCCTTCAAACCCAGTTGCCCCCACTTTGTGTCAGACCAAACATCAGATGTAGCAATACTTTGTTCAAATAAAATATACTAACCTGGGCCGGGCGCGGTGGCTCAAGCCTGTAATCCCAGCACTTTGGGAGGCCGAGACGGGCGGATCACGAGGTCAGGAGATCGAGACCATCCTGGCTAACACGGTGAAACCCCGTCTCTACTAAAAATACAAAAAACTAGCTGGGCGAGGTGGCGGGCGCCTGTAGTCTCAGCTACTCGGGAGGCTGAGGCAGGAGAATGGCGTAAACCCGGGAGACGGAGCTTGCAGTGAGCTGAGATCCGGCCACTGCACTCCAGTCCGGGCGACAGAGCAAGACTCTGCCTCAGAAAAACTAAAAAAAAAAAAATATATATATATATATATATACTAACCTTTAATACTTGTCTTCCTCATTTGTCCTCTTTTTATCCATCTGTGAACTTTTTTCCTTTTACCTCAGCTTTTCTTTTTTTGTATCCTGTCCTCCCTCCCCTCTCCTATTTCTTCCTCATTTCTTCATTTGCACCCATTTAATTGTTTTAGTCATTCACAGGCTTACATCTTATAACAGCCTTTGGGTAGTATCTACAGCACAAGCAGTGGAGCCAGTCTTGGGTCTTCATTCTAGTTTTGGCACTAACTTGCTGTGTCTCTTTGAGCAAACACTTTACCCATGTAAACCTCAGTTTCCTCATTTGTAATCTTCATCTGGGGATTAAAATACCTACTTGTAAGTTTTCTTTGGGGAGTAGAGACATCGTGTAGTAAAGTCCCTGGCCCATCTAAAGTTTCGGGTAAGTGTTAGTCGTTCCTGTTGTGATCATCATTGTCATCATCTTTGTCTTTTTCCTTATATCACTTCTTAAGATGCCTATTTCTTGGTCATAATCCTAACTTCTTTGATGGTTTTTACCTTTCTTGTTTTCCTGCTTTATCTCTTAACTATCCTCTCTCCAATTATTTATGGGCAATATGTTACTAAGGGTAGGAATTAAGGCAGCTGAATAAGCAGTACTGATTGCTGGGCTGTACTTCTAACCACCTTTGACCGGGAAATGGCTCCCTCACATGTCTTTTACTCTCCTTACGCTACTTTGTCTGGTCCTTGTGAATCTTTCTTTTTTAGAGTTCACCTAGAGACATTATCTGTTCTTTCCTGTTTTCATGTCTTTTGTTTGAAAAATGCAGTAGTTCTATTAGATCACCTATAAAGTCCTTTGGCCTTGACATTCTGTGATTCTGTGCAGGCCAGCTATGGCTACCAGTTGCCTTATTAGCCATATGAGCCTTTGTTGAGCACCTACTATGAGCACTATTTAAGTCCTGGATAGTATAGGACTGTGGTTCTTAATTTTATATGCCCAGAGAGCCTGTTAGGATGCAGAATCCCTGCAGTGGGAATTAATAGGTCTGGGAATGTGAAACTCTGCAAAGTCATATGTGTTTCTGATGAAGGTTGTCAATGACTGCATTTTAAGAAACACTGATATAAGGAGTTAAAAAATAAATGATAACTAATTCTTGCTTTTGAGATGATAGTGTAAGAGGGGTAACAAATAATTAGGAGGCAGAATGATGTGCAATAATAAAATTACAGACAGCAGTTTTGGAAACTCAGTGGAAAACTAAAAAGTAAGGAAGATTTTCCAGAGGAAGTGACACATGAGGGATGAGTAGGGTTTTAGTATGAGGATCAAAGGAAGAAGAGTATTTCAGCCCTACAACCAGCATGATCAAAGGTAAGAAAGCCCAGTAGTATGTGGGAGGATAGTTAGTATGGTGTCCTGGTGAAGATGTGGGGATATGTCTAGAGTTTCAAAGGGAGATGAAGCGAAAGATGAAGGCCATGGTAGAAGGTTTGGACTTTGAGCGTTAAGCAATTTTAAGTACTGTTTTCTGGGAGGCTGGAGAATTGCCAGGATCAGAATGGTATTTAAGGCTGGATTATAGAGGTGAGGATTTAAATGTAGTAGATTAACTATCTTATAGTACCATCTGTCCTGAAGTCTGAACTTGGGGAGCAGTAGTACAAATAAGCGGGGAGGACAGAGAAACAAAGAATATGACAGAGAGGAGGATAAGCAAAGAAGTGGGGAATAGTTCCCAGATGTTGAACCTAAGCAATGGGGAAGGTGATGGACCATCATTAGAGGTGAGACAAAAAACAGTTCAAGAAAGATAGTAGATTGGGTTATGGGCACCTGCTAAGTTTGAAGTGTATAGTTGGGCCTTCTGTGTGGAACTGTTTGGTAGAGTTGAAATATTGAAGATGTTACTTTGAGGATCATCATAGAGAAATTGTTGATACTATTCAAGTGTCTGAGACAGCCAGAGAGAAAAATATAATTCCCACTCAACTGCCGCTCTTTTCTTCTCCCACCATAGGTACTTGTACATCCCTTTCCCAGAGCCTGAGATGAATTTTGTGGGATCCTCCCGTGTGCCCACATCCTCTGTACAAGGCCACTTTATCTTACTGATAAGAATGTAACTAGTTCTGAGAACAGCCACCTAAGGAGGCATTTCTTCCCATTACTTGAACAGTGCATGGTGATTGAACCATTATCCAGGGACTGATTGGCTTGCTAGGGGAAAGGAAATCCTGCGCCCCTCTTCCAGTAACCTAGCTGACCCCTCGGCCATTGTGTCTGAACCAAGCAGACAGATTACCTAAACTTGTACTCTCAGAAGGGTTTGCCACTTCGTGGCACAGAGCCATGCAGTAAGGACAGGATAGCCTCCCCAAAGCATATTTACTTCCTCATTGGCAGTCTGAGAAAAACCTGGAATAGGACCATATTTGATAGGTTTGGCCTAAAAAAATAGTAATCGTCCGTTGTTCTCCCTAGTCTTCTCATTGTCCTTAGACGCTATAATCAGCAGCCTCAGAAGCATTTATATTTTTCAGTTTCTGTAATTAATACATACTCTTATAATCAGAAAAGTTCATATGAAATAAATGGGCTGCTTATGTAAATTACTATGAGAGCTGTTCTTCTCAGGATGATCCCTACTCACTAATTCCCTCCCTGTTGTCCTAAAGGAGTAACTGTCTGTCTCTTGTGTTATGGAACTTTTGAGGACCTCTTGCAGTTTTTAGTTAGCTCCTGTTTACATAAAACAGTGGTTTTCTAAGGCTTAAAAAGTGACTCATCTCAGGCATAGTGAATTCAGGCAGGAACACCATGAAAAGGCATAAGAATAGAAAAAGAACAGCTTTTTCTTGTTAAAGAGAAGAGAAGGCCGGGCGTGGTGGCTCAAGCCTGTAATCCCAGCACTTTGGGAGGCCGAGACGGGCGGATCACGAGGTCAGGAGATCGAGACCATCCTGGCTAACACGGTGAAACCCCGTCTCTACTAAAAATACAAAAAAAACTAGCTGGGCGAGGTGGCGGGCGCCTGTAGTCTCAGCTACTCGGGAGGCTGAGGCAGGAGAATGGCGTAAACCCAGGAGGCGGAGCTTGCAGTGAGCTGAGATCCAGCCACTGCACTCCAGTCCGGGTGACAGAGCAAGACTCCGCCTCAAAAAATAAATAAATAAAAAATAAAAAAAAATAAAGAGAAGAGAAAAAAAAAAAAAAAAACAGCCAAACCACTAATTGTAAAGGATAGTAATGCATTTTTAAGGAATTACTTTGAGTTGTTTGAAGAGTGTCTGTGTTGATGCAGATTCTTGTATTGTGAGGGGAGACATAGGAGCCAACTTGACAACTTTCCTTTGCCATGGCAGTTTTTACTTGGGATGCTTCCTTGGTTTGTAGTTTTGTACTCCTGAATTTGGAGACTGACAAGGTTGAACCCTAACACTTCTCTTTCTGACCTGGGAAGATACATAGTGATTATTTCTAAAAAATGATTCTGGGAGTGCCAGTCTTTCCTTATTAAGTTACAGTGTTCCTTGAGAGACAGAAATCCAGATTTAGAGTGTACCATCTGGGAAAATTTTCTGTTTCTGTAAAGGCAGAATCACACCAAATGTGGCCTAAGTTGGTGGTGCTTGTCTTTATAGTGGCTGGACCTTGACCCCTTGATTGCCTTTTCTGAAAGTCTTGGGTCATTATCAGGATTGTCAAGGCAGCCACCTGCTTATAAGCTTAGGTGTGCAATGGTTGTGATGCTCCTTCCATGAATCATTTTCACTCACTTCTAATGCTTTTCTCTCCCATCATCTCTGAGGCTGATCAGGTACCTCCTGCTCTGCACATATTGATTGCCTGTCCAAGCTCATTCTTCATGCTTGGCATTTGTGCCCTTTGCTTACAGAATCTTGCCTTAGGACAGAGTGGACACTGCACCTTTTGTGTTCTGAGAACAGTCTCCTAGTGAAAACATGAGCTTCTCTTTGGACTTGCTTTCTCGCATCTCCTATCCCAAGTGCCATCACCAGGTCAGTCTTCCCCATGCCTGCCCATTTGTGTGGGGCTTGGCTTCTCACATTCATTATCTCTTGTCACCCTAACAGTGGCTTCAGGGAGGCACGTGGAGTTGGAAGGAGAGGCAAATCACTATTGGCTATGGTGATCGTGGAAGGTTTCAGAAGAGGCGAGCACTGATACAGACCTTTCAGTGTGGGTCTTATTTCACTTGACAAGAGATGAAAATTGTGTCCATGTAGAGAAGTGGGGAGGAGAAAGGGGAAAGCCCTGCATATGTTTAGGGACATTGTGAGTGTTCTGGCTGAAGTGGCAGATTTGTGAGGTGGAGCACAAGGAGGCAACATTAGACAACCTGTCTATCACCACAGAGAGTGGAAAGGATCAAATTCAACTTATAATGAATTTAAAACCCCTTGCAACTCAGTGTGTTGCCATGGAAAGAGGATGGGGCAACAGAATCAGACCTGTTTTCACTCCTTAGTTTTGTGATATACTAACAGAATGACCTGGAACAACTTTCCTTATGTGTCAGAGTTTTAATCTACTTATCTCTAAAGTTGTCATAATACCCACTTTCTGAGGTTGTTGTAAAATAAAATAATGTTGTATAATGGATTTGTTTTTTGCCCTCTCTTTTTTAATGTTACCTCACTATGCAGAAGCCTTCTGTGAAGACAGAGACTCCCTAGTGCTGTATTCATGGTTCTTCACAATCTAACAGATCTGTGCCCTTTAAGCCTTACCCTGCCCCAACCATCTCAACTTCATCCATATTGCACTGCTCACTGTTCCTTGAATGTTGATTATCTGCCCTCCTGCCTGCCCCCATACCTCTACCTTGTGGGCACCTCTTTGGAGCACCTTTCTTTCTTCTCTGTATCCTAGTCCTCCCCATCCTCCATCCCCTGCTCAATCCTCATCTGTTTCTGAAGCCTGATCCCCAAATCCCACCTGAGAGTAACCTGCTCTTCCTCTAAATTCCTGTAGTACTTACTGTCTATACAGTTCCTTCTCTGTGTTGAGCTCTTAGTTACCTTTTAAGCTACCCCTTAACTCCTGCCTTTTATTCCAAACTTGAATGTCTGCATAGCTGCCTAGCACAACAACGAGCAGTATTGCGTGCTTCATAAATGTTTGTTGGTTCATTCTTGTAGGTGAATGGTTGAGGAATGAAGGAAGCCTGTATCCTAATAGAAGACGTTCATGCCTGTGGTGGTTATAAGCTAATAATACAGAGGGAATTACGGCTTCTCAGAGAGGACCTTTTAGAAAGGTCTAAACAGTAGAGAGTTATCTCTTCAGTTCTTGGGATTCGTGCTGAAAACCAATTCCCTTCTCCCCCAACTCCATTTAAAGCCAGGGTGATTGAGTTCTAGACTCTTATTTCTCCCAAGGGCACATGAGAAATGGAAAGCTCTAGTTGAATTGAAAATTCTAGTTTAGAATTCGGGTATCTTTGAAAGAGACAGAAGTACAAAATACTGTAATAATACAAATATAAATGTTCAAGTATGAACATGCTCTTGGGCCAGTCTGTCAAGTAAGTGGAAATAATTATGCAACAAAACTCTTCAGTATATAGGTTTTTAAAGTTGCTTTGAGGCTTATGTTTAGTCAGATTCAAGGTTCTCATCTCTAGACACCAGACATGAGTTTTCATATGAGTTGTCAAATTTTTCCCACAGTAAGTTATGTAAGAGTGGAACTGGCTTATAGAGTCACTTGGTCCCTCTCTTTAATGTGGTGATTTTTAACCAGAGGGCAATTTTGCCCTCCAGGGAACATTTAGCCGTGTCTGGAGACATTATTATCACAGTTGGGGATGCTACATGGTGTGTAAGTAGAAGCCAGATGTTCCTAAACATCATGCATAAACACCTCCTGCTTCCCCACAACAAAGAGTTCCTGGGCTGAAACCATTAATAGTCCTGAAGTTGAAAAAATACTATACTCTAATGGGGAGAAAAAGCTGATATGATTAGGGGTAAAAAATTAATTTGTAGAATCTCTTTTTTTTTTTTTTTGAGACAGAGTCTCAACAGAGCTGTGAAGCTCCGTTGCCTAGACTGGAGCGCAGTGGCACAATCTCGGCTTACTGCAACCTCTGCCTCCCAGGTTGAAGCGATTCTCCTGCCTCAGCCTCCCAAGTAGCTGGGGATTACAGGTGCCCGCCACCATGCCTGGCTAATTTTTGTATTTTTAGTAGAAATGGGGTTTCACCATGTTGGCCAGACTGGTCTTGAACTCCTGACCTTGTGATCTGTCTGCCTTGGCCTCCCAAAGTGCTGGGATTACAGGCATGAGCCACCATGCCCAGCCAATTCATAGAATCTTAGAGAAAGAAACATCTAGTAGTTTTGACACCTATAAGTGAAAAAATGAGGAAGAAGTTTAATTTCTGGAGGAAAAAAACTCATGTAGGTTGTTGGCTTATTTATGCCCCGACCTTATTTCCCAAAAGGAATTTTAAAAGATTTAAGGAGGGTGGCAAGACTTCAAATTCAGAAGTCACTGGAAGTTAGAACCAGATGTGATCTTAAAGATCACCAAGTTGAATTCACTTATTTCGCAAAGGTTAAATGACTTGTCCAGGGCCTCACAACTGACTAGAAAAGGCATAAACCAGAGCCTGATCTATTTGCCTGCCTCCAGTGCTCCTTCCCCTAACCACTTCACTTAACTGAGTCTTTCTCTGTGAAGCTTTGTTAATCTACTGTAGCCTTCCTTAATCTCCAGTTTATTGGTAGAGATTGACAGTTTCCCACTTGATTAAATGTTGTCTGATACTCTTGTTTCTTGTTTCATTTCTTGCCCAGGTTAATAAGCTCTTCAAGGGCAGTGAATCTTTCATCTCCATAATATCTGCCCCAGTGGCAAGTAAGAGGTACACAGTTTAGTGTGTCATGATCAGTGGATTGATCGATTGTGTATATGTTATTCTTTGAAGAAAACATATTGCACACTAAGACACTGTGCATGTCACTGAGACACAAGTTTTGTTGTATAAGGATCATTTCTACTCACTTGATTGACAGATTGGTCCAGAGCATGTGCACATTTGAACATTTATATTTGTGTTAATACCTTGTACCTTTGTCTCTTTCAAAGATATCCTATTATAAACTAGAGTTTTCAGATAAACTGGAACTTTCCATTTCTACTATGTCTGTGGCAGAAAAAGAGTCTAGACAACCAACCACCTTTGCCTTTTGCCAGAACAGCAGATAACTCCCTCTACAGACCTTTCTATTTTTTTTTTTTTTTTTCGAGACGGAGTCTTGCTCTGTCGCCCAGGCTGGAGTGCAGTGGCCGGCTCTCAGCTCACTGCAAGCTCCGCCTCCCGGGTTCACGCCATTCTCCTGTCTCAGCCTCCCGAGTAGCTGGGACTACAGGCGCCCACCTCGTCACCCGGCTAGCTTTTTGTATTTTTTAGTAGAGACGGGGTTTCACCGTGTTAGCCAGGATGGTCTCAATCTCCTGACCTCGTGATCCACCCGTCTCGGCCTCCCAAAGTGCTGGGATTACAGGCTTGAGCCACCGCGCCCAGCTACAGACCTTTCTAAAAGATCCTTTCTGAGAAGTCTCAATTCCCTCTGTCTTAGCTTGTAACCACCACAGGCATGAATGTTCATTGGTAACCTAACCTCCACCTATCCGAAAACCTCAGGAATGGCTGAGGACGAGGCATAGGCTTTGTAGGTCTGTAGAGTTTATATTTGTATATTGTAGTTGTCCAAACATGGCTAGCCTTTAAAGAGCTAAACAAAACAGAGGCACAATCCTATCATAAAAACGGACTAAGGACATGAATAGACAATTCTCAGAAGAAGATATACAAATAGCAAACACATATAAAAAAATGCTCAACATCACTAATTACCAGGAAAATGCAAATCAAAACCACAGTACAATACCACCTTACTCCTGCAAGAATGGTCATAATCAAAAAAGTAAAAAATAATAGATATTGGCGTGGACGTGGTGAAAGGGGAACACTTTTACACTGTTGGTGAGAATGTAAACTAGTACATCCAGTATGGAAAACAGTGTGGAGATTCCTTAAAGAACTAAAAGTAGATCTATCATTTGATCCAGCAATCCCACTCCTGGGTATCTACCCAGAGGAAAAGAAGTCATTATATGAAAAAGATATTTGCACATGCATGTTTATGGCAGCACAATTTGCAATTGCAAAAATATGGAACAAGCTCAAATGCCCATCAATCAATGAGTGGATATAGAAAATGTGGTATATATACATGGTGGAATACTACTCAGCCATGAAAAGGAATGAAATAATGGCATTCGTAGCAACTTGGATGGAATTGGAGACCATTGTTCTAAGTGAAGTAACTCAGGAATGGAAAACCAAACATTGTATGTTCTCACTCATAAGCGGGAGCTAAGCTATGAGGACACAGAGGCATAAGAATGAGACAGTGAACTTTGGGGACTCAGGGGAAAGAGTGGGAGGGGTGTGAGGGATAAAAGACTACACACTGGGTACAGTGCAAGTGATGGTTGTACCGGAATCTCAGAAATCACAACTAAAGAACCAATCACCACTTGTTCCCCCAAAACCTATTGAAATAAATAAATAAAAACAGAGGCAAAAAAAAAAAAAAAAAAAAAAAGATGGTCTCAGGTAGCCCCTCAAATATCATACCAGGACCATTTGGCTATGGGGAGGAAGAATAACTCACTAAAATAAGAAAACTAGTTTCAGTTTTTCAAAACAGATTGCCTCAAATAATAAGATAAGTTTTATTACTCTTGATCAACAGTTTTGACAATGAAATTTTAAATGATGTCACAAGTGATTATCCCTGGGATGGCTGACTGCAATGCCAAAAGTTATTCCTGAATACATTTTTATGGCAGCATTCTAAGTGTAAAACCTGGTACCTGATGAAATGTTGACAGATTTGTCAGTGCTCCCATGTAAATGGTGTTAATTCATTATCAAATTATGAAGTACTTAGAGGTGTTGGCCAGTTAACTCGCTAGACTCCCTCAAGATTCCTTACCCTACAGTGTTGCCTTTGGGGGATGCCTGCTCTGATGTATTGACTGCCCAAAAGCTTTACCCTTCTGGATGTACCTTGAGGAATGGAAAGGGTCCATCTGCTGGAAAGGAAAGGAAAGGGCTTATTAAGTAAAATGAATTTAAGTGGGGTTTAAGGTTTGAGAACCTCAGCAAATTACTTGTCTTTCTTGCTCTTTCTTGTTTTTGCTTCACTGTGCCATAAGTTGAATGGAGTCCCTTCTTTTGGTTCATCTAACTGCCTTATTTAATGTGTGTTCTGGACCCTTCCCAAAAAATGCTACAAAGTTAAGTTGAGGGCCTGGGATCTGAGAGAGAAACAGACCTTGTAGGTGTCAGACAGCCTGCTGCAGCTCAGCCAAAGATTTAGGCATCTATGCTTTGCTACAGTTATAAAACTGGGAATATTCCCACCCAATAAAATGGGAGTTTTTATTGAGCTTTCCTTTTAAGTAAAAAGAAAATGTGGAGAATAAGCCTTCTGTTTGTCATCCAGCCACTAGAGGGTAGAATAGCCACACTTCCTAGGACAGGTATAATTTAAACAGAGGGACTGTGGTCAGAACACATTTGCCAGTGCTTGTCAATACAGATGCTTTTTGACTTATGATAGGGTTAAAACCACATAAACCCACTGTGAGTTGAAAATATTAAAAGTTGAAAATATGTTTAATACACCTAACCTACTGAATATCATAGCTTAGCCTAGCCCACCTTAAACATG
Source organism: Piliocolobus tephrosceles (assembly GCF_002776525.5). Taxonomy (NCBI): domain Eukaryota; kingdom Metazoa; phylum Chordata; class Mammalia; order Primates; family Cercopithecidae; genus Piliocolobus; species Piliocolobus tephrosceles. The sequence goes on along the minus strand of NC_045435.1, from coordinate 7,881,442 downwards.
CTCAGAGAACACTTACATACATCTACAATTGGCCAGAATCGTCCAGCAGCACAGCACACTGTAGAGCAGGGGCCCCTAAACCCTGGGCCACGGACTGGTAGCAGTCCATGGCTTGTTAGGAGCCGAGCGGCACGCAGAAGGTGAGTGGCAGGCAAGCAAGCATTATTGCCTGACCTCTGCCTCCTGTCAGATCACCAGTGGCATTAGATTCTCATAGGAGCACGAACCCTATTGTGAACTGCACATACAAGGGATCTAGGCTGAGCACTCCTTGTGAGAATCTAGCTAATGCCTAATGATCTGAGTGGACAGTTTCATCCTGAAACCTTCCACCCAACCCCCCGGCCATGGAAAAATTATCTTCCATGAAACCAGTCACTGTGCCAAATTGGGAACTGCTGCTGTACTGTATGGGTTGTTTACCCCCATGATTGTGTGGCTGACTGGGAGCTGTAGCTCGCTGCCACTACCCAGCACTGGGAGAGAGTATCTTACAGCATATTGCTAGCCCAGAAAAAGATCAAAATTTGAAGTACAGTTTTAGGGTACAACTAACCAGCAGAAGAGTTTGTTAAAATGCAGCTTTCTGGGCCTCCGCCCCCAGAGGTTCTGATTTGATAGCTCTGAGTGGAACTTAATATCAAGGGATTCTCATACAGGTATCTTGGATTTTACTTTGAGACATGCTGATCTGTAAGAGTTTTGGGGCATGCATTTTTTCCTGACTATCTTTTCTCTTGGGATTACAAAGCAAAATGATTATCTAGAGGAAAAAAAATCTGAACATTAACAGAAACCAGGGTATAGGAAAAAGCTAGAGTGTTGGTTAATTTAAAGGTCTTTCCCTGCCTTTGTCTAACGTATTTTAAAAGAGACTGACTTTGTAAATATTCAGAATCAAAGAAACTACTAAAACGTTTTTATTGGGAGTTTTACCTCAACCAGTAAAGACCATGGAATCCTTAGACTACAAATCTCTAAACATTTTTGATAAAATATCCCTTCTATGACCATCTCACAGCTCCCGTAATTTTATCCTTTATGGGTTATGTGGTTTGGCTCTGCGTCCTCACTCAAATCTCCTAACTGTAATCCCCATGTGTCAAGGGAAGGACCTGGTAGGAGGTGACTGGATCATGGGGCGGTTTCCCCTGCTGTTCCCCATGCTGTTCTTGTGATACTGAGGGAATTCACATGAGACCTGATGGTTTAAAAGTGGCAGTTTCCCCTGTGCACTCTCTGGCTCTCTTGTGCCGGGTAAGATGTGCCTTGGCTTTGCTTTGCCTCCTGCCATGATTGTAAGTTTCCCGAGGCCTCCCCCAGCCATGAGGAACTATGAGTCAATAAAACTTTTCTTCTTGATAAATTACCCAGTCTCAGATATTCTTTGTAGCAGTATAAAAATGGACTAATAAAAATGGATGTCATGAAGACCCCAAGCCTAATGTCTTAGCATTGTAAAATATAGTTGTGGAGACCTTACAAAGAGTGTATGTAATTTTATTGTGATCTTGATTGAACAACTATTGTGATTCTTTCTTATGTGTAAAGATTCAAGTGTAGTAATGCACAATGTCCTTCTAGTAAGAATGACAATTTTATTTTTGTCAGTGCCCCTAGAGAGCAGTGGCATCCTCTTGGGAAAACTTTTGCCATTGCTTTTAAATAGAAAAAACATGATAAAATCATTCAAATCTGTGATAGGATTCTACCATTTAAAGAGTTAAAGAGTTAGTGGGAATGTGAGTAAAATGAAACTTGGTTCTGAAGCCAGGACTTAGACTAATGAAAGGTTGGTATGAGTTTTTCAGAGAGACGAAAAAACAGTCTGTCTTCTGTGAGCGCTCATGGACCAAAGAATACAACCCTCCACTCCCACATATTTCATATGAAGATTTCTGAAGATTTTCCAGTGTCACTTCCTCTTTCCTTCCTGGTTTTTGGGGGAGTTCTATGAATATATGTTAATAAAAAAGGAAGTTCTGTAATCTTCCAATCTCTTCTCTCTCTCTCTCCCCTCTCACACACACACAAAAAAAATAAGAAATCTTTTTAAAATTAAAGGCCAGATATCTACAGTGTGTCATTTTAGGTGTAATTCTATAGAAAAAAAAAGATGTTTTGCAGAAATTATGCTGCCGTTTTGATGATCTTTAATTAGTAACACTTGTAATAATGTACACGTTAATAATCTGTCTTCTAAAATTTATTTTGATGCTGATAACAAATTATTATACTAAAGGAATCCTCCCAGTAGAGGTACTTCTAAAAAAGAGGTGTTCCTTGAAGGTTTGGTGAATTTCCAGTTATGTTAGATTAACTACTTAGGAAGCCTCTATGTAGTTAAAATCTGGAACAAATGATTAAATGAGAATTTGTGCATTATAATAATAGAACACAGGACTTACGGTGTTAACTTTATTATAGAGAATTGCTGTGGCTCACATAAGAACTTGAACCCTTTCAAAATGGGTGGGCAGATGAAAAGCCCAAATTTGGCTCCCAAACTCTATTAGTTACAAGTGTGCCAAGAATGGATTTCTTCCCTCCTCTCATCCCCCACCAGCACTTGGGGCAGCCAAGAGGAACCTGGGGTGATGGGAATCCCTTGGCTGGTTATCTCTGCGTCTTTATCTGTTTCCCCCAGTGCCACCCAAGCATGTGTTTTGTTTATGCCATTATGTGGCAAAGTTGGGAAGACTTTGTTCTTAAATTCTTTTTGATTTCCATTGTTCATAATTTTATGACTAGTTGATTGATGCCTTCCAAAATATTACATGTATCTGCTCTCAGTAACTAGAAAAAGATCTCATGAAGCAGCAGCATTACCATTGTCTGTTTTGAAAGAGCTAAAATTAAGTTGGCCATTCCTTCTAGAGTTCTGGCCCAAGGTGACTTAAAAATAGTTTTAATAAACATTTAGACCATCATGTATTTTGTAATACAGTTGGGTCACTGCTGATTCCTAAGATAAGTATGTTTAAACAGAAGCTTTCTCATTCATCAGCAGCCTCAGCTTTCATCCAAATTTATTTAATGATGATGCAAGCCCATAGCGTTGGTATTGCAGTTCGTCACCATGGAAGTGTTTCTGTCAACAAATCCTCACTTTACTATCATGAAATTGATTTTGCAGGGGAAAGGAGGATGATTGTGAAAGCTTTCTTCTACTCTTAAAGATCTTCACAGTTTGCCTGGATGTCTAAATGAATTGTATTTAAAATCAATAACTGGCAATAAAATTAACCACACTAAATTAACAGTTATGAGGTTAGAAAAAGGGAAATGGCAATAAGCTACTTGGTCTGAAATCGTCTTTTTGGAATGTGACTTGGGGACCATACTTGTAAGTTAAAATGTTCCCTGAAAGCTGTTGTTCTCTGCTCAGAAGTATAGATTATCCCCAGGCAGTCCCGTGGAGCAGATATCAGAATTTCTACGATGATTTGGCTGAGTTTTTCTCAACTATATTGTAAATGGCATAATAATCACAGAAGAAATTCACACTATATTACTTCTTTCAACTAATATACTGTGTTTTTTTTAAATATGCCTTTTCTATAACTTATGTCATAACTATCTTTGGCTTTTATTTGCTTGTTAAAAAAAAAAAAAAAAAACTAAGAGTTAAAAAAAAAAGAAACCTATAAGCTTCTGAATGCAGGCCCCTTATGAGCAGGGTAGGTAGCACCTACATTAAGTAATTCAGACTATTTTGGGAACCACATAGGTAAGAAACAAGAATGACATTTTCTTTTTTTTCTTTTGCTTTGAAGCAGAGTGTTCAGGAGTTTATGTCACAGTGGCTGGTTCCAGATTTGGTTGCAGACATATATGTTCTGTGGGAGTTTTGATCTCTGGTAGAAATACAGTCGACTCTTGATTGCCAAGGTTAACTATATTTCCAAATGTACTTTCTCTGGCTTGCTCTCACATGTCAGAGCTTTTAAATTTTACCATCTGCTTATATGTGCTCATGAAAACCAAAATTATTCAGTAGTATTTTATTTCATTATCATAAACATTTAAGTTCCTAATGTAGTCTAAGCACTGTGCTGGGCTCTAGAGATACTGAGATACATCCCAAGCATGAAGTTATGTTTGCTTCTGAAAGATGTTATAGTTCACTTTGAAATCAGAGATGTAATTTTTATTTATTTGAACCACTTTCCCCTCCTCTAATATGTGATTAGAAGTTGACCGTAAATGGGACATAGGTCCTGTTTGTTTTTAAGGAAGAATTAATAGAGACTATAAGCAAAAGACAAAATTCTATTGTACATGCAGAAATATAACACAGAATGACCAAAAGAAAATTCAGCAAGCAATGGTAAAAATAACAAATTATTTACTGTTTTATAATGTTAAAGTATTTCGCCAAGACAAGTTGCAGTCAAATTAAAGTGAGTTATGGAAAATGAAATACATAAAGATGTATTTATACAAGTGCAGACTAAATATTTTCCATACAAGTTCGTAAATGAAAAGATATACAGTAAGTGCACACTCCATATGACTATGCAGGCAACAGTTAGTTTCAGATACTCTTGTATAGTTCATGCACAAACCTTCCCAAAGTACGAGTTCAGTCAGTCGTGGGGGATATGGAGGGATGATTAAAAAAGGATTGAGTTCCTTGCAAAAATATCAGTATGGACTGGATGAGGGTGAGCGTGGTCAGTTATATATATTACTTACTGTAATTTGTGATTGTCGAGGAAGAGGTGTGGCTGTTGGTGTGATAGTAATACTGCTGGTGACTTTATTGGTTGTTTTGTTTAGTGCCCCGTTAATTAAGCCTTGAGTTCGGTTATCCTGCAGTGGTGCTGAAGGGCTGGCAGGTCTCACAGGGCTGGCTACAGCTTGCATGTAAGGACTTCCTAAGTGAATGTGGATTTTATTATCCTCAGTAGTTATCACACTTGAACTATTACTGTTTGAACGCTGAAACTGCCATGATGACTGCCGGTCCGGGGAGACTCTGAATATCGCATGCTTGGCACTGATTTCTATTGGTTCTGGAGAGCGTCCCTGCTCAGGAGAGGTAGCTGAACCAGTCACAGCCAAAACCTGAATAGGGGACATTGTCCTTTCTGGAGTTAGAGAACCACAAGACTCTGGGGTCTGTGCTCTGGCAAAAGTTGCCATGGTAATTGGGGACATGCCTTGTTCTAAATTCATGAGATCTTCGGTAGAGGTTTTGGATTTTACTGGTGTTATGGAGGCGTTTTGGAGGATGGTTATCCTTTGCTTTGGCGTGCCACAGTTCGGTATCACTGCAGTACTCGTGTAAGAGTGAGTACTCTCTGTAGTCGGGCTTGTGATTTCAAGAGTGGCTGTGTTTTGTACATGGTCTGGAGTAACCTTTATATGAAGTGGCTGCCCAGGTGTGTGGCTTAGGACTAGATCTCCAGGTTGCACAAAGTTGGAATTGGGTTTAGTTTGTATTTTTCCATTCTGAGGATGGCCCTCCTTGGATTTCATCCAGGGAATCCATAGCTTTCTGTTAACAGGACATGGAGTAGACTGGCTGCATTTGAAGGACAGCACAGATCCCTCATCATTAGGGTCCTCGTCTTGATCCTCACTCTCCTCATATAACTGACCATTGATGACTGCACGTTCCAGAGGAATGAGGCTCTTGTAATCAGGTGGTTCATTGTCTACTGCTTCTGTCTGAACTTCTTTAGAAAATACTTGAGGATCGGAAATTCTTCTTCCATTGAGACTAGGCCTGAGGCTCTTACTGAAATGCCGGTACCTCTCTAACTCCTTAGTGAGGTTTTCAATCTCTCTTCCTAAATCTCTGTTCCTGTTTTCTTGTTGATTTAGTTTTTTTTGCAGGACTGAGTGATCTCCCTGGAGGTGACATATTAGGTCTTCAGTTGCCATGTATTCATGAATTTTCTCTTTTAATGCATCCACTTCTCTTGAGAGGTGCCCTGACTTAGCTTCTTCTTCTTGAAGCCTTTTGAAAAGCCATTGTTCATGGCTGGTCTCTGTCTTTTCTGCTAATTTGTACTTAGCAAGTTCCATTTTAACATGTTCCAGCTCTTTGGATAAAAATTGAGCTTTGTCTCTTTCATTAGCATACTTTCGTTCTAGAGTCTCATATTCATCTTCTGTTTTCATGAGGTCGTCCTCAATGGCTTTCATGTCCTTTAGCTTCAGTTTCAGTCTTTCCACTTCTTGAGAGAGCTCCTTAATCTTATTGTTTTCTTGGTGTAATGCTGTTGTGGATTTCCCAGAGTCTTGATTTAATTTGTTTTTTGGGAAATCTTTCTCAATGGCTTCCAGTGATTGAAGCCTATTTTTCAACATATTAACTCTTGACAGGAGATCATTTCCTTTCTCTTCTTCCGCTTTCAATTTGTTTTTTAAATCATCTCTCTCCTTGGTTACACTGTACATCTTTTCTTCTACATCGGTTTTGGACTTGAGCGCCCTTTTAGTTTCCTCAATTAACTTCTCAGTAACTGTTGTTACTTTATTTTGCTCCACTTGAAGCTGAGAAGAAGCAGCTTGTAATTTATCTTCAGTTTTCTTTAATTTTTCACTCATTGTTTTGCGTTCATCTACAAACATCACAGTTAATGTTTTCAGTTTAGTTAAATCCTCTTTTAGAGTGAATTCTGTCTTCTCTAGCCGACTTTCAATGGCTTCTAGCTCTTTAATCCTTACTTTTAAACTCTCCAGTTCTTGAGACAACTGTTTTGTGGTCATCCTTTCTTTTTCTAAATTGCATTTTAGAGAGTAGCATTCTTGTTTGCTTTTGTTGAAAGCGTCTTCTAACTTTTCCAGACCCATAATTCTTTTACTGAGTTTTTCAACCTCTAGTTTAAAGTCTTTACTCTGTAACGTCTCCTTTTCAAGCCTCTTATTGAGATCTCTGCACTGCTCCTCCATTTTTATGAGCTCTTCATCTTTCCCTTCCATATCTAGCACACGTTTCCTGAGCTCTTCCACTTCAGCCATGATACCAGCGTTTCCATATTCTCCCTTACTGATTTTTTCTTTTATATCTTGCAGCTCCTCTTCTGCTTTTCGTAAAGACCTGTTTGTCTCTTCTAACTCATCAATCTGCCGGCTGAGTGCTGCCAGCTTTTGTTGAAGCTGGCGATTTTGACTGTCCTCATTGGTGAGCTTCGCCATAATTGTGTGTTGGTCCTGGTGAAACTTTGTGGTCTGCGTTTGCAGTTCCTTCTCTAGTCTGGTTGCCTTCTGCTCTTCCTCCTGAACTCTGGCTTCAGCAAGGGCTAGTTTGGTATGTGTTTCCTTTGCATTTGTGGTCAGCTCTTGGATTTTCTGTCTTTGAAGGGTGAGCTGTGCTGTCAGCCTTTGTTGTTCATCCACCACCATCAAAGCAAAAGACTTCAGCTTGGTCAGCTCCTCTTTCAGGGTGGTGACCCTTTTCTCCTTTTCTTGCTCCTTCTCCTCCTGAGACTTGATTTCTTGATCAATTAGCTTCTTTAATCTGAAAAATGTAAAGTGCATTTTGTGATTGATGTTTTAGTAACTCATCAACTGTAATTAAATATATGTGCAATTTAGAAATTATGTAATTGTATGAACTGTGTCAGTTCATATACAATATGCAAAAGAGTTCCTGAATTTGATGACAGAGGAAAATCTTAATAAACAGTTATCTTGCTTTTTTATTTGACTACCATTGATCAGTAACAGCTGCATTTCACCAGGAGCCTTAGTAAAAGAGTAAGGGCAAGAATATTTAGTTTAAATTGCTTGGGTAACATATAATTATTAGGCAGTCTGGCCTGAAGACTATGAAAATAGGCACAAGCTTGAGATGATGCAGTTAGACCTGGCTGCAAGACTGACCCTAATCTTACCAACTAATTGATCTGGGCAGTTATTTAACATCTCTGAGCCTCAGTTTCCTCATATGAAAAATGGGGGCAATAATTATATTTACTTCAGGGGCTTCTTATGAATATTAAATGAGGTAATTCATCTAAGATTCTCATCGTCCTGGCACATGGCAAGCATTTGGTATTAGTTCTTGCTGCTGTTCTTTTTTTATTAATAGGGTTATTATATTTATCAAATAGTTTGCTTGAACCCAAGTATGTGGTGCATTAATGTTTGATGTTCAACTCCTTCATTCTTAGTTAAGAAAAATTATATTCACATTGCTTAGAAGTTATGCACTTCACTGATAGACATCTGTGCCAGTTAAAACTTGGTTTGCACTAGCACATTATTCTGAGAACCACTTCACATATACCTTATCCTCATAGTGGACGACAGTTAAATGAGGAAAATTGAGAGGCATCTGTTCAGGTTTGGTGTTTTTATAACATTTGAGAAGAGCATGGGGTTTGGTAGGAAAGTGCTTATTGATGAGAGTCTGATGCTAGGCATGATGGAAGAGAAACTCTGTTATCAGGAACATAATAATTACCTCTTAAATGACGACTACTGTGACATGCTGTTTTCTTCTTTTATGTTTTAAATTTGTCTGCATAACAGGAGGGTATTTTACATGTAGTATAAACTGTCTCTTCCACCTCAGTAGTGAGGTCAAAGCTTTAAATTTGTGGCACTCTCAGTTACATTGTGAATGGGCTGATTATAGAGGATGTAATTATAGCTTTGCAGTTAAACAGAAGCTAAAATAGAATGGAATCCCTGAGGAATTGAACTAAAGGACTTGTCATGGATGAAGTTAGGAATATTTACATTCTGATAGGTATAGAGAATTCATAATACTTTAATGTACCTTTTCTCTTAGGGATGAGTTAATTATCAAATGCATGTCTATCATCCTTATCATAGAACTTACTTTTTGAAAGTTGTGTAAGGATTTGAGAAAACTTATTATTTATTTTATTTTATTTTATTTTAATTTATTTTTTGAAACGGAGTCTCACTCTGTCGCCAGGCTGGAGTGCAGTGGGGCGATCTCGGCCCACTGCAACCTCTGACTGCCTGGTTCAAGCGATTCTCCTGTCTCAGCCTCCCTAGTAGCTGGGATTGTAGACATGTGCCACCACGCCCAGCTAATTTTTGTATTTTTAGTAGAGACAGGGTTTCACCATGTTGGCCAGGATGGTCTCGATCTCCTGATCTCGTGATCCGCCCGCCTTGGCCTCCCAAAGTGCTGGGATTACAGGTGTGAGCCACTGTGCTGGCTGAGAGAACATTTTAAAAGGAAAGTAATTTAGGGTTGTCTTCTTGGAAATTGAGTCCTTCTTTTTGAGATTCTCATCTGCTATTTTCTGTAATTACATTACACAGGAGGAACATGTTTAAAATAATCATGTAAGAATTCTCCATCTTTTTTGTGGGAATCCACTTTTAGTTTTTTCTGTTTTGAGGACTTAACAGGAGGCTGACCCAAGGGCTGTGGCTTGTAAAATTCAGAAGATGCTAGGCAGGATGCTGGGGTGTGGTTGATGATGATCTCATCCAAGGTCTTGGCAAAAGGCTTGCCCATGGTTTCTGGCCATGCCCCATCCCTATTTGAGACACGTGTGAGCCTGAAAAAATAAGCATGGCAGCTTCTTGAATGGCCATGGGACTTCTCAACCCAGTGGCAGCGTCCATGGGTAAACTGCTTTGGTGGTGAAATAGTTAAAAAGAACTTTGGCAAAGTGCTTCTTCTTCCTGCCTTAGCATTAGAATTCATTCGATTTAATGGTTTTGACAATGCCCTGAGCATAATTACAGTGAAATATTTTTCCCCTCTCTACACCACAGTTCTTACAGTTTTATTAGAGAACAGTTTCACAAAAACTTTTAAGTATTTATTTTCAGTTTATTAAATTATAGCATGTGCTATTTTCAGTTTCACGAGAAGGGGGTGTGTTTTCTTAGGATATGAGGGAGGGAAGACTGTTTCACAGTATAATTAAAAGAGTATTAAAAGGGAATGGTGATTAGTGAGTGCAGTGCAGTAACCTGCAAAAAAGGTTTAGAAAAAAATGCAGTTGCTTCCATTTTGTTCAGTGTTTTTGGAGCAGACATGATGCATATTTTTCAGCCTGGGGCATGATGCGTATTTTTCAGCATGATGCAAACATAAGCATCTTTTTCATGGTTTTTGTAATTTGGTTGGCACCCCCGTCTATTCCCCAAGCTCTATCTGATTATTTGAATGCATTTTCTCTAAGCATTTCCTTACTACTTGTTTTCCAATAACCTGCTATTTCCTTGGGCCATTCTCATGAGCACACCATAGGACAGTCAGCTGTCTAGTCTGGTAAAGCCTGTCGGGGAGGTAAACAGGAATTTATATGCAGAAAAAACTGTACCCACAGCCATCAACCTGGGAGTGCAGGACAAGGATCCAGTGAAAACTGAGAGTAGGAGGCCCTGATGGAATCGTTTCAGACCCAGTTGGATGCGTGTAACGCTATTACACGTTGTGTGGTCGTGTACATGTGTGTGAGAGAGGGAAAGAGAGCTGGTTATGCTACTGAGTTTGAAGGAATTAGCACTTCTGATAGTGATGAATGGGCCACCCTAAATCATTATTTCTTGCCTTATATCCAGGAGCATTTGAAGGTTGAAGTTTGAGGCTAGTTTTTGGTCTTGAAGAAAGTATAGGGTGAGGAGGGTGTGGAGTTGAGCCTCCTAAGCCTGCTTCCTCCTTTGAGTAGGAATGGACTTTAGACAACACAGTCACTTAATTTTCTGTCTGCATTAATTTTTCTTAGCATATTAGCAGGATTTAGCATTGATACTTGCATTAGATGCTAATGCAGGTTATCATGAACTCTGGGTTTGCTAGCCAAAGCAGATAAATGATTTTGATTGCTTTTAACCAGGGTTTTTATAATCTTCAAAGTAGCATAGATCTTGAGGTACAGAACTCTGGAGATCTAAAATTCATTCCCTAAAAGCTGTGTAGTCAAATTATGACTCCTTTTTCCATTAATAGTTACAGTTTAGGTGCCTTTATGCAGGAATAACCTGTGCCAGGGTTTCTCCATCTTCAGCATTATTGAGATTTGGGGCCAGATAATTTTTTCATTGTGGAGGTCTTCTTGTGCACTACAGGATGTTTAGCAGCATCCCTTTGTTGTGAATTAAGAATGTTTCCAGACATTGCCAGATGTCTCCTAGGGGGCAGCCACCTCCAATTGAAAACTACTGATCTAGGCCGGGCGCGGTGGCTCAAGCCTGTAATCCCAGCACTTTGGGAGGCCGAGACGGGAGGATCACAAGGTCAGGAGATCAAGACCATCCTGGCTAACACCGTGAAACCCCATCTCTACTGAAAAATACAAAAAACTAGCCGGGCGAGGTGGCGGGCGCCTGTAGTCCCAGCTACTTGGGAGGCTGAGGCAGGAGAATGGCGTAAACCCGGGAGGCGGAGCTTGCAGTGAGCTGAGATCCGGCCACTGCACTCCAGCCTGGGCGATAGAGCGAGACTCCGTCTCAAAAAAAAAAAAAAAAAAAAAAAAGAAAACTACTGATCTATGCATGTGTATGTTTGTGGCACGTGTGTATGTCAATCTGTCAGTAGAAGTTAGACTCCATCATTTTGCCTTACTCAGCTTTAATTAAACAGGTGCAACAGAGAGCTCCCACCTAAATTACATGTACACTTGGTGATTTTATCTTCCCTGCTAGTGGCCTATTCTTTACCAGTGCTTCTCACAGTGTAAAGTGCATTTGAATCACATAGGAATCTTGTTAAACTGCAGACTCCAATTCAGTAGGTCTGGGGTGGGCCTCACAATTTGCATTATAACAAACTCTCAGATGATGCCAAGTCTGCTGGCCCTCAGACTGACTGTGGATAACAAGGCTTTACCATTTACATGCCAGATGTTTCCTGGAAATGGGATACTGTTTGAATATTAATTCTGCCAATTGTTGTTCGTTATTGATTTATATCCAATCTGCAGTACCACAGGCTGTATTCCTGACCTACATGACCACCCATTTTTTTCAAAGAAGATATCAGTTGAGAGAATATGACTAAATTAACTAAACTCTGTTCCCCATATTTCTGGGGAACAAAATGACTCGAAATGCATACCAAAGTTGGTGGATCAGTAGCTACATTTTCATGCAAAAAGAGCACTAAATGATTTTAGCTCCAATTTGTGTTTTTTCTCACAAGCACAAAGACTAAAATATAGGAGACTATATAATAGCTGCCATTCTTTACTTAGTGCCAGTGATGTGTTGCCAAGCACTGAGCTGAGTCTGTACATCTGTCGGTTCTAATTCTTATGATAAATTTACAGGGTTTGGGATTATCTCCATTTTATAGCTGTGAAAATTGAGGCTCAGAAAGGTCAAGAAGGAGCAAGGCTGTGCTACTGTGCTATTTCCCCACATTAGATTGCAAAGAACACAAACCATTGCATAGGGCTGGTCCACACACAAGGATTTTTATCAAGAACACTCTGAATGGAGAACTATCAGCTTAAAAAATCTTACTTATCATTGCGTTTGTATTCTTTTTAAAAAGTGTATATCTCTCAGAGCAGGGGTTTTTAAATGTTTGTTCTTGTATCTGCTAAAAGAATGTTGAAAAACTACTCCTTTTCACATTTTTTAACTGACATCTAGATTTTTTCATTCAATGTTTAAATAGTTGTAAAAGGATATATTTTAACATTTGCCATCTAATCTCAAAGTCCTCATTAACAAATTGGACAGCCAAACCAGTCATTCAGGAAAAGTCTGACTTTATTTTTCAACCTAATGAAATGTGTAAATATACATCCCTCTGGTACCCATCTCATTTCTAGAAGATAAGGCATGAGGACTTGCCCTGCATTGTCCCCAGATGAAGAAACAAGGCACTGCTCCATCCATGGTTTGGTTCTGAACCTGTTGCTGCTGCTGCTCTTACTGCTCTGCTCTTTTCTCATAGGACTGTCAGGATTAAGGCTTTCTATAGTCATCCCTTTGTCTGATGCCCCAGAGGGGTTTCCAACCCAGGAAGAGCCACTTGATAAGAGTTTGCTAAGAAGTTTGTTTTGAAAGTGTTGCTGGAAAAGGAGAACTCATAGAACACAAAGAGGATATGTATGAATGGTGGACACAGACGCTGATCCCTTAAATCTCTCCATGCCTGTACCCAGGGTACAGGCATGG
>NC_045435.1:7777169-7867962 GCF_002776525.5 Piliocolobus tephrosceles | reverse complement strand
CCATGCCTGTACCCTGGGTACAGGCATGGAGAGATTTAAGGGATCAGCGTCTGTGTCCACCATTCATACATGTACCCATGTCCACCATTCATACATGTACCCCAGTTTAAAAGACTACTGTCTTGGAGTACTCATATTCATGTTCTAGTACTGACACCACAGCATTATAGGAACGTTCATTGAATCCTCGCCAATAAAAACGGGTTTTGGAAGCTGGTTTTATGGACACAAAAGTGAGGTAATTAAATCCAAACTGGCTTAAAGCAGTATCTTATTACAGCTTTTCGTTAGTTTCTATTATGGCTCAGAATTGTTATAACTTACTGTGGTTTATCACTATTATTATGTGCAATACCAGTTCCTTGTTTTTTCAGAAACATCACATCTGTCATCTTCAGTATTCTTTGGTACTAACCATAATTCTGGTTCTTCGTTACAAATGATACACTCAGAGGGTTTTTTCAGTTTTTATTTGCAGACACATATGTCAGCACAGATGTGCACCTATATTTTATCTCCTCTGTGAGACACTGTCAGTAATAATGCAGCATATAATACACATATGAAACACATGGTATGTCTAAATGCTATAACACCATACCCATAATAATTTATATTATAATTCTTACCATTTTTGATTTTATGTTATTTTTGTACATTACAGTCAACCCTACTAAAATACAGACTTCTTGAGAACAGGATGAGTATCAGCGTCTGATTCATTTGTGTGTCCTACAGTGTCTACCACAAAGCCCTTACATGTAGAGGGAGCCACATGAATGTCTTTTGAATAAATTAAAGAATGAACAGATACTCCCTTTTGTGAAAAATACTGTAGCACTGTCCTAAGTAGTTTTATTCATTTTTAAAGAGAATGCTCTAATATTTACCATGTACATGTTTTTAGGCATTTAAGAAAATGAGGTATGAGTGGGTTTCCCATCAGTGTTCTCCAAGAACATTATTTTCTCTATTTCATAGCTACAGAGCCTCTAGAAAGAATCACGACTGTTGGAACAGGTCCTTTTCTCCTTTCTTCAGATCCCTGCATTAGAACTGTATGTGCTTGCTTGTTTGAGGAAAACAGGGTTAGGTGGTAAACTAACCCTGGCTAGGATGTTCACATCCTAGCCCATCTGTCTCCTTTGGCTGTATCAACTCTGCTAACAAAGGAGTGACTATTTTATGTTTTCCTCAGAGTCCAGAGATCTACTGGACAAATATGTTTGTTTATTACATAAGCAACATTATATCAACAGCAGTGACAGTGGAAAAGAAATATCTATAATCTGACCACCCTAAAACATCAATTATGTTTCTGTTTTCACAGATCGTTTTGCAGTTTTTCAGATGCTTGGTCCATAGAAATAAACTTAGGGTGATCATCAAGCAATAAAACCAATTCCACAAGCCATTAATGGTACTGTATTGTTTCTATTAGTTCCAGAAATCAGCCTGTAAATAGAGAATAACTTCAGAGTCAGCTTAGCTTCTCATCTGTCACTTTAAGGAAACCAATTTTTCACTGTATTCACTATGTAAATCTTGAATTTAATGTTTTTGATGTTATGAATATGGCAAGACTTTTGTTCATTTAATTTACAAACAACAAAGACTATCATTAATACTAAGGCTATCCTGAGATGAACAGGGGATACAGGATCCTGTTTTCAAAGTGTTTATAGGCTATTAGGAAAGAATGAGGAGATAGTTCCAGCACAATTCAGTAAAGGCTTCAGAGCAGTAGTTCTCAACCTTTTAGGTCTCATGATCTCTTTACACTCAAAAAATTTTGAGGACCCTAAAGAGCTTTTGAGTGTATGGGCTTTATCTATCTCTTTATTGTATTAGAAATTTGAACTAAGATTTTAAAAATACTCATTCGTGCTCACGCCTGTAGTCCCAGCACTTTGGGAGGCCGAGGCAGGTGGATCACAAGGTCAGGAGATCAAGACCATCCTGGCTACTAACATGGTGAAACCCCGTCTCTACTAAAAATACAAAAAATTAGCCAGGCATGGTGGCACGTGCCTGTAGTCCTAGCTACTCGGGAGGCTGAGGCCAGAGAATCACTTGAACCCAGGAGGCAGAGGTTGCAGTGAGCTGAGATCACACCACTGCACTCCAGCCTGGGTGACAGAGCGAGACTCTGTCTCAAAAATAAAATTTAAAAAAAAAATCATTTGTTAAAAATAATAAATCCATCATCTGTTAATTTAAATAACATTTTTATGAAAAAATACTTTCACAAACAAAATTATTTAGTGAGAAGAGTTGCATTGTTTTACATTTTTTGCAACTAATGTGTGGCTTAATTGAAGACAGCTGTATCCTCGGATCTGTTTCACACATTCCATTAACTGTCAGAGAAATATCATCACATGTCATGTAGCCTCTGGAAAACTCCATCTACACTTCTGACAGAATGGGAGAGAAAAAGGTGTTATTGTGAAGATATCTTCTTCACTCTCATAGGGGGCCACACTTTAAGAGCCATTACTCCAGAGGATAGACAGTTGAAACATAAGTGGCAAATTTGTCTTTCTCTGGAAAAGCATCTGGTTTGGGATGTCACCATGTGCTTCTTCAGGCTGGTCAGCCTTTTGCTTCATCCTGAAGTCCCCAAATTCACTGGCTTAGTCACTGCTTTGATGTTTCCATCATTAATAAAGCCAGTCATTTGCTAACCGTCAAACATAGATGGGAGATTCTCTGCCTTCAAATTTTCTGTCTCCCAGTCCATAGAAAAGTCCTAAATGACAAAACCATTTTCATTAAGACATTGTGTTTTGTTTGAAACCCCAATTTGAAATAAGGGTATGGAAACCACTAAGTTGCCTGGTTTTTATAAATGGTTCCATCCATAGTGCTATGCAGGTCAGCTGACATTTAATCCATTTCAGACCTTGATGAGACAAATAACAATGACAGCTACTATGTTCTAGGCACTGTACTTGTTGTCAGTTCTTTTTTCCCCCAAACTTGCCTGTATTCTTGCACAGATCAATCTGATCATAACTTACACTATTCTCCCAGTAACAACCAAAGCTGGTTTGGTCTTAAGATGTTTGAAACAGTGTAACAGTCACCCTAGTCCTAAGTATGTAACTTCATTTTGATGGGCTTAAATTCCTGTATTTGTTCTCATTATTCCAGAGCTAGTTGAATACATTACTTTTTCTTCCTGATTTAATATGTTGACTACTAAACAGAAAACTGCATACATCACACTCCTTTATTTATTTTTATATCTGCTCTCACAGCTAGACTTTGATAGCCTGGTTATGATTATATCCCATTTTATCTTTTAGCAATTCTTGTCTAATACATAATTTTAATTGTGTTGCATTGATAGCAGCTGTGTTCATGGTCAAATAACCATGGATTTCTAGCAGTTTGTAGAGTAATTACATGGAATTTATTGGAAAGCTTCTTTATTTGAGATAGATTTTGGTAATTAGGCCTATAATTTATGTTTCCTTGCTTTCCTCCCTGCTTTTTCAATGGGACTTTTCACTGTTTAGTCTAAATTTTAGGAGCACTCATAAAAATAGCTATGACCGGTCTTTTTTATTCTGTGTATGCTGCTTCCTTTTATTTCTCTCACAAGTCAAAGGTTTTCTAAAAATTACAGCTACAGCATACCATAGCCATAATGTAATGTACAATTCATTTGACTTGGTCAGCAAGATCAGTAGAACAGTAACACTTTTTTTGGCATCTGCTAGTTGAATATGAGTGTACATCTGTGTCTGCTTTATGTCCTTGTTACTGAAAATCCTGTCATCATCATTGAGATCCTTTAGAGACACCATAAATGGGTCCAGACCCAGCAATTTGGGTTAACACTATTTTCCTTCATTGTGAAAGAAGAATTAGGGCATGAAGTTACAGAGGAAGCTTTAGCTTGGTGTCAGAGGAATATATGGTAAAAATGGGACACTGTTAGTCAGGACTCTTCATCACCTGAACTATTAATCTTATTAGGCTCCCCAGAGGTCAGGAGAAGTGAAATAAGATGCAAATAGTCAAATGACCCATTAATTATAAGGAGCTTGGGAGCTTTTAGCAGAGAAGCAGGATTCTAAAAAGAGTTACTGAAATCCTCAAATTGAGCACAAGGACTGGAATTGGGGCAAATCTCACTCTTTTAAGAGCAGAAAAAGGAGCAAAGTAACTGAGAAAAAGGGTCTCTGAAAGGTGAGGTTCCAGAACCAATAAAAGGCCAGTCTGAGAGTCCACAGGCACAGAGCTTGGGTAGTTAGGCAGCTAAAAGGAGAATATTTTCATCTTGAGAACAAAGGAGGTGCCCATGAATCTGGGCTAGAAAAGACACTGTCCATGCCCCTATGAAAGGGCCAGGTAGAGACTTGAAAAGGTGCTCAGGCTAGGCCTGGAAGAAGAAATTGGAACTGACAGAGGAGTGACAACACGTACAGCACATGTAAATCTGTACCAGGATAATTATCACCTAAATAATGTGTTTTGACTTCTGCAATACTGTATTGTTAGGGAGCTTTCTAGTAAGAGCCTTTGGACAATGGATGTTCATTTAATACCATGAATATTGCGCCTCTCCTATCACTCTTTTAATTTTTCTTATTAAAAATACCTACTCGGCCGGGCGTGGTGGCTCAAGCCTGTAATCCCAGCACTTTGGGAGGCTGAGACGGGCGGATCACGAGGTCAGGGGATCGAGACCATCCTGGCTAACATGGTGAAACCCCGTCTCTACTAAAAAATACAAAAAACTAGCCGGGCGAAGTGGTGGGTGCCTGTAGTCCCAGCTACTCGGGAGGCTGAGGCAGGAGAATGGCGTAAACCCGGGAGGCGGAGCTTGCAGTGAGCTGAGATCTGGCCACTGCACTCCAGCCTGGGCGACAGAGCGAGACTCCGTCTCAAAAAAAAAAAATACCTACTCAAATGAATTTTTCTTTATGCCATTTACTCAGATGACATCTATCAAGAAGGAACTTTTAAAAAGTTAATAACTGTGAATACACTGCTGTGCTAAATAGACAGCCGACTCATTTTTCTCACTTTTTTGTTCCCCCCACTGCCCGTTCCCACCACCACTCTGAATTGGGGTTCTTGAGTATTTAGAAAAGCTTCCTTAAATCAAAGTTTCCTGTTTTCCATACTTTCCATTTTGATTGCTAATACACCCCCACCCTCCCAAAAAAAAACTGCCTGTCTTCCAACAGACTGAGACTTTAGGTCTTTGTCAGACTAACAGTTTCAGGTAGATGTCCCTTAATCCTCCAAAGCCTACCTGGGCCTTCCACAGCCATGATGCCCTCCCCTGGCTGCCCTGTCCCTCTAGGGAGAAGTATTCAAAAAGCCACTCAGCATGTGATGCCTTGGATTATCACAGATGTATGTGTATTCCTGAAAGTGCCTCCTGGTTCATGGCATGCAGAGCTGCCTTTACATGTAACGTGATGATGGTGCTCCTGGGCTTGTCCTCAGGTTCCTAACACTTTCATTGTGTCTCATTGTCTCCATTCCTCCTTCTCTCTCTCTGCAGTTGATTTTGTAATCTGTGATCTGCATTCTTCTGTATCTCCTCTGTTTGCCCAAGGTAGCCTTCTTTAAGGCAGGACTGATGTCTTCCCTACTGCCTGTTCCCTATTACCCCAGCAAGAGATTGCAGTAAACAGTACAGGTGGCAGAGGGCAGGTGGAATGACTGGCAGCATGTACAGTCTCCAGCACCGAAGCACCAATAGGAGTGAGACAGTAGAAAACTATGGGAGGCAGGGCAGGGCAGTACAGAGCAAGAAATTCAGACTCTGGAGTTCAGTTTTTGCAGTTGAATCCTGGCTTTCCAACTTCTATCTAGTGTGACTTGAGCAAGCAATTTAACCTCCCTACAAGTCTCATTTTCTTCATCTGTAGAATGGGGATAATATTAGAGCCTCCCTCACAATAGGGTTGTTCTGAGGATTAATAAAAAACAATCCATACAAAAAGTCCTTATCATACTGCCTGGCACAATACATGTCAGTTCTCATTAGGAGTAGGATGGTGAGTACTAAAAGAGTAGGTTTTAGATGTTATCACCACAAAAAAATGATAAGTATGTAAGGTAACAAATACGTTAATTAGCTTGATTTAGCCATTCCATGATGTCTAGATATATAAAAACATCATGTTGAAGGCCCTAAATATAGTTCTAATTTTCATTTAAAAAATCAAATAAAATTTTTTAAAAAATAAAAGTGCTACTTGCTTGCCATATTGGAAAAAAAAGTAGGACAGTGAGACAACACAGATGAGCACATCGGTCACAATGTGCTGGCCTAAAGTTGGGGTCAGCTGGGGGAAAAATAGCACAAATCACATTGGAATGAAAGATATGACTACATAATGTTTATTGCGATCTATTTTAAGGCTTTTCGTGGATATTTTCAGCTGTGCACATGGTTAGTCATAATGATTGTCATTTTAAGTCAGAGTTTCTCAGCCTTAGCATTGTTGACATTTTGGTTAATTCCTTTTTGTGGGGGCCGTCCTGTGCACTGTAGGATGTTTAGCGGCGTCCCTGGTCTCTGCCTACCAAATGCCAGGAGGAACACTGTATCTCCAACTCAGTTGTGACGACTACTGAATGTCTCCAGATATTGCAGAGAAATTGAGTCTGGTTGAGAAGTCACTATTTTAGGGCATCATTTTTGGGTAGACTTAAGATTCTTTGTATTCATTGTCTCTGGCCTGTATAACTCTTCTTAATTATCTGCTACTCAAATGTATTTGGGATCAGCCACTGTCTTCCATTTCTCTTTTGCTCACAGATCTACTCCACAGCTCTTCTCCCTTCCTGGAAGAGAATGATGCTGTGAATGTTCAATATCCAATGAAATGCCAGCATATCAAAATGGATGCTAATAGTTGACCTTCCCAAAGCCTCACTGATTCTCTGCTCATCCTACTCCTGCTCTTCATTTTTTGGATGTGAATATGTACTTTGTCTGCTGGATTTAGATACTCACAGACTTGGTCTACTTGGGCAGCAGTCCCGTAACCTTTTTGGCACCAGGGACCAGTTTTGTCAAACACAGTTTTTCCATGGACTTGGGGGAGGGTGGTGGTGGATGGTTTGGGGATGAAACTGTCCCACTTCCACTTTAGATCATCAGGCATTAGATTCTCATAAGGAGCATGCAACCTAGATTCCTCACCTGTGCAGTTAACAATAGGGTTCACACTCCTATGAGAACCTAATGCTGCTGCTGATCTGACAGGAGGCAGAGTTCAGGCAGTAATGCTGCCTCATCCTGCTGCTCACCTCCTGCTATGTGACCCAGTAATAGGCCTCAGACTGGTCTTCAGCCCTAGGGTTGGGGACTCCTGTACTTGGGGACTCAAAGTCAGGCTGGGTTGACTGGGTTAGTACACTGTATATACTATTCCTGAGCTTAGTTTCCATAGTCAAAAATGTCAGGAAGACTATTAAGGATATTTTATAATGCTTTTTTGAGCTCCTCAGAAGAAAATACAAAGCAACAGATTGAAAGATACCCTAGCTGTCTGAGAAATAGGTCATTTGAGGTTTTCATATTGTTGGATAATTAATTTTGCAGTTTATTTTGTGTACTTTTAACTCTTTAAATTTCAATTGTGGATTTTTAGATTAAATTAGTATTCCTAAATATTTGATACATATTTCAAAATGTGTGTATTAAAAGATGTACTAGGAACAGTCTTCCTCTTACCACATCATTTATCTCCCCAACTGTAACCACTGATATTAGTTTCTCTTATGTACTTGTAGAGTTTCTTTATGAGTAAATAAGCAAATATAAATAAAGAGTCTTATGCTCTCCCCTTTTTAACAAAAGTAGCTTACAAACACTGTTCCTCAGCATCTTGTTTTTTTGCAGCCAAACATTTGTTGGAGATCTCTCCATTAGATCAGTGTTCTTAAGCAGGGACAGGAAAAGGGAATAAAAATAAACGTGACCACTAAATACATCTTTACAACTTCATGCTAAAGAAATTAAACTTTGTAGGATCTATTTTTAATGGAATTAATATGTAGGAGGTATGGGAGACATACACTTTTGCTGTTTTGAAATTATTAAGATAGATTGTAACAGTAAGATTATTTGATTTATAACAACACCTTGAGTGTTACATATCTATCTTTATAATGTCTATGTATAGCACCTGCATTTATTTTCTTAGTTGAAAAACTGAGGCCCAGGCAGATTAAATACCATGCAAGGCCATCATTATGGTGGCCCTGGAACTGGAACTAGAGTGTACACTCCAATTCCCAGTGTGAGACTTGGCTTATAAAGAGAAGGAAGTAAGCATATTGAAGGTCTATTCTGTGTCACTAGATCTCACTTAATACTTACAGAAACTTTATAAGATAAGTATTACTATTCTCATTTTGCACATGGAGGAGAAAACAAACAACTAAAATTTACAGAGGTTAAATAATTTTCCAAACAGTACAGGTAACAGACCAGAATAAAAATTCACTGGCTGCAAAGTCTGTGTTCCTTTCTACCTACCTTGTGGTTAGGTTATATGCTAGAAACCGCAGACAAAAAAATGTTGACCTCAGAAGAGTTTCCTCTTATCCCATACCATGTTTTTAGTGTTCATTTGTTCATTCCCGTGCTTTCTGCTCCACCCACTTGGCTCCCTGACCCCTTCTACTATTCTCCTCTTTGCTCACTCTGCTCCTCTGCCCACTCACCAGCTTCCTTGCTGTTCCTCAAACAGAACACAGCATGGTGTGCTTTTGTGCTCGCTGTCTCCCCAGGAGCCACTGGACTCCCCCTCACCTCATTAGTACCATCTGGCATACTATATTTTATGTATTTATTGATTACTGACTGTCTCTCCTACTAGAATGTAAACTTCATGCAGGTAGTGGTGTGTGTGTATGTGTGTGCACACACGCATCTTATTCAATGATTAGTCAATCATTGGTCTGTCTTATTTAATACTGTATTTCTGGTAGGGAACAGTACCTGGTACTTAATTGGGGTTCAATAAATATTTGAACAAATACCTCTTCTATTTTTGAAATAGCTACCATATTTGAAAGTATGGGCATAACTAAGCAATAGACATATAGTAGGACCTCCTCTCTATAGTCTAGGAATAACAGCTGGTTGAACAATTTTTATATGCCATGTACCATGTTAGTCCTGGAAACAGTCATAGGAGGCAGGTATTACTGTCTTCTTATTTTACAAATAAGAACAGGCTCAAAAAAGTTAATTTGCCACAGGTCCTGGTAGTAATTGGCAGAGCCAGAATGCCAGTGTAGATTTTACTCCAAATCCTGTTTCTCACCCCGTTACATATACATTCACACTTCCTATCTCATACATTATATCTCATGAGCCATCCTCTCCAGTGAAATTTGTGTGTTGTAATATTCTGCCTGTCAAAGATCCCAATTCACCACCACTAGCAATCCAGTATTGTGTCACAGTATTTCCTGTAGGTTTATGGCTACTTTGAGCCTTGATCTTGAGACATTAGCAAATATTCTCTTAGTCATTATAATAATATAGCAAGTTTCGTCATTTGGCATAAATTCATAATTATTTTTGGATGGTTTAAAAAATTGTAACTTTGCCAGTAATAACATCTCATGTTCCCCAGAGGAGGTGGGTTTGTCATAAATACTATTTCTATAGAACATTTCAAGGAACCTAAAGTTCTTGGAAAATATTTTTAACAGGCAGCCATTTCTCAGACAGATTTCAAGGGCATAGTACTGTATATATATGTATCCTTAGAAATATATGTGTATGTATTTTATCTTATTAAGAATTTTTTTTTATTGTTCACAATCCATTTATATTTCAGTGATCCTTTTGTATTTTAGCAGATTAAAGAATCCAGGAATGATTCTTTAGAAAATCATTCCAATGTAGCTGTTAAATTTTGTTTTTAACCTCCATTAGTGCCTTTTTTCTCTTCCCAGGTCACAGGTTATTTTCATTCAGATATTGCATATGGGTATTTTGGAGGATTTAGTATTATTCCTTCTCTTAGTCCTTACTCTTCGGTGGGCTGCTTTTCTTTCCTTTATTCTCTTCTTTTTAAAAAGTAGATTACGAAGTGTGTATCCTTTTCGAGAACTTATTCTGAGCAGAAAGTTAAAACTTTTTTAAGCTTCTGTTTTTTTTTTTTTGTTTTTTTAAAAAGGGCTTTCCTTTTTTACGTGGCTTTCTTACCTTAATTGTTGTTCAGTTCACCATATTTAATAAAAAGCCAAAGGAGGGACCAGTCATGTGCCAGAATGGGTAAGTTCACTGGTTTGCACCTCCTTGTACTCTGGCTGCCTACACAGAGGCAGTGGCTAAAGTGGTATGCTTGGGAAACCAAATGTTTCCTAACTTGTTAGTGGGAAATTCAAACTTCAGAAATTTAGAAACCACAACAACAGATGCCTATGTTTTACTGTGACTACTGAAGTCACACAGTTTGCCATAGAAACAGGATAGATAGCAGTCTGAAGAGTATAAAATGTGAAACATTTTGATCCTTAGAGGACTTTTCTGGGTCCTCCAGTTTTGCTGTCATAAGTCAGTAAACAAGGAACAAGGAAAATAGGGAAATTTAATACATTTAAGAGTACTTAGAAGTTCAGGCAGTTAGAGGATGAGGGTTAATGTGTGGCTTGGCTTCCTGCTGAGCAAACAATTAGATCATGAGCCACAGTGAGCATCCTACTTCTACCTTTACCCACTCTTCCTAGTTCCTGCGGATGATTGGTTTAAATCTCGTCCATGATATTTTTAAAGCTAGAGTTTGGGCCCTATGCGATCTCTAGTTACAGAAAGGTGGAAAAGTTTTTATTCTGTAATCTGCTGGAACATGAATGACCATTTTTCTTCTGGTCTGTGTTTTGCTTGTCCTCTTGCATGCTTTGTACAAATTAAAATTATTTTGGTTATCTGAGCCTTGTTTAATTTTCCCTTGACTGTAAGTCCAGAGCATTTGGGTTTTGTTTTCCTTTTCAGCAAGTTCTGAATACTGAGAAGACAGAATGCATAAACAGTCTGATCGTACTTCCTTTCCTGTAAGTTGGGTTCTTTTAAGATGAACGTGTTTTAGAGGATATTAAGCTTGCATAGCAAGGAGTAATTCCATCAAAATATGACAGTGGTCAACAGCATATCTGCTAGAGGTGAGAGCAGTGACTTTATACCCCACTTCTCTTGGCCCTGGGTCTGCTGCTTATGCTGTCCATTTAGTTTATGTGAGAAATGTTCTGTTTGTGGCAGTTAAAGAAATGGCTATAGTATACCTCATGTGTGTAGTATTTGAATACCATCCATGTTTGCCCTGACCATATCTTACCTTGTGATTTGAATTTTAAGAGAAGGCAAACTATCTCAAGTTTGAGTAGCTGAAAAAAAAAGGGGGGGTTTTGAAAAAATCTCTGGCTTCACTATTCATCGCTTTTTAAAGTTTACTAATTCACAGCTGCAAACAAAGCAGAACCTCAGGTATTAAACAATTGAAAAGCCACATATCTGATGGACAGGAAATCTTGGACCAAAATCTGCTAGTGACTTAACTATCTGACCTTGCCTCATCTGCTTGTCACCTTAGCTGCAACATGGGGAGAGCAGTGCAATTTTGACTCTAAGGTCTACAAAGCCTTTGGCAATCTTCAAATCTCAGTTCCACAAAATAAATACTCCCAACAACCTTTAAAGTCCTTTCCTTCCTTCTTTCCTATATAACACCGTATACAGATTCACATGTCAAGAGATTTTATGGCTCATCAAGTCTCAATGGTTCAAAAGAATGGAAAACCGTAATTGGAATTCCATGGGATTCAAGTTTATTTGTGTCAGTTGTAGTTCACAAGTTGTAAGTAGGCTGTAAAAGCAAATAAGTACTTAAAATGTCATACTAAATTGAAAGTACAATTAAACTGAAAAATTAACACCTAGACAAAAAGTGTTTACATTGTTAATTTCAAAAGGGACTCTATTGTTTGTGGCTAGAATCTGATATAAGCCATTTAGCCCAAATTGTAAGATTTGTCTTAGAGATTTGTTTTTTGTGGGTGCATGGTAAAACAGGGAGATTCCAAACTAGCTTTTAAGCCTTTTGTAGTCACCAGCTCTCTTTGGTCCTTTACCTGCTCAGGAAGTTGCTTCTTACTTCAGATGAGTAAGACATTTCTAGGAAAGTTCCTGTGGGTTTCTCATAGGGGAGACTGCCTTGTAAGCTGGGAAATCAAGGTAAAGGGTAACCTCTCTGTAAAGAGTAGCTAAGGTTAGGCACTCTAGAGACAGATCTTCAACAAGCTTAATCTTTTACTCCACTTCACAGCTGGGTGTCTGAGAACAGGAATTCTTCATGACTGCATCCTACAAAGCACCTCCTCTTTGGCCTGAGACAGCCCCTATATGTCAGTCTGGCAGCACCAGATGATGAAGGAGCATCATCCCTATGGATAGACTGGCATAACTAGAAGAGTAAAAGTATCTGCTGTGGGTCTGGCACTGTACCAACTGCTTCATCGCATTTAAGCGTCAGGTTAAATTGATGTTACTTTAAGCTGCCTTCCTTTCTGTGTAAGTCCAGGTTGTTCTGAAGGCTAAATAATGGGCTGGGTATTCTGATCTTGGCACAAACCTTATTTCTCTTTTAGCCTCAGGTTGTCCTTTCATAGCAGACTTCTGAAGAATAAGTCTGCCATCTTTTTTGGAATGCTGCATTCAGTCATCTCCATTTACATTTCAGTTCCCATCTTTTCCATGAGTGTTTCTGAACTTGTCTAACCCTGGCTGATTTTCCTTTTCTAAGTCCCCACAGCCCTTACAGCTTTATTACCTAAATAGTCTATATTATTTTGTGCTGCTTTCTAATTTTAGTATATTACTTTTGCCGTTAAGTCAACTGTAAACTCCTTAAAGGAATGATATCTCTGTATCCCTCATACGGGTTTGAACTCTGTACATACTTAACCAAATGATTGAGAGGTAAAAAGAACCACTTCCTAGGGGAGTATAACCATCAGTTCTCAGAATTACTTGTTATTAGAATGGAAGATGGAAAAGTAGAGTTTTGTTCCTCTTGTTCTTGTCATTTCTAGAAGGAGAACCATTTGGTGAAGTGAAGAATTCACTTGGAGACAAATTTAATTAAAGTCCAGATGGGGGAAATTGGCCAGAGAATCTTAACTCTGCCTGTGATTCTTTGCATCTGTGTTCAGCCTAATGAATTTTATTGAACTGTAAAAAGAATCTTATGGGGCAGAATTTGGGGGGAGATTAGTGGAGCCCCAAATTACTTGACAAAGTTACTCTCACTTTTAATGGAAAGCCTCAAGAATAATATGCGACTTCAAACATAATGTATTTATTTTAATAACATGAGTGTTTGAAAAGTAGATAATCTTCCTTTAGCAGGAGTGGATTCATTTTCACAAAATTCCACAGAGTAATTCACTTCTTCTGCCATGCCCAATTAACAGACTAACAAGTGAAGACTAAGGGACTTCCACAGTATCTCACTGCATGGGTGTTTGTCTTCAGCAAGAAACCAGCAACTTTCTCATGTTCTCCCTAGGCTCCTA
The DNA here is from genome assembly GCF_002776525.5 of Piliocolobus tephrosceles. Classification (NCBI taxonomy): domain Eukaryota; kingdom Metazoa; phylum Chordata; class Mammalia; order Primates; family Cercopithecidae; genus Piliocolobus; species Piliocolobus tephrosceles. The sequence goes on along the minus strand of NC_045435.1, from coordinate 7,854,390 downwards.
GACCAAGCAACTCCTTCCTTTTCTTCAAATTTAACAGGCAGACACTTAAGTCTTGCCAGCCCAAATGTGATGTTTTACATTCCACTTATGATCTCTGCTCAGAGATTTGTTTTTGTTTTGATTCACATAAAAATGAATTTTAAAAGGAAAGAGAAAAACTTATTTCACCTTTAAACTTTTGTTCCAGGACTGGTGGGCCATGAGACACAATAAATCTGGCAGATTTGCATCTGTCAGGGCAGCCCATCTTTGAGGACTGACCTTATCTTTTTTTTTTTTTTTTTTTTTTTGAGACGGAGTCTCACTCTGTCCACCAGGCTGGAGTGCAGTGGCGCTATCTCGGCTCACTGCAAGCTCCGCCTCCTGGGTTCACGCCATTCTCCTGCCTCAGCCTCCCTAGTAGCTGGGACTACAGGCGCCCGCCACCGCACCCGGCTAATTTTTTTTTTTTATTTTTAGTAGAGACGGGGTTTCACCGTGGTCTCGATCTCCTGACCTTGTGATCCGCCCGCCTCGGCCTCCCAAAGTGCTGGCCTTATCTTTGAGGCTGCTCTAGATACAGTGATTTGGAGCTCTCACAGGCCCAAGTGCTACAGCCATGTTCATCTTTTCTCTATTTACATATGGACTCTTTTCCTCAAATTACCCTCATTTTCTTCAGCTAATTTGTCTCTGTAGTGATACAATCAGTAGCTTGTATTTTTATATTGTCTCTTCTCTACTTGATCAGAGTTCCCATAAGGGTTATTGCTCGTTATTCAATCTTTATTGAGAACTGAGAAATACTTGGGGTGGATGACATTGTTCCCTTTTTTGTAGTTTGTAGAAACCAAGGGAACAGGAGGCTCACCCATTAAATGGATGGCAGAGCTAAGAAGAGTAGAATTCTGATTTATCGACCCATTATTCTTACTCTTTTAGTCTCACCATTGAGACACCAACATTTATCCATGTCAGTTCAGTGTCACTATTCAGCAAGGTTGGCCATTGACTATATTCTGTTGAAGTTTTTATAAGCACTCTCCCATATTGTTTATCTTTACTTAGTTTTTATGTGTAGCTGATCTCTCTTACCCACATTGCATTACCAGTCCATTAAAAAAGAGCAGGGATGGGACCATAATTGAAGTTGTTGTCCAAGAGCTGCTAGTGATCTTAGTCCTTGTCATTAATGTGGTACCAGTCCATGCTAGTAGCTATAGCTGGGTTAGTGACATAGTATGGTGTGTGGTGAACTTAGTTGCTGGGCCTGTTGTCATGCCTTGTGCTTAGCTCAGTGAATGTTTGCTACTGCTGAGGAGAATTACAAGCCCTAGGCTAGCTTCACAGGTTGACACTGGAGTAATCTAACTTTGAAATTAAAGAAAAATCACTCTTCTGTAAAATCTGGGAGATACACTGGGTTACCCACAGAAACTTTGGAATTAGGTACATGCTTGGGAAAAGGCAGTCTGCTGCATGGCAAAGATAAGCCATTTGTGCCCCGTAAATGCATCTTCCAGGCCTTCACCTGAAGCACAGAGATTAGAGAAATTCAGAGGAGTCCACCCTTCATTAATCACTGCACTGTGTTCTTCCATATTTTGCTTGAAGGCCATTCCATGCCCCAGGGTGACTCACCTGGTACTCCTCTGCCATGTATACAAAGTCTTATCTTATTGGGGAGGGAGTTAAACTGAGGTAGATGAAGGTGGGCAGAAAAGCATCGGACTTAGTCTACCTATGTAACACACACTGCCGTACAAAGCAGATTTCACTGCCTTGACTTAATCTGAGCCTAACTTGGTTTCTGGTTTTTCTGACTTAACCTGAGCCTAACTTGGTTTCTAGTTAAGTCACTGCCTTGACTTAACCTGAGCCTAACTGGTTTCTGTCAGTCACTTCCATATGGTTGCTTTAAGTAGTGGCTGAGATTTGTTTTCGGCTCCTAAACAAAATCTAGAAGAAGGGGCCCTCCATAGCCCATTGTTTGCAGAAACACTTTTTTTTTTTTTGTATCAAATAAGCAGCTTCTAGGTTGTAATTTGTTTGTATATTTATCCCACACCTTTTTTGTCCCAGCAACACACCTACTAATTGTACCTGGGTACTTTCCTAGGCACTGGAGGTAAAGCTGGTTGTAAAACTGACCCTGAATGAGTTTATAGTCCAAGAGACAGACAATAAAAAAAAAAAAAAATCATTAATGAGTAATTTAATGTCACATCACAGTGCACAGTTTGAAGGAAAATAAAGCAGGGTAGGTATCACCAGGAGCTTATAGCCTTTATAGGTGACTTCCTCTGCAGTTTTTGGGGAGGTTGTTTTGAAGGCACTGAGTCACTTTGAATTTTGAAAGGGATCCTGCTAACTGGGGACATCTAAGGAATGCAAAATGCTTAGCTGTAAGATAGTAATAGAAGGTGATTTGTCAAGTTAGTGGTTCAGACCTAAATGTCTTTGACCACAGAGTACATAGTCTTTCCAAGGCACCTCTCACCTTCCAAGTAGAGAGCGGGATTTGCCAGCTGGAGGACCTTTAAATACACTTATTTTTTGTTTTCTCTTTCCTCCCTTTATCACCTCCCTTCTGTTGTAGCCTGATTAAATTGTATTTATTTTCACAATGCTTCCTTATCCTTTGCTTTTTTATTGCTTATACTTAAGAACTTTGAACCTTTCTACTTTCTTTTTTTAATGGACTTTATATCTAAATTAACACCTACAGTACTGAGGCTTTTTCTGGGGCTTCTGTTCTCCTCTCTTCCTAGCATTAATTAAGGAAAAACTACTGGTGAGCTGTAGCCCAAGAATGCAGGGAGCCCTGGCCCTACTTCTGCATAGCTGTGTCTCTGGGGCAAGTCACACTGTGGACATCAGTTTCTTCTGTAAAGGGAGGCATTTGGATCAGATGACCTCCATTGCCCCTTCCAGCTGTAAAATTCTGTGTATATTCTGTGCCAGGACTCTCTGTGTGTGTGTGTGACTCTGGGGCCTGGGGTATCCCATTTTCCATATAGTAAAATACCTTATCAAGGTACTTCTCAAATTCATAGTTGAATGTTTGCTGTTTTGATGTAATATATGCTCTCTTTTGCTGATAATAACTCCTTTAGGCTAGAATAAGTAGTTATCATAAACAGACACAAGGAGTTGAGGTATGTCTGCATCCTGTTTGTCCCAATCATACACTTTCCTATCTACTTACCTCCCTACTGCTCCCCCGCCTGCCCCCACAAACACATCATTCCACAAGCTTGTTAAAAAAAAAAAAAATTCTATACTTAACAATTAATCACATTTTGGAGCCAGTAGAGCATAGAAATGTGAGGATGGTCATACTGGAAAAAGAATACTGCTAATGTGTTCTTGTTCTTGGGCTCAGAATTAAAACTGCTGCTGTCCTATCCTAATCTGCTAAAGCATCTCAGAGAACAAGCATGAAGAGGGAGTGTTTCTCTCATATCTGAAAAAGAAACAAGGGACTTTCCTTGGCGAGCCTTCCCATATTTGTTTGCCCAGCTTTCCCAGGCAGAGACGATGTTAGTGCAGATGAAGGTCAAGGAGAATCTCAACTCTTTTTTTTTTTTTTTTTTAAAAAAGAGGGATGTGCAAGGGCTTATAAGTGTTGGTGATAATCTGCTAGGAATTAGTGTACCTAACAAAGTGATTCAAAACATGAATGTCCCACCTCATTTTAAGTACAAAATGATCAGCCAGCCAGAGGAGGTTCTAAAAGTCATTGCAGCACACTTTAAGCATACGTGACTTGATCGGTGGCTAGAAAATGCTGTAGTGATGACAGCAGCAACCACAGAAATACTGCTTTGAAGGTTTGTGATGCTGGCTGCATATGCAGTGTCTCTTCATCTTTAAATCCTTATTTAAATATAATTTACAGAAACTAAACAATCAGTTTAAATTGAAGCTGAATTCATAGTCAAATACAAATTAAATGGACCCTAAAAATCATGTAAAATTAATATGTCCAACAGATAAGGTAGGGTGTATTAAATTTTTTCAAAGATGACAGGCTCTGTGAACAACAGATGGGGCCATTTCAGTTCCTGAAGCAGGTTGAGACCAATATTGCTTTACATCCACAATATTCAGTCTTTTATAAACAGTTCTCTTCTTGCCCACCTTCCTTTTTCCTTTAAATAGGAGAGGCTGTATTTTTTCTTCTCTATTCACCTTGTAAAATGTTCACTTTGCCCTGAAGCACTAGACATGGACAGAATATGACCTAGGAAGAATTATTGGAATCTTATTCTTCCTCCGACATTTTCACTTTTTTTCTTAAATCTCAAAATGCATTTATTACCAAAGGCACTTTTTTGGAAGGGAAGGTACAGCAGAGAACCCTTAAACAAAATTTACAGCCTTTTGAGAAGGCAAATTAATGGGAACTGCAAGAGAACAGGAAAATTAAGTCAAGGCTCGATTTGTGTTTTCATACTGGCTGTTACTATAGTCTCCATCACAGCATTAGGAAAGTAGCACAAAAATACCAGGTCTTAACAGTTAAGGTTAATCACCACAAAAGCGCAAATAAACTTACTAAGCATAAAATTATTATGTGCTTTATTTGGAAGTGTAGAAATTCACATTCATTCTATCAAAAACATTTTTCCATCATACAGATTGTCCCAAGGACTAAGAAATGCTCACCCAAAGAGCCCACTGTGAGATAATGTATCCATGATAAATCTTACTTAGCTTTCAGTTTTAAAAGAGGTCTTAATATGCGATTGTTCTTTGAACCATGCTTTAATAAATGGGAAAAAGTGTGAAATATTAAAAAGTGTTATTTTAAAATTTTTAAAAATGGATGCTTGCCTGCTTTAAAAAAATAAAAGGCAGACACTGGAAACACAGCTGTTAAGTTTTGATGGAAGTTACGATTTTCAACAGTTGAGTTACAGTTTATGGTACAGATGGTACCCTGGGTATAGCTGGAACAATAATTGATGGTTTCTGTTTGTCTCGTCCTCTGTTAGATTCAGAAGAGCAGAATATCTTTTTTCCAAGGCAGGAATTTTTCAGTTTCCAATTACTGCTTATATCAAATAAACAACTCTTCCATTGCATATTCTGTACTTCTCCACGGTGACATGGGTGTTGGCCCCGCGCTTCTCATTATGGTAGGCTCCCCTCGGTTAGAAATAATAGTTTGTGGAAAATCCTACTTCTCAGTACTAACCTGCAGTTTATGTAGCCTATCCTCAGGCCAAATAACATACAATTTTTCTTTTAAAATGTGAAAACCAAAGTCTTGCATTGCTCCACACAAAATTAGCAAAACCAAAAAACTCCTATGAGGCAAAAATGATAGGCACCAATGTCATATACTTTTAAAAACCCTCCAACAGAAATTATTAGAAATATACAGATATAACCCACATTTTGAGTATTTTTTTTAAATGCTGTGTTTCAATGATAAATCTGGGATGTGATATTTTCTTCTCACTGACAATTAAATATAAAAACATGAATTTGTAACACACACATACACCTCAGTGGTTATAGTGTGCTGCTCCTCTGTTAAACTTTTACTGTATCTCCAGTTATCTTATATGGTCATTTCAGTGCCAACTAAAATGCCAGCATTTTTATATCTCGTAGTAAATATAAATGGCAGCCTGTGAATTCTGAGTTTGAATTGTATATACTTATAAAACATAGAGACTGTTTTAAAAGGGACAATTCTGTCACATGGTTGTTAAAGTTTTATTTTACAATATATGTTTAGACCAGATAAGGTTTGAATGATCAGTTTTTCATCTCCTATTCCAGTGTTCTAAAGTTGACATAACCTTTTATTTTTAATTCCTCCGTTGACTTTTAGTTGGAAAAAATGAAGTGAAATATTATGAAGATTTTTCTGCCAAGTGTTCAATTATACTGTAAGAGTTCACTAGTAGCAATAGCCTCTTCAGGATTTAGATGTGACTAATTATGGTTTAAAATGCTACTGATTAATACAGTTATTCTGTAAGTTTTACCTTTTAAATTGGCATTTTTTACATAATATACTACTACCCAAAATATTACTCTAGAAATGGTAACTGTGAGGTTTGTCATTTTTCCAATATCTGCACTTGAAGCAGAAAGTTGGAACTCAAAAGTATGATAGTTACTTCCTTGTACAAACTGACATATACTTTTAAGACAAAATAGCATTGATACGATTTTTTGAAGTTTAAAAAGATTTTACTTTTTAAGTTAGGTTCATCTTAATTCCAAGATGTATTCCTAACAGTGTTTTTAGTCACTTATATTAACATTTACAAAAAGAGGGGAAAACCTGGCACTAACAAATTTTCGCATTCTGCTCATGTAAGACAAGCGAGTTTAAGTCCGGGGGAGAGATAGGATCAAGAGATAGGGTTGCTGCCATACAATATAAGTCTCCCCCACCCTTTCCCCAAAGGTTTCTCAATATGGGCAGGATTCATTGTGTAGCTCACTTGGAAAGCATGTAATACAGTCAGCTCCCACCTCTCAACATTTAAAATTAAATCTCTAATCTGTTTTCTCCGCCGGAGATAACTTTTACTTTCAAGTTTTGTGTGAGTTGGAAATGGTTTTGAACCTAGAATTCATTGGATGCGCTTTGCGAAACCTGTCTGCAGTTTGTGATGCTGAGACAGCTTTAACAGCCACCCACAGACTTGCTACCTGGCTCTCTGACAGCAGTGCCCCTTGGTGGAGCGGAGTTGTTCTCCCGGGCTTACCTGAGCTGCCTGCGCCGGGGCGGGCGGGGAGCCTGGCCGGGGCCGCTGTGGTGCCGCGCTGCGAGCCGGCTGTGCGCGCTCCAGGAGTCGCCCGAACAATGCGAGCGGGGCGCAGAACGCGCCCGGCCTATGGGGCTTACGTCACTGCTCCGCCTTATAAGGCGCTCCGCGTGTGTGGTGCGGTCGGCGGGGGCGCCGGTGACTGAGAGACCTGCGGCGGCGGTAGCGCAGCAACGCGCCCCGACTCCTGCGGACTTTGAGGCCGTGTGAATGGACCGTGGTTCCCGGCTCCCACCGGAGGGAATAAGCGGTGGGCCGGGACGCCGGCGTCCGCCTGTAGTGCTAACCAAGTCATTGGGAGGCAGGGTCGATCTGCTTGTAACTTTTCTCCCTCTGGGTCCCTAAAGCTGTTACTGCTTCAGGGACTTCAATACACATCCTGTTATTCTTATGTAAACTTTTGTAAATTCATTATACTTTTTTTTTTGGTTGCTGGGGGTAGGCGGGAGAGGGAAAGGAGAAGTCTGGGGTTTTGTGGAGACATCTCTGGGGGTGATTCAGACTTCAAACCTTCTCTTTCCTCTTTGTAATGAGTAGGGGTCCTCAGAGGATAGTGTTTTATTTCCTGATGATCTAACTACCAAACAATTCTTGAAGTGATGATGGGAAGGCCAGATGAAACCTTATTTTTTTTTCAGTGTTTTTCCTCAAAGAACCTCCTCTTTCCCCATTTCTGCATGCCTGTGTTTTAACGAAAGCAGTTAAAACTAATCATTTTGTGGCAGGGAAAAAAATTTAAAGAAATTAAATGTTTTGTGCTGTACTTTCAAGACAATGTATAAAATTAGAACTTTAGAGCCAGTTTTAATGTTTGTTCTCTTACATGGGCAAACAAAATAAAGCCAAAAATAACCATGTGAAGAAAAAAGAAATTAGCCAAATATGATTGAATTAAGCATATTATCCTCTAGTCTGGGGTAGATTTACTTGTACAAATCCTATTTCTTGTGAAAGAATTCACTTCTGCATTATAAGAGAAGTCATACCTAAAGTTCTAGCCCAACTATATGAATCTGCTAAATAAATTAGGGACGTGGCATTCTTGTTTGCAAGCTTCAGATGAGTAATTTAGTAATTTTAGTAGCTTCAGTCCTTTTAAAACCTCTTAAAATTACATTAAAATAGGATTGCTTCCTATTATGATGTACATATGTCTGTAGAATTATTGTTTCCATATGTTTTGTCAAACAGGAACGATGAAAATAGTCTGCTCGCTTCATTTTCTTAGTGTGGAGTGGAGAAAGGATGTTTGCAGAGTTGTTAGTGGAAATGGTGTGGAGTAAAGATGCAGGGCACAACATTAAATGTATGTCCTCTTCGCTAAATTGGGAGTTCACTTTATTCTTCTAGATCACTCTGAGTACCTACTGAGAAACCTAAAGTAAACTCACTCTTGCTTTTCATATACAGTGTGCTATTTTAAGAGAAGTGAGTTACACATACTCTTCAGCTGAACTTAAAATTTAATATTTGATTTGCAGTTGTGTACTAACATTTTGGATGTTGAGTTTGTTAGTTTTACCTCTTCTGCCCTATATTTGTGAATTGCATTGTAATCTTTTTAGTCTCCTGTGCTTACCTCATACTTTAATTAAACATCCTTTTTGAGATTTTTGTGCTACATTTTTTATTACAAATGAGATTAAATGACTTTTATGAAAGTTGTATGATGCATAGACACCTGAATCTCAGCCCCAAACTGATAGCATACTTTTACCCCAAAGCTAACAGTTTTGTAGCTTGTTGTGCATCTTTTTCCCTCTGATAGGCAAATACGTTTCCTAACATTTAACACTACCATTTGTTTCTTTCTCACATGTCCATACTCAAGTATTGCATTTATTTTCACTCTTTTGACTTGCTGGTTCCACATGAAATATGTTAGTATTATTTCCTCCTTTTCTTTAGCTCTATTCTGAAGAATAGAGAAAAGAGGATTAGGGCCTCTACTCCTTGTATGCCCTTGCCTGGTACACTACTTGCCTGGTTACATTACTAATGTGTTACTCCTGAAACATCGGTCTCTTGACCCAGCTATGACTCAGCTTTCCAAGTGAGGTCATAGTTATGTGACCACTGTCTTCAGGAACCAATATTAATAGCCCTCATTTGTTGAGCTTTTAGGTCATACCTACCACCATCGTTAGTGATCTACAAACATTTCATCATTTAATCTTCACAACCCATTTTGATGTGATATGATCCATGCTTTTCAGATAAAGACATTTAGAAAGCTAGTAATGATACAGGGATTTAAAGCAATGTTTACATATATAGCCTTCTTCTACATATATAGTCTTCTCTTAATGGTTTGCTCAGAATCTCTCAGAGGTGTATTTGGTAAAGGAGTGTTCAGATTTAACTGAGAAGTTTCTCTTTATTTTCTAGACTGAATCTTGAACTGGGAAAGCCAAGACTCATCCTATTTTTTTGTGGATTTGTGGATTTACTCACAGTTTTCTGGAAGGTGGCAGCAACGTATCTTGTTCTAGTAAAATTAGAATATCATGACCATTTCACTTCAAACGAACGTCAAGGGTTTTGAGGGAGCAGGACCTTTATCTGATACAAGAGTACCTTGGGTGGTGTATTGCAAACTCCAACCAGCTGTTGGCATTGTGCGCCATTGACCACATAAGTAGATGAGTAGACTTTTATTTCCTTCCCTCTTTCAACCACAATTCTTTCCGAGATGTAATTTTTATTCTCTTGGTTTCTGAAATTCTCTTCATTTGTGAAATTCTCTTGGTTTCTATTTGTGAAAATAGTAGAGTTATGATAACTGTGCCTCAAAATTGGCTGAGAGAGTTTTACTTCCTAACCTTGTTCTGTCCAATTACTGTGTGACTTTCTTTTCATTTCATAATCAGGAATTTCCTACAAATAAGCATACCTAGACACTAAGGTCCTTTCTGCAATTAGTAATCTGAATTTATGATCTAAATCCAATTACTAGCTTTAAGCTGTTATTTAGAAATGATACGAAGAAATTTTTCTAGCAAATTCATTGCTTTCTAATGTGGGAGAAGGGGTTTGTAGGTAACAAGGCTAGAAACAAGGAGATATCAACTAGATTTAGCCATATTATATTATGTCAAAAACAGCTTAATATCACCAGTTTCCCTGGTTCAAGCTAATTGTCAGGAGGCCATTACAATGACCACAGTAACAGGTGTTATTAGTGAAGTCAGTTGCTACTGACCATAATTACAACATCATCATTATTTAACTTTTAAAAAATACCATTAATGTACTGCTAATCACATCAAGCCAGTTCCTCTTTTTGAAGTAACTGCTCTTATTTTCTTTCATGTCTTCTCTCCCTACCTTTGTTTCTTCTTTTGACTGGTCAAGTCTTTCAGTCATCCAAATATAGTAAGTGCCAAAGAAGAAGCAATAATTAATGGGATGTTTCTTGCAGCTGCCCACAATTTTCACTGCTGGTTCTTTGATCAGTTAAGCAGTGGTGTGCTCTGCTCCCTAGGAGCTCTGCTTTGAGCTATGAGATGGTAATGCTAACTTTGTATATGACATGTTTGCTTCTTTGCCTCTGTGAGATAGTATATATGGAAACACTGTCATGTACAAAGAAAAACAGCAGTTATTATGGACCTGGTCCTGTATGAGAAGCTGAACAGAGTGGGAACAGACCCAGGATTGCATAAGGAGATGTATAGCTCCATGGTCCTGCATTGCTTCAGACTACAGTTTGATTGGCCAGAATATGAGCTTTCGGTGTTTATTCCACCCCACGCTACCTTCTACCACCTTACCCACAGCCTTCTTGCAAAGCAACTTTGCCACTGAGCACTGGATAACCTTGCCATGGATCCAATTGTTTGCTTGTCCCTTCTCCTCTGCTGCTACACAACTTAGGACGAAGGCTGAAGGGACATGTAGGCAACTGTGAATGTGGAGCCAACGGGAATGTCTGCGGTAAAAGCACCTTCTCTCCATGCCCTAGACAGTCATTTTTCTAATCAACCTCATTTCTTCACTCTTCTTTCAGTTCTTTGGGTGCCACCTATCTGATTCTGTACATGTAGATACCTGCATGAAATACATCACATTTCCGCACTTAAACTGTATTTTAAGAGCCTTTAACCAGCAGTTAACTGGTTAAATCTTAATATACATACAAACTGCAGTAACTGAATATACATATGAACTGCAGGTCTATATATATACACTGTCTTTACTTTTATCTGTAGCCTGAATCTCTGGTCCCAGGCCTATAGTCCACAAAGTCTCCAGAACCCTTCCAATTATTCTGCTCATACTTCAGCTGACTATGACTCTAGAATAGTGACCCTTGAGAACTGATTACAGCAGTAGTGTCCATGTGATGCTAGGGTATGGGAAGTCCTTTGTTATTACAACATTAAAATGATGATATTTTGTGGTCTTAAAATTAATTTTAAAATTTTATTGTTTTATTTTTTATTTATTTATTTATTTTTTTGAGATGGAGTCTTGCTCTGTCGCCCCCAGTGGCGCGATCTCGGCTCACTGCAAGCTCCACTTCCCAGGTTCACGCCATTCTCCCGCCTCAGCCTCTGGAGTAGCTGGGACCCGCCACCACACCCGGCTAATTTCTTTCTTTTTTTTTTTTTTTTTTTTGTATTTTTAGTAGAGACGGGGTTTCACCATGTTAGCCAGGATGGTCTCGATCTCCTGACTTCGTGATCCGCCTGCCTCGGCCTCCCAAAGTGCAGGGGTTACAGGCTTGAGCCACCGCGCCCGGCCAAAATTTTTTTCTTTTAAAATTAATAGACACCCTTCATAATTTGGAAAATGCGTAAAAGTAAAAAATTTTACATGTAGTCCTACCACACGAATACTGCCAACTATTAATAATTCAATGTACGGTGTTTCTTTTAGTCTTTTTCTGAGCATTTGTAAAGCATCATTTTCATAGTGTGGGTGAGCTCTGTATGTGTATGTATATGTGTGTATATATATTATGTTTCTTTTTGCCTTTATTATATATTTCTGAATCATGTTAGTGGCTTTTCTGTAGACATTGGGTTATTTAAAAGCACATATTTACATATTCTCCCTAGCATTGGCGTTCACAAAGCCAACCACTGCCTGTTGGCCCCCTAACATTGCCACAGTCTTGTTCCTCGTCAAACAAAGCAAGGAAGTCTGTTTAGTAAGGAATCATCTGTTGGCAAGAGACTTCCTACCCTTGGTTTACAGGGAATACCATAAGTTGGCTATGTACTCTAGTGAGCATACTAGTAGGTGAGTAGAATGACTTAGAGAGAATGAAGAATTGATAATGTGACGCCACCATAAGATTATTAAATGGGAAGCAGGAAAAGTCTGTTATTTAGGTCCAGTCCATTTGCTTATTTATTCCTACAAACATTTTGTGTTTCCTTGGTAACTAATAATAGTTTTGAGAAAATGTTGAACTCACAAGTATTACTGCAGAAGTGAAAAAACCCTCAAATCACAGAAATTAGAGACGGAAAAGACCTATTAAGTCATCTTCCCTGTCCCTTGCCAGTACAGATTGTTCTCAGTGCTTTGTTCAGTCCATTTTTTAAAGGGACCTTGTCATGTAATTTGTAGCCCATCTCTCTTTTTTTTTTTTTTTTCTTGAGACACAGTCTCACTGTGTTGCCCAGATTGGAGTGCAGTGGTGCAATCTTGGCTCATTGCAACCTCCGCCCCCTGGGTTCAAGCAATTCTCCTGCCTCAGCCTCCCTAGTAGCTGGGATTATACATGTGTGCTACCAAGCCTGGCTGATTTTTGTATTTTTAGTAAAGACGGGATTCACCATGTTGGCCAGGCTGGTCTCGAACTCCTGACTTCAGGTGATCTGCCTGCCTCGGCCTTCCAAAGTGCTGGGATTACAGGTGCAAGCCACCATACCTGGCCCATCTCTTTTTTAAGTAATACATTTTTAAAGAAACCACTGACAGATTTTCCCATGTAGATGTGGAGCTTGATTTCAGGGTAAATATTTGCAGAGAAAGACCTGTGGATTCAAAGTACAGTTGAACAAGTTTTATTAGTTGGAAGTCATTGGAATAGTTTAGGATATCTTTGGAATAGTTGACCAACTACGAGTAGAATAGTTGGGTAAATCGGATTTATATGTTTTCTTTTATCTTTGGAACTCAAATAGAGCAATTCCTGAGCATAAAGTTTAATTATAAACTTCTAGACTCATTGAAATGGGCTTAGAAAGCCTGAGAAAATAAAGCATCCAGGAAGTAAAAAAATAAGAGTACAACTATTCTAAGATAATTTTTATAAAAATTACATTTTATAATATCCCTTTCTGTTCCAAATTCTGCTTTGTCCATTATTTACATAGTCAATTGATATGAATTGTATTCTAATACAATATGAATTGTATTCTAATTGTAAAATCCTTTCTTTTGTCCAGCAACTTCTTCTAGACTCTAGAAGGACAGAATAAAACTGTCTCATAGAAGCAGTCAGTGGTGGTGGTAAGACTAAATCTTCCACTTCCTCATGTAATGTCTGGAAATGTCTTCACTGAGAAAAATGAACAAATTAAGAGTAAAAAATGTGCTTAGAGTTTTATTAAGAAGAATGATCCTTTCATAAAATCATATTTTAGGGTATAAAAGGCCTTAGAAAACATCTGATCTTCTTATTGCCACTCTCTGTTCCCCATTTTTAAATAAATGAGATAACTGGAGCTCAGAGAGGTTAAGGGACTTGCCCCAAGGTCACACAGTAAATTGGTGACCCAGTCACTGTGTTTTCTGGGACTGAATGTTTCTTTTGGGAAACATGAAAAAATGGCATAAACAGTATGATTAGTATCTGAAATCCCAATTAATAATCGAGTAATTTACCTAGCTTATACTAACTGCAAAACTAATTTAGAACATTAATGAGCTAGTTATCTACTTTATAGATTAGAAGTGTCATCTTTTGTTGCATTTGTTTTAAATTGGAGATTTATAGATTGCTGCTTATCATCTCAGGCCACTAAGATTGGCCACATGTCAAAAACCTAATGGAGATGTCTGAACTTTTAATATAAATTTCTGTGTTATCATGTAACACCGTTATCTTGCATGCTTGCAATTGGTGGTTCTGTACATGAGAAATTCTATTATAATCTATGTCACTAAGCATCCAGTCTACATCATAAATTGTAGATTTGGAAGATATGTCACAAATCTTGTGTCTACCCTTAGATTGAATTCTCTCTCAGAACTTCAGTGTTTTGTCCAAGAATTGGTACATGCATAGTCTAGTTGTCATTAATCAGTGCCGAACAGCTCCAGAGATTTTTCACTTCCCCAACAAGACTATTCCATTCCAAACTGAAGACTGGCTGCTTCTAACTTCCACTCATTGTTCTTCGTCTTTCCATGACGCCATGTTGAACAAATGCATTGCTTTGACATAAAAGCCTGTTAAATATTTGAAAAGTTTGTCTTGAATCTTCAGTTATTCCTATATTATATCGTTTTGGTCTTTTCACACCCTGTGTCCAAATGGTTGGTGCTTAGAATGAACAAATTATTTCATCATTATTATTTCAGCATTATCAGAGTTATCCTCCCCTTTTATAGGCTATGTGAATGTGTGTGGGTGGGGGTTGTGTAAACAGATTTTCTTACCATTTTAGACAACCGTATCACACTGTTGAGTCGAAGAGCTTACTGATCATCAGTCTTCTAATGAACAACCACACACCCAAATATTGTCATCATGTACTGCTTCTATGATAATCTAGGATAATCACTTCTGTACTGATTTTGTTTGTGTGACTTCATTGTTATAATAATAACAAAAACAATAATAGGTGACACATTTAATGTATAATTGATGTCAGACACTACACGCTTTACAAATAATAACAACTTAGATCCACATAATAACCCTATGGGACAGATAGATAACTGAGGAACAGAGAAGTTAGGTAATTTGTCTAAGATCACAGAGCTAGGGAATGATGGCACCAGAGTTTGATCTGTATACTGACTCTGGGGAACTTCTGGGGAAAATCACACTCAGTGTTATGTGGTAAGATTTGGATTTAGGGGATAAACAGTACTAACAGAGAGTTACAGAACTTTGTTCTTCTCTCATCTGCCATTTAATTCATTGGACTTGAACTGTGGACTAGGAGAGTGAGAATGAATTTTGGAGATTATCTAATTAGCAACCCTTATACTTCATGGAACTAAGACCCAGCCTGTGTAGTAGCCTGTTCAGGGATATGCAGATGGGAAGAGGTCAAGCCAGAATGGAGTGCTTTTTTACTGAAGAATTCTAAAATGTTTCTGCTTCATATAATATCCTCTCTGTCTTTTTCCCCTTCTTTCTCCTTGTCTTCTCTCCATTTTTATATATGGTGCTGTCAGTGTTAAAGTAAGTTTCATAGCTCAAATATGGGACCTCTATAAAGAAGTTCCCGAAGTGATAAGGGAAGGGAAAGGAATCGCTATGGTTTATTAACAGCCTACTGTATGTCAATCACTCTGCCTACCTGCTGTCTCTGATGTCTCAAACTTCCTTCCCACTTTATGGGATTCTGTAGGAGGACCAGCACAATACCCTGCACAAAGTGAGCATTCTGCAACCCGAAAGAATGAGGAAATGAATGAAAGGAAGTGCTTTGAATTCAGCAGAAGAAAGAGATAACAATCATGTGCGAACTACTCCCACCTATTGCCAATTGACTGTTAGCTCTCAGTTCATTTTTGTACAATTTAACCATTGAGGCAAATGTGTATACAGGATACCATGGAACGCTGTTTACAGTTAGAGATTTTGGTTCTTTTACTTTTGAAGCAGCTGAATACTGATAAGGCCTGGGTCCAGAAACTATTTTTTTCCTTCATTTAATCAGGTTTGTTTACTTCCTTGACCACAAATATTATTTGCTAAGGAAATTTCTTCTTTGGGGTGGTATTTAACCATGCAAGTAGGGAAAATTGTGCTGTGATACTGGTCTCACAGCCTGTAGGAATAAAAACTGCAGGAGCAGAGTTTCCTTTCAGCAGTCAACTGTAGGCTCAGTCACTTCTCCACAAAACATAAGTTAAAATAGTGCTGATTTCTTTTTAAACAATCAATTCTAATAATGGAAACTATTCCAGCTGAGTTTGGAAACACACAGAAGCAGCCTTCAGTTACCATTAAGGCTATTGCCCTAGTAATACCAAAGAGACTCTTTCAGCCCACTTATTTATACTGGATGCTTGTAGGGCTATTTCATGGAGACCTGGTGTTGACGCTCAGCAACTTCCACTTTGACTCAGATTTATCTCCAAATGCTGATGCATTCTAAGATTTATAGAAGCACAAACTTATCTTATTATTGCTAATTTGTCCCATTATTAGACTATGCCCCTTAGAGTTGTAATTATCTTATGACTAGCCCAATTATATTTTATTGTGCACTTTTTTGGCAAATGAAATTTCTTTGTTAAACTCAAGGATTTAAAATTTAGCACAAGTTCATAAACTTACTTTCATACTTCTTCACTTCCTTTTTAAAAATACATCAGTAGACTCAAAATGTAAACGTGGCTTAGGGCTCACTTGACCTCTGAAAGGTGCTGACTGACTTTTAGTTAAAAACAGTATTTGTCTGTCTATATCTCTGTCATCTATTTGTGGCTATTATGTGTTGAAACTTTGTGGAACAAATGTCTTTCTCCCTTCTTCTTCCCTCCTCTCTGCCCAAAACAGACACACACACACACACGTACACACAGAGACTTGAAGGCTTTTGTGTACATTTACCAACTACAACAACAAGAAATGAAGAACAATACAACTCAACTCTGTAGATCTAGAATGGGAAATCTACTTCCCAAAGGCTGTATGCAATATCTTTTCACTGAGTCATGGTAGCCTCCAACAACTAGTAGCACTCTTTGTGCATGAGTTTATTTCTGATTAAAAATCCACCTTTATTGATAATGTTTGTTCACTGTAAAGGAATTGAGTGGATAAAAGAGGTATTACATTTTCCTTTCTAAATCAAGGAAGGTGGAATATTCAAACAGAACACTCTGTATGTGTGCACACATGCACGTGTACGTGAGTGAGAGATGATTTATAGATATATAAGAGTTAGTCCTACTGTATTCTTTTAGGAGGTATTCAGCAACTATTTGTTGAATACCTTCTGTGTGTCTATCACTATGCTGAGTTCCTGGTGAGAGGGGAATGAGTGTAAAGCAGGAGTGTCCAATCTTTTGCCTTCCCTGGGCCACACTGGAAGAAGAATTCTCTTGTATCACACATAAAATACACAAACCCTAATGATACCTGATGAGAGAAAAAAAAAAATCGGAAAACACATCTCATGTTTTAAGAAAGTTTATGAATTTGTTTTTTTTTTGTTTGTTTTTTTTTTTTTTTTTTTGAGACGGAGTCTCACTCTGTGGCCCAGGCTGGAATGCAGTGGCCCGATCTCAGCTCACTGCAAGCTCCGCCTCCCGGGTTTTACGCCATTCTCCTGCCTCAGCCTCCCGAGTAGCTGGGACGACAGGCACCCACCACTTCGCCCGGCTAGTTTTTTGTATTTTTTAGTAGAGACGGGGTTTCACCGTGTTAGCCAGGATGGTCTCGATCTCCTGACCTCATGATCCGCCCGCCTCAGCCTCCCAAAGTGCTGGGATTACAGGCTTGAGCCACCGCGCCCGGCGAAAGTTTATGAATTTGTTTGGGGCTACATTCAAAGCTATCCTGGGCCACCTGCAACGCATGGACCATGACTTGGACAAGTTTGGTGTACAGCATATTCCTGCCCAGATTTTGCAGGGGTAAATAGAACAAACAAATGAACAACAACAAAAAAAAAAAACATTAAATTAAGGTATGAGTTGGGTGAAGTAAGAATATTTTTAAAGTATCAGGCGGCCAGTGTGGTGGCTCATGCCTTTAATCCTAGCACTTTGGGAGGCTGAGGTGGGCAGATCACTTGAGGTCAGGAGTTTGAGACCAGCTTGGCCAACATGGTGAAACCTGTCTCTACTAGAAACCAGTGTCTACTAAAAATACAAAAATTAGCCAGGCATGATGGTGGGCACCTGTAATCCCAGCTACACAGGAGGCTGAGACAGGAGAATCGCTTGAACCTGGGAGGCAAAGGTTGCAGTGAGCCAAGATCGTGCAACTGCACGCCAGCCTGGGCAGCAGAGGGAGATTACATCTAAAAAAAAAAAAAAAAAAGTATTGGCCAGGCATGGTGGTTCATGCCTGTAATCCCAGCACTTTGGGAGGCCGAGGTGGGCGAATCGCCTGAGATTGGGAGTTTCAGACCAGCGTGAACAACATGGAGGAACCCCGTCTCTACTAAAAATACAAAATTAGCCGGGAACGGTGGCGTGCCTGTAATCTCAGCTACTCAGGAGGCTAACAGGAGAATCACTTGAATCCAGGAGGTGGAGGTTACAGTTAGCCGAGATCAAGCCATTGCACTCCAGCCTGGGCAACAACAGCAAAACTCCGTATCAAAAGAAAAAGTATCAGGCCTCAAAATAGCTGGTAAATCTTCATCAGAAGTTCAAGTTCATTTGAACCTTGAAGGGTGAGTAGGGCATTCCAGGAAGGGGAATGGCAGAACAAGGGAACCATGGATTTACTATAGTCATTGGTTGGCTCTCATGGAGCAGAGCTGGGCCTCTGCAGGCAGTTGTGCATGTGGTGGATATCACAGCCATGGTTGAGAGGTCACATAAGATGGGTCCAGGCTACGAATAGATCTTAAAATTCAAGTAGTGGAGTCTGGGTTTTAACTTCATGTTATAGACAGTCGGGTGCCATCAGCAGCTTTTGAGCAGTTGAATAACATATTGAAAGCAGTTTTCAATGAATCATGGCATTGTTAGAAAATTATTTTTCAATTGCTTATATAAGTGCAATATATTCATATGAAATGGAAATGGGAATACCCAGATATATATATACACTATAGATATGGATATACACATAGATGTTGAGACGGCCTCATTCTGTCACCTAGGCTGGAGTGCAGTGGCACAATCATGGGTCACTGTAGCCTTGACCTCTTGGGCTCAATTCATACTCCCTACTCCCATCTCAGCCTCTCAAGTAGCTGGGACTACTCGTGTGCACCACCACATCTGGCTAATTTTTTTTCCCCCCGTAAAGATGGGGTTTTGCCATCTTGCCCAGGCTCATCTTGAATACCTGGGAAGGTTCAAGCAATCCACCCACCTCGGCCTCCCAAAGTACTGGCATTACAGGCATGAGCCACCATGCCTGGCCTCCTATTGTCTATTAATTCTTGTCTTAGGTACTATCTTCGGACAAGTGGTGATGTGGAGCAGCATCTATTGAAAAATTTTAAATGTCTGCTCTGAGAATAAAAATAAAATGGATCTATGACATTGTAATTCAATAGGAGACTTTATTTTAGACTTATTAAATATTAGAATAGCTGCCAGAGGGCCAGGCACTATGTTGTGCACCTGTTGCTACTTGGGAGGCTGAGGTGGGAGGATCACTTGAACCTGGAAGGTTGAAGCTACAGTGAGCCATGATCATGCCACTTGCACTTCAGCCTGGGGAACAGAGTGAGACCCTTTACTTGATAAGTAATTATGATTTACCAAAGGTTCTTCCCAGAGAAAAGTTGGTGGCTGGGTAAAGATCTCCCAGACTACAAGAAACAAAACAAAACAAAAGCACCTCTGAATATTAATGAATTGGTTCGTTGGTTGCTTTTGTAGAGGTGCCTGTTTGATGCATCACTGAAAAGAGAGAGAGGCTCTTTATGTTTTAGGTATACCCTCTTAACTCCTTAACCTGTGAACAATTTTATATACTGGCTGTGGAAGGTAAAGCAGAGGAAAGAATCTTCTTAGACTGCTTTTTGTAGAGATATAAACACTTTATCTTCGTTTTTCTCTCTTCCAGTGAAAGAAATTCTGTAATCATCTTCGTTGATTCATTTTGATGTTTCATAAATTTCATTGCAAAAAAATAACTCTGCTAAGAACTTTAGATTGTCTCTTTTCTCTCCATGATCTTATTGGGCTTTCATCTCTTTACTTAGTTACTTAGAATTGTGCTTCTTAATTTTTTTTTTTTTTTTTTTTTTTTTTTTTTGAGACGGAGTCTTGCTCTGTCGCCCAGGCTGGAGTGCAGTGGCCGGATGTCAGCTCACTGCAAGCTCCGCCTCCCGGGTTTACGCCATTCTCCTGCCTCAGCCTCCCAAGTAGCTGGGACTACAGGTGCCCACCACCACGCCCGGCTAAATTTTTTTTTTGTATTTTTAGTAGAGACAGGATTTCACCGTGTTAGCCAGGATAGTCTTGATCTCCTGACCTCGTGATCCACCCATCTCGGCCTCCCAAAGTGCTGGGATTACAGGTGTGAGCCACAACGCCCGGCCAATTTTTAAACACATATTTTTAGGTAGAGAAAGAGCATCTTTTTTGTCATTGATTATGTTATATTCAGAGAATATGATCAGTATGTTATCTATCCTTTGGCATTAACGTTTGTTTCATGGCCCCCACTACATGGTTACTTTTTGCTCAGGTTCTCTATCTGCTTGAAGAGAATTTACGTTTTGTGAAACTTAACAGTTTTGTCTATATAAATAAAGCTTGTTAATTGTGTTGTTAAGATCTTCTTTAACCTTACTGATTTTTGTCTGTTTGGTTTATTAATAACTAACAAGGATGTGCTATAATCTTCCACTGTGATGATGGATTAGTTTGTCCTTGTGTTTCTGGCAATTCTTGCTTTACATATTTTTAGATGCACGCAAATTCATACTGTTCCTAGGAAATGGAATCTCTTCACATTATATAATAACTCTTTATAGATGATTTTAACTTTAAAGTTCATTTTGTTTGATATTAACATAGCTACATAATCTTTCTTTTAATTAGTAGCTACTAATGTCTTTTCTGACCTTTTACTTTCAGCTTTACCATACCCTTATGTTCTGGTGAGTCTCATACACATAACGTATAGCAGGAAACATAATTGTTAAAATTGCTTTAATCCAGTTTTATGATTTTTGTCTTTTAACAGGATCATTTTGTCTATATTTATGGTAATTATTTGCCATCTCATTTGATAATTCCCGTACCACCTTTTTGTTGCTTTTATCTCTCTTCTTGGCTTCTTTTGAATTTTGTTTTTATTCATTTTCTCACTCTCTACCTTGTAATACACACTGTATTCCTGTTCTATTAGGGATTAATAACCCTATGAATTCCATCTCGCAAGTTAAATTCTCAAAGTCGAAAGCTACTCAGTGTCTCAATCCTCCTCCAAAAAAATCTAAGGACTTCAGAACACTTTTAATTCTGAGCATACCCTCCCAGTTTTCATATTATTGTTATTATATATTTTAGTTCTATCTTTAATTCCATAGGACATTGTAATCTATTATTGTTCTATTAGTCAATTATTGGTTTAGATATACCAATATATTTCTAACACTTTCCTTGCCTCTTATTTCTTCTTTTATTCCAGACTTCTCTCTGGGACCACTTTCCTTCAATCTAAATGCATCCTTTTGACGTTCTGTTAGTGGAAGTCTGCTCTTTGCACACTCTATTTGAATCTGTCTTTATTTCACCGTCGTTCTTGAGGATTTTTACTGGATATAGAATGCTTGGTTGAGACTTGTTTTCTGTCAGTACATTGAAGATATTTTTCCACCAACTTCTGGTTTCCCATTTTACTGTTAAAAAATCATCTATCTAATTGTCATTCCTTTTTTCTCTGGCTGTTTTTATGATCTTCCCTTTGTCTTTGATATTATACTATTTCATTTGTATGTACTTAAGTGCAGATTTCTTTTATTTTGTCCTTCCCGGGTTTCATTGAGATTCCTGAGTCTGTAGATTAGTGTCTTCCTTCAGTTCTAGAAAATTCTTAGTTTATATTAATATTTCAAATATGGCTTCTGAACAGTTTTTTCTTTCCTTAATCTCTTGTAACCTAGATTAGACACAAGTTAGACTTTCTCTATCTTCACATCCCTTAACTACTCTTCAGTTATTCTATCTGTTTGGCTTTCCAGACTATATTCTGTATAATTTCTTCGAATTTTTCTTCCAGTTTACTAATTGTCATTCCTTGATCTGCAGTTGTTACCTATTTCATTTCCCAAAGTTTCTCTGTTTTTCTAGTTTAACCATTTTCTATAGTCTTTTACTTTTTAAACTAGAAATATCAATCCCCTGGTTTTTTCTAACATATTAAATATGTCTTACATGCTGTGTGATTATTTAAATATCTGAGGTCTTTGCAGCTCTGATTCTGCCATTTTATGTCTCTGGCTTTCAATAATTGTATATTATTTTCTCTATGGTTTCAGATTTTTTTATATGAACTCACGTATCTTAGAATTTTATATGTAGGAATTCCTTGCACCCTGAGTTGAAGGTAGTTTCATCTAGAGAGGATTTCCATTTGTGCCAGATGCCAAGGGGTATTTTCAGCCTAAAATCTTTTTAAACTAAATTTTTTGACCTGGGATCTTTGGAATTTTTTTCTTTTGTTTTGTTTTTGTTTTTTTCAGACCACCCAGTTAGTATGAATCTGCAAATTCTCGTGTGGGCTAGCTTGGTGGTATACCTTCTCAGTGGAGTTTATTTCCCTCTAACTCCCAATGCCATAGTTCATGGAAAGCAGTTTTCCTTGCAGTCCTGTAGAGGTTGATTTTGTTTCTAAATTCCCCTTTCATCTGGGTAATGTGGGTACTTCCATCTGGGCATTCTGACAGGTTAGCTCTTTGAAGTCTCAGCTTTATGTGGGGCTGGGAGGACCCTGGGCTTTGTACTCTGTCTGTATGCCCTATGATGTCATGAAAACTAAAATTTAAGTTTATAGAGTTTAACAAAACATTCTCAAAGCAAAAACCAGCTTTGGTGCTTTGCTTACCTTTCCAGGTTTTCACTTTTATTCAGTCTTTGGCCTTAAATATTCCTAATATTACCTGCCATCTTATGGATGTATTTTTTAAAATATTGTATATATTTTATTTTACTTTTTAATATGTGTTGGATTTTTTGTTTGTTTGTTTTGTTTTGTTGGTGATACAATAGCTTAGGGTAGCTAATCCATCTCACCATCAGCAATGGACATTAGAACAATAATAATCTCATACTGAAAATCAGCCTGAAAACTGTCTAAAAGGAAATATATCAATTAAGAAATGGAGTTTTAGCTTAACCTAGTAAAGATTTACATCACAGCATTTCCATTCATTGCTTAGCTTACTAATAAGCCACCAGTGATTTTTCAGTTGCCTAATTGTATAAACATTGTGTCCAATATAAGGTCCAATTATTAACAAAACTACACTTTTTAGGTTCTAGTCTTTCTTAGGTCTACATATTAATAGAAGAATCAGTCTGCTATCTAGAATAGCTATGATTCACTAACACTTATTAGCTAAATTTATATTAAATATAATAATTTTTCTGATTTTTCACAGTTCAGGCAGATACCTTAGTCAGAGCCTGATGTAAAGAGCGATGGTCTAAGAGCTTCTGCTATGCTTTTACCAAACCTCTGTGAAAAATAGAATATCACTGGAGTCTCATTCCAGGTACTTCAAAGGGAAACTGTTCTCATGTGAATGATGCCACTTTGAGAACTGCATCTTGAATTAAGAAGTTTTTCATAGTGCACTAGGCAAGTCTCCAGTTTTGTATAGAGAACCATGTAATGTGAGGGCTTCACATCTTTAAAGAATTCCCACCATTGGCCTTCACTGAGAACTGTCATGAAAATGGTGCCCTGGCTTCTCCAAGTGGTCTGGAAGGTGAGTAACCAAAAAATTATACTTTGGCTAGGAAGTGTCCGGCTATAATCATCCAAAAACCTGAACTCCCATTGGCTCACACAATAGTGAAATATATCACCACACAATAAAAAATCCAGCCTTGCAGCAGGTTCTAGACATACTATGTTGCCTCTGACTCCCTGGTTCTTGTGGCTTTGATCTCTTCCCTTTGATGGCTTCATTGTCACACTGATAGCAAGACGACCTTGGTAGTTCCAGGCATCTCATCCAAACCTGCAACACCCAGAGGTGGAGAAGGTACCATCTCTACTGGTGTCTCTTTAGGAGCCAGGAAGCCTTTCCCATAAGCTCTCCCCCAATTCCCTACTCCATCTCACCCACCCTCAAAGACTTGCCCTTATGCCTTATTGTCTGGAACTGCCAAAGGGAAAGAGAATAACATAACTAGCTTATATATCAATCAGATTTTATCCCTGATCTAACCATGGGTCAAGTTCACGTCAATCATGTGGGCTCAATTGATTATTCTAAGTTGTCTTTTACATAAATTCTAATTATACTATTGGCCTGTATTTTTCTTCACAAAGAAGATGAGGCCCCTGTTGGTGCTGATCCCCCAAAACAGAGCTGAATTAGGAGTGATCAGGACAGTGACTGGAGGAGGAGTGGCAATGTCTTGCTAAGATGAAAGCAAGATGCTCTGTGTGTCTGTTCTCTCAGGTGTTACTGGGAGGAAATCTGGGGATTTTTAGAAGACATCTTTCTGCTTTCAGGTATCTATTTCCAGTAACAAAATTGGCATCTAGACATTTTTTAATAGGCATTTAGTAACAGTGAAAAATACTATTGTTCATTTTATAGAATTTGAAGTCTTCTCAATCTAAGACTAGATTTTGGTTTTTTAAGGTATGAGGTTTTATGGATCTTTTTGCTGTCATGTAGATATCTAAGAATTATGTCATTTGTTTGCAAATGCAGATAGCTAATTCTTTTAAAGTTATCAAAGTTAGCTATTTTAAAGTAACCTTCAATTGCTTTAATCTCCAATCATTTATGCTCTACAGATAATTTATTTTTCTGTGATGAACAGAAATAGAGTTTCATGCTGATTGAGAATGATTTTTGTTTGCCAGCATCCCTTTAACAAATATATAGATACTTAAAAATATCTTTAGGTTATACTTCTCTCCACTCCAACCCAAGACGTTTTGAAGGTAAAAAATCTGGCTCCCCCTTTGCCAAATCCATAAATATTTCTGTGAGTTGCTCTACAGTTTTCTTCTTTTTAAAGCTGGGTGTCAAGATATTCAGTGTTCATTTATTAAAGACCTGCTATGTTAAGTGAGATACATTTTGGAGGAGGAAAGCCAGTTAACATGGAACCAGCATATAATAAGCTTCAGTAAATTTTCTTTCCTCTCTGCTATGATACTCAAAGCTTTTTTGTGATGTTGCAGAAAGGAAGACAAATCTGCTTTAAGACAATTACAGCTAGGAGTTGGTTGGAGAGGTATTAATAGAAAAGGAAATAGGATGGTTAAAAACTAAGTAGATTCCACAAGATACATAAATAAAGCACTCTTTCAGTGCTGAGGGCGAAGATCTGTATCTGAAAAGGTGTAAGAGAAGGTGGCACTTAGCAGTTCAGGTGAAGGTCTGCCCCGTTTGTTCATCTGTTGTGGATGCCTAACAGGAGCTAATCTGGTGCCCGGTCTGGCCAGAGGTGGATTCACTGGCCCCGTTAGTTTTGTGTGCTGGTGTGCTATTTTCTTGTTTCCACTTTTAGTTACCACCTTTTTGTTTTGGGTTTGTTTTTTGATACGTTTAAAGTCTGTGTTGCTTATGATTTCTTTTGCTCAACATAGGATAATGCCGAATTTACTCTGATTATAGATCTTAGGGCAATTTGCTTTCTTATAGCAAGGAGGAAAGTGAATAATTTTTTAAATGTAGGAAGTTTACCATCTTGCAGAAAGACTGTTTCAAAGGTTCATTTGTAAGATATTTCCTCATAAAAATGATATTAATCAGGGAGTTGATTCCCAGACTAGCGCAAGGAGGCTTACTCAACCCATCATAAAGCTGAAAACCTACATTTAGGTAACTGATAATATGGTGATTTTATAGCACTATAATAGCATAATTCATAAGGTTTATATGTACTCTTATTATTACAGTATGGAGTAGAGAACAATATTCTTGCAAATGTATAGACTTCAAGCTATATTTGGGTCAGCTAGCTTTTTGTGGACTAGCTGGGAGCCTATGTGTTACATGAAACATGATATTTAATTAGCAAATGTGTTCCAGGTTCCCACTTTGGATTCTAGGTGAATACCTCCCTGTCACATTCATGGCAGCCTCAGGCCAACTAACCTGAAGAAAATTAAGCTCTGGAAATACTCTTGCCCTCCAGGTGCCATCCTTTGAGCAGGATGTAGGCTGGCTTTTTAAATAGAGAGAATGTTCACAAGTCAGGCGTTCATAGCTCAGAGAATGCTTATATATATATTATGTGGCCAGGATGGTTAAACTTAACTATATTTTATTCTTAGCCATCTCAGGTTCAAGCCTGATAGCATGTTCTTTTAGGCAACTTGCAGTCACCCATGTTCACTGCTGGAAAAGCGGAAAATATCCCCCTTTAAAGAATCAAAATCCAACTAGCTCTGTAGTTGGTCTCATATATTTAGTGAGCTTTCAGTCAGCAGGACTTTTTTTTACTATGTATCCCATAACATATGAATGGTAATGTTTGTGGGTTATTCAAGGTACTGTATTTCCTTCCGCTCATGGACAAGAGCTTATTTTTTGGCTGATCTCCTTTTGCAGAAGAGGCCAAGTTCCTGGTGGTGTTTGCTGGATTTAGTTTAGGGAACTTAGTTCATAATAGCATAACTATGAACCATGGTAATTTTTTTTAACCTATAGATTGATTTTTGTAAACCAAAAGGGGATAGTCAATGCAGATCAAAATAAACATTCATTTCTTATTGTTGTACATGTAACACCACACTTCCACATGTTGTCTTCCTTAATCACCTTCATCTTTGATGAAAAACCTCTTCTTTTTAAGTACTCTCCATCATGTTTTCTCTTGACTCAGGACAATACCCTAGCAGCCTGCACCCATAGAACGGGTGCCTCCTTATAAGACTGTGGTTAAATGTTGGCTAAACTCTAGCAGTGATTGCTAGAAAATAAAACAATGTTGATGTTTGGTGAGGGCTGGACAAAGGAACCCATCACCTATGTTTGGTCAAGCTGTAAGCTGTAAAGATAGTCTTTTGTAGAGGAGACATGTGGCTCACTGGAGGAGGGAACCATTTGCTTCTGCAGGGAATTGCCACGGTTCCATATTATAAAGCATGAGTCATGGAGGTCTTTGTGATTACACATCCTTCACATATGCGGAATAAACTTTTAGAAAAAAAAAAGGAAGTTAAGGCAAAACAGAAGTGTGAATAACTGCTAATGGTGCTCTCACTGGCTCCATTCCATCTGCTATTTCATGATACATAAAGGGAGTAGGTCAGAGATTCCTTTCCTGGCAAGTAAGTGGCAACATATGTTTGAAACAGTGAATGGAAACTATAGGAGGAAAATGACAGGCATATGCAAAAGGAAGGCAAGGGAAAATTTGTGCCCTAATGTTAGCCACATAATTGGTATGCTTTTCTATAGAGGGGCTGTTTCATTTTAAACCGTCTGCATGCCCTATTAGTACAGCATTTCTGTGTGTGAAATGTGTATATTTTCTAGGCTTTGGGGATTTGGGTTTTTTTCATGAATGGTAGTCACCTTAAGCTACTGAGGCTTCATACAGAATCCTTGAGAGAAAGGTTCCCAAAAGAGAACCTAGTCAGGAAGTGAGACCCTTTATTAAAGTAGTAAGAACAAAAAGAGAGGAAGTAGTTAACACCAACTGTTTTGATGGGCCAAGAACAAAGGAACAGGCACCAAATTACTATCTTCTGAAGTGCTCTTCATTTAAATTATAATTCTACAATGATAGTGTTAATGATTCATTTGTTGCCATAGCAACTGAACCTTTGTTCTGTAGAGTTTTGAGATTCTACAAGGTTCCAAAGGACTAGGGTTTAACGGTTTTTGTTCCACAATATATTCGTAAGCAATATTACCTAATAACCAATTGAAAGCACAGTAATTTTCTTTGAAAAAATAATTTTCATAACAAATCAATGTACACAACAGGTGCTGAAGTCCATTTCCACTTACCTGTCATATACATGGCTAATAAATAAAAATTGTGTTTTAAGTCGCAAAATTTAATTATGGCCAATTAGAGAAAAGTGCTAGAGAGAAACATGATTTGTTTCTCAGAACAAATTTTTTTTCTTTATTTGCTTAGAAATGATTGTAATTAAGAATATCACCAACTTTTGGCCGGACATGGTGGCTCACGCCTCTAATCTCAGCACTTTGGGAGGCAGAGGCGGGTGGATCACTTGAGGCCAGAACTTCGAGACCAGCCTGACCAACATAGTAAAACCCAATCTCTACTAAAAACACAAAAATTAACCGGTGTTGTGGTGCACACCTATAATCCCAGCTACTTGGGAGGCTGAGGCAGGAGAATTGCTGAAACCCAGGAGGCCTCCTTGGGAGGAGGTTGCAGTGAGCCAAGATTGCGCCATTGCACTCCAGCCTGGGGCACAAGAGTGAGACTTTGTCTCAAAAAAAGAAAAAAAAAAAGTTGGCTGACTTGTTCTATACCTTTGACAGTAAATAGAGTTCAAAACAAAGCAAAGAAAAACAACTGAAAGTTTCCATTATATATCTCAACTAATTTGTGTTCATTTGCCTTACACCAAATTTTGAATTTTCTTTACTGGTTACTTTTTAGATCTTGAGTAGTCTATATTCTCTAAGGCTTAATATTATTGCCAAGACAATGGGATGCCTTATGATGGAGTGCTGGGGTATTGTGGTGTATTTGAGGAGAAATCCAGAATACTGAAAGTAAAAACCAAAATTGTGTTTTTGAGATTTGGGAAGCAATGAGGTTCTGAGCTGGTTAGTTTATTATATTTTTTGTCATACCACTATCTCATATTTCACCTTGACCAGATGGGGATGTCCAGGATGGATGATGGTGATCATAGAGGGATTCTGTAAGAAAACTCCACTACAGAGAACCCCCTATAGTGTGTCAAAGCTTTCTGCTTAAATACATTTGGGAAAACAAATGACCATGAATATGTCCATTGTTCTTGGTTAAATGAAGTTTTCTTTGTTTCTAATCACCATGAATAATTGAGAACTGACTCTATTAAGAAAAGATATCTTACCTCCATTTCTGATTCCTCATACTAATGTTACATTTAATTTTCTCACATTGGTTTTCTTTTTCCAGTTAGTCATCAAAATGTATTTATTTCTCAATAGGCTTATCTAAGTTATTAGACTCTCAAGGAAACTTTCAAAAGCAGGCAGGCTTGATTTAAATGTAGCTTATTTGAGGGTTTATATATGATACTATATTTTTGTTGCATATTTTGACATTTTTTGAAGTTTATTAGGAAAAAGGTATATCTTTATATTGTAGGTGGCATTATTTTTAGAGCTGTATTGTAGGTATATGGAATGAAAGATTGCAAACAAATTATACTGTATGGAATTGCACAATGACCAGGGCCTATGTTTGCCTTGATTCTTTATGCCAACTTCATCCTATCCAATCTCTTCCATTATAAATAGAAACCTGGAAAGATCAGCTAAATAAAAATTACATTTCATGTTGACAAATTTCCATCTGGAATTATGACATGCACCCACTCACACATTAAAAATGTATGTGGAAGTCAGGCACATTGACTCACACCTATAATCCCAGCACTTTGGGAGGCCAAGGCGGGTGGATCACCTGAGGTCAGGAGTTCAAGACCAGCGTGGCCAACATGGTGAAACCCTGTCTCTACAAAAATACAAAAATTAGCTGGGCACGATGGCGGGTGTCTGTAATCCCAGCCACTCAGGACGCTGAGGCAGGAGGATCACTTGAACCCAGGAGACGGAGGTTACAGTGAGCCAAGATCATGCCTTTGCACTCCAACCTCAGCGACAGAGCTAGACTCCATCAAAAAAAAGAAAAAAAATGTGCATTTTTCACATCATCCTAGCAGTTTTGTTTTTGCTTTGTTTTAATAAGGTTTGAACTGTTACATACGAATATCACAAGAAGGTACAATTCAATGAGATATATTGCATGAACACTGAGTCTGAAGCTCTCATGGAAGTTTAATTTTATTTCAAGTTACTCTCTTATTAGATATTTATTAATACCAATCAAATTTCTATTGCTAGTTTCATCACCTGAGAAGGCCGGAACACACATACTTTAAAAACACGTGGTTATTCCTTCTTGCTAGGACCTCAAAGACAGCTACAGTGTTGTGCTTTGGTTATATTAGATGGAGATTTTATGTGTGCATTGATTTAGAAACTTAAGCTGGGAACTCATTTCTTTTTATCTGAAAATATCTTTTAAAAGAATGTAGTTTCTGATGTTTGTTGATCATTATTTTGCATCATATAAAGAGCTGCTCAGTTTTATTTTGAACAGGACATTTGGTTATAATTTTCAAAAGCAGATTTTTGGTTTCCAATACCAAGTTATTACACTTTATGGGTGTTTTGGTCATTTCTTATAATGATGCATTCCTTTACCCTTCATGAGCATTACTAATGCACTAGAGTTAAAAGTGGAAATCACATATTTTAAGGTCATATTGGACATCTTCTCCCTAAATCTGTTTACAAAGTTTTCTATGAATTATATTAATTACACAATTAAACAAGTTATTGTATATAAAGGATTTAGTTTTTTTGTGAGATCTAAATGGTAGCTGTTGTGATTGCTATTGTTGCTTTTTTCTAGCAGTTTCCTAACCCCTATTGCATTCTTCAACAAACTATTTCTAGGACAAAGTACTAGGAATCTCACATAAAGTACACTGTTCCTGAAATTGTTATGATAGATGCTTTGGACTCCTACCTCCTTGATTGTGTTTCCATTATGGTCCACCTTCAGGGCATCTTTTCTTAACACACGTTAATTCCCAGGGTGATGAACCAGTCTCCCTGAGTTTGCATGTTGAATTGCATAACTTCTCTGTGCCACTGTTTTCTCATCTGTAAAATGGGGATGGTGAGAGTACCTTCCTCATAGGGTTGTTGTATATAAATGAGTTGTAACCTTTAAGAGCTTAGAGTAGGGCTTACACATAGTAAGTATTCAACTACTTAGCTGTTATTAGTACATTCCTAAGGTGCTAAATGTGGTGTTCTGGTTGTACTGGATCTTTGAAACCATATAATTCTGAGGTCAGAAGCAACTTGTCAGGATTTTAGGATGAAATAAATATAAATGTATGTGAAAGCTTTTTGAAAAGTTAGTATGTAACACATATCTAGAACAGTGTTTCACACATAGTAGGTATTCAGTAAATATATATTGGATGAATTAATTTAAAAATTAAAAATATTATACATGTATAATGCTGATAGCATTAGTAAAATTTATGACTACGGGATGGAAGTCAAAACCACTCAACCTCCTTGAGTTTAAGACAGAATATTCAGCTCATCTACACTGATGAGATACAAAAAACAAAGATGGTGATGATGAGGATATTAATAACAACTAACACATACCTGGTGCTTCCTGTATGTTAAACACTATTTTTAACCCTTTATATTGATAGAAATTAACTCATTTAATCTTTACATCAACCCTATAAGGGTTATCACCATTGAATAGATGAAGAAACTGAGTCTCTTAGAGGTCATAAGTAACCAGATTTCAGACGAGATAGAGCGCGTTCAGGGTGGTGTGGCCATAGACAAGATTTCAAACCCAAGAAGTTTGGCCCCAGATGCCATACCTTTAGCCCTATGTTATAACTAAGGTGTAATTTCATAGAAGTTACTTGTTCCAGCCATTTCTTAACACACTTAATACTCATCAGAACTTCCATAAAGTACCAAATGGGCTGATCGTTGTGTAATCTTCCCTCTTTCTTCTCTTCCATGCAAGTCTAAAGTGCTGATACTCAAACTGAGCTGCACATTGGAACTACCTGGTGTGAGCTTTCAGCACAGGTGATGCTTCGACCTCAGAGATTCTGACCTAATTGATGTGCCCCGGGCATCAGGTTTTTTAAAAGCTCCTCTGGTGATTCTTGTATGTAGCAAAGTGTTAGAAGCACTGATCTAAAGGAAAATGAAATTGGCCTAGGCCCTAGAGTATGCCTGAGGGGAAGGGGCATGATAGTAGTAGGATCTGGACCCTGGAGAATCCAGGAGTTGAAACTCAAGTCAGTTTCCTTTGCTTCTTATTGATAATTATGAAGGCAGGCAGGGAATACTGGGTGGAAATACTGGATAACATTCGGTGTAGAATTTACCAAAGGATTAAACTGTATATAACATTCTTTTAACTTGTTATTTAATACAAATCAAGTAAGCTTTAGTATTGCTTTAAGGACTGGGTCTTAGATGGTCATTACAAATCTTAAGGAAAGTGTTGTTTAGAAAAACAAAATGGCTACACGTTGAAATAGGATAGTGCCTTCCTTTAGAGATGCCAACTTAATTGCTCCGATGAGAAGAGTAGTCTCCCTTTACTAAACTGTTTAGGAAAATTGATATTTATTTCTAATGTTTATGGTTTATTGTCTCAGAAGATTAATGCCAAATGCTCAAAAATGTAGTGACGAGCAATGACTCATTTTAGCTCATGTCAAAACAATGCGCTTTTGTAATTTTCCTGTCCCTGGAGAAGCTATTAAACACTAAACAAAATGCCTCAGAATGAAACTGATTGAGTGTTTCAAATTATGTACTTTTGCTTGGCTATTAGCCAGATGTTCATCGGGAAAGCTCACTGTACATCAAAGCCTATGATTTGTGCTGACAATAATATTACACAGTTTACACTGCTTAAATATCAGGGATGTGTATTCTAAAGCTAAATAGTCAAACACAGTTCAGTCTCTTTGCATAATCAAGTTGTGTAACTCTGCTCTCAGCCAAGTGATTTTTCCTTTGTTAACTCTGGACGGGATGTACCTAATGGGTAAGGTATTTTTCTCTGCATTATCTTGTTGATAAATAGCACAGATTCCAGCTAGCTTAGGAAGAGAGTCACACACACACATACACACACATTTTTAAGATTTATACATTTTTTTTTTTTTGTGAGTGGTACCACCTGTCTTGTAGAGCTCAGCATAATGTTTTGTGTGTAGTAGGTACACAAAATATGTGTTGCTGATAATGATGCCAATAAACAAAACAAAACACAGAGTGTTTTTTTCATTAATTTCCTATAATCTGTCTGCCAGTAATATATGAGGTGTTACAAGAATCAGTATTCAGTCAACTATGTTTTATATTTTAGGGACAAAATATTTAAATGATTGGCTTGCTTTCACTGACCTCCTAAGTAATAGAAATATTTTGATGTTATGTTAGACATTTGTAGAAGACAATAAAATTAGTGTAACTGACTCAGTATTCAAGACATTCTTAGTACCATGTGACATTTTTTTGAGTAGGAATTTGGGGCATGGTCTCTTGACAACCAAAAGTATGAAGTTAGTATAACAGTTTCTTTTATACCCAGCACCTGAGAAAGAGTCAGTACTGAATAGATACCTGTTGAATTGAACTGAATTGAACAGATATTCAACTCATTCTCATTTGCTCATATTTTACAAGAAACAGTTTCTCAGATGCATTTCCATGGAGGACATGGGAAAAAGGTAGTGAAAATGAAATACCTTCTGATTCGATGGCATGGTAATAGGAAGTTATCTTGATATATAAGGGTATCTAGCTGTCAGCCCATTCTAAGAAAATGGCGTGAAGGGTAGTAATTCAAAGTATTTCTGAAAGCTACAGTTTTGATCCAGGGAAGAAACCTTGGACAACCAAAAAGATTAACAAGTCAACAAAATGCTTGTCAGGAAGAGATTCACACTAAATCAATAGTGTGATCTTATTATTTATTAAAAATGGGACATATCCATGTTATGCTTTCTACTATTCTAGTTGCCTGTCATGGAAAAGGTTTAACAGAATTTGGAGGTTACACAGACAGAATGGTAATGGGGTAACTTCAATGTGAAGATAGTCTGAAATTTAGATGATAAATTGATAGATTAAAAGAGAAAAAAAAATCTATGAAAGTGATTTATTTAAAGCAACTAAAATCTATAAAATCATAAGCAGTATGGCAGGACAAACACTCTGTTCACCTAAACCTAAAACTATTAGATTCAGAGGTTTCATGATAAAGGATATAAACACATGGTCAAACTGCTGGGTTTAATTCCTTTCCTGCCCATTTATAGTTCTGTGTCCCTAGGTACCTTATTTATCATCTCAGGCCTCAGTTTCTTCATCTGCAAAATGCTTATAATAGTAACTCTCTCATAGGGTTGTTATAAGGATTAAAGTTTAAGAAAGAAGCACTTAAAACAGTAGCTGGCACATCGTAAGTCTGTGTGTATTCATACATATATGTACATATATAGACATATGCATGTTTTAAAGAATTTTCCATATTGGTTAGGTGGACCAAAAAAAGTAGGTTTAGAAGAATTTTGATTGATTTATAGATGATTCCAAAAATTGGCTATTAGGAGTAATTCATCTTTTAAGCTTGCATCTTCACAGTACCCTACACAACATCCTTGTAGCCACCATGAGAAACTGAGACCCTGGGCTGGTTGGATCAGACATGGCCTCCAAAAAAGTATGTGTCTCTTTTTACTAAGATGCTTCATATAGAAAACTACACGATCCTCTTTTCTTATTTTTGAGGCAGAAATGGTATTAAATTGTTCTAAATAAAAAACTCTTCATTTGTTAATAGAAAAATAAGGCTTCAAGTAATAGAAACAAGCCCAAGATAATTGAGTTAAGCAAGATCTCTGGCAAGGAAGAATAACTGTTGAGATATGCATCTTGTTTTTCTAAGCAAATGCTCCTACTTCAGAATGTGGTTGGACCTTAATCTGCTTACCTGGTTTAAGCTGCCCAATTTTCAGACACGTAGTTTACATTTCTGGCAATAGTGAGTGTGATGAATGTTTTGGTTATTATTGCTCTTATTAATAAGTATATGGCTTTCATTACAATAAACAAAGATCTATAAGGGCCATAGACCAGACTGTTTCACCATTAGAATGTGCTTATTTTATTTTCATCATTTGCTAGTATTTTTGTTCCTAATTTTGGAAGAGATCTTTCAGTAGGGAGAGAAAACACTGCTTTCCAATCAAGTATTTGTAACCATTTTAAGTAGTAGAATCTGCCTGGTAAAAAATTATTTGGTTTCTATGAAGGCAGTGTTTTTAGCACTGGCATTTTTGAATTATCAAATTAAAATAGAGATTTTTTTTTTTTTTTTTTTTTTTGAGGCGGAGTCTCGCTCTGTCGCCCAGGCTGGAATGCAGTGGCGGGATCTCAGCTCACTGCAAACTCCGCGGGTTCACACCATTCTCCTGCCTCAGCCTCCCGAGTAGCTGGGACTACAGGCGCCCGCCACCTCATCTGGCTAGTTTTTTGTATTTTTTAGTAGAGACGGGGTTTCACTGTGTTAGCCAGGATGGTCTCGATCTCCTGACCTCGTGATCCGCCCGTCTCGGCCTCCCAAAGTGCTGGGATTACAGGCTTGAGCCACCGTGCCCGGCCAAAATAGAGCTTTTTAAATATATATTTACCATGCTCCTTTAGCATAGGATATTCCGTTAAAATGAGGTCAACGAGCCTTCCAAACATTAATTTTCATTATTTTGACATCTTTTTATTTCAAACATAGTAAGCCTTGAGGTTTCTGTACTTTTGTCTTATTTGTTTGTTTGTTTGTACTTTTCTTTATGGCTGCTTATTGCCTTCCAGGCAACCTTAGATTCATGCTAGTTGTACCCCCTCATCACTGTAGCAACTACCTCCTCCTTGCCTCCCACACCCACTTCTCTTCTGCGAGACTTTGTTCTATCCATCCTCTTTTGCTCTAGAATCTTCAGTCTCAGTTGGCTTTTCCCACTAATCTCACTGTTTCTGCAAGTGACCAGCCTCTCTCTTTCCTTCCAGTCCTTGGCAAACCTCTTGAAGGAGTATTATTACACTCTTTACGTCTACATCCTCACCACCCTCTTTGGGTCCTTGAAGTCTGGTTTCAGTGTCTACCATTCTGAAGAAATTGTTCTTTCGGTCATTGGTGACATCCTCAGACCCAAAAGCCTTCACTCTGACTTCATCCTCTGCCACTGCTTCATGCCAGTTAACGTAGTTGACTGCCTGGTGACTCCCTGAAATTCTCCTTTTGGCTTCTAAGACACTGGTCTTTCCAAGTTCTCTTTCTGTTTCATAGACTGCTTCTTGTCTACCTTGCTAGATAGCTTATCCTCCTTTGAATGTAGACATTTGCCAGGACAGGCCAACTCCTTGCTTTCCACACTATTTCTCCACTGGGACTCTCATCTACTACTGTTTCAACTTCCCTTCTTTGCTGAAACTCCCAAATTTTTACCTTTATAAAGCCAATGCTGGCCTGAGTTCCATCTAGTCCCATGTATGCGCTTACTCCTAGATATCTCACCAGATCCTCAAGCACAGGATTCCAAAGCCAGACTCTCTTGTCCTCTACCAGTCTTCTGATTGCTCTTACTAGGACTAATCTTCTTGTCATCAGGGCCAACAACAATTGTTGGTCTTGTCATTGTATGTCTTGCATCTTTAGAACATGTAACATACTCCACTTTACATCTTATAGCATAATCATTATTTCTTCATTTTTCTCATTTATTGAGGTGTAATTTATTTTTACTAAATGTGCACAAATATTAAGCATACAGACTGATACATTTTACATATGTATATATCCATATAATCTCTATCCAGATCAAGTTATAGATTTCCAACTCTGCCACTGGCCTGCTTTGTGCCACATTCCAGTTGATATCCACTTTCTTACTGAGAGGTTACCACCATTTGATGCCTATTACTGTAGATTAATTCTGTCTGTTTTGGACTGCATGCATGTGGACTCTCAGATTAATGGAAATGCAACTTCATATAAATAGAATTTACATTGCCATCAGAAATGTATGCAAACTCTAGTTGCTTCACTTCTTTAACATTTGGTAATGTCTTTTTAATTTAGCCTTTCTGCCCAGGCACAGTGGCTCACGCCTGTAATCCCAGCACCTTTGGGAGGCCAAGGCGGGCGAGTCACTTGAACTTAGAAGTTCAAGGCCAGCCTAGACAACATGGAGAAACCCTGTCTCTACAAAAAATACAAACATTAGCTGGGCGTGGTGGTGCATGCCTGTGGTCCCAACTACCTGGGGGGCTGAGGTGGGAGAATCACTTGAGCCCAGGAGGCAGAGGTTGCAGTGAGTGGAGATCGTACCACAGTACTCCATCCAGCCTGGGTGACAAGGCCAAGACCTTGTTTCTAAATAAATAAATAAATATTCGCCTTTCTGGTAGGGCTGTAGTACTCCCTCATTGTAAATTTAATTTGTATTTCCCTGATGATTTATAATGTTGAAACTCCCTTTCACATGCTCATTTGCATATTCTCTTTAAGGCCCCTTGAAGTCTGTTTCTCTTATATTGGGTTGTCAGTCTTATTTTTTATTAAATTATTGCTTTGTAGGAGTTCTTCATGTATTCTGTATGTATTGCTTGGTTATACGTAAGCAAATATCTTCTCCCAATCCGTAACTTGCCTTTTCATCCCGTTGTGTATTTTGATTAACATAACTTATTTACTTCAATAAAGTCTTAATTTTTTAACCTTTTTTTTTCTTTTTTTTGAGACGGAGTCGCTCTGTCGCCTGGGCTGGAGTGCAGTGGCCGGATCTCAGCTCACTGCAAGCTCCGCCTCCCGGGTTCACGCCATTCTCCTGCCTCAGCCTCCGAGTAGCTGGGACTACAGGCGCCCACCACCTCGCCCGGCTAGTTTTTCGTATTTTTTAGTAGAGACGGGGTTTCACCGTGTTAGCCAGGATGGTCTCGATCTCCTGACCTCGTGATCCACCCGTCTCGGCCTCCCAAAGTGCTGGGATTACAGGCTTGAGCCACCGCACCCGGCCAATTTTTTAACCTTTTATGATTGATGACTTTTGTGTTCTTTTCAAGAAATTTTTACCTTCTTCAAGGTCATGAAGATAAAATTGAAACACAGAAAGGTTAAGTGGTTTGCACTAAGATTGTGGCAGACTGAGTTGTCCTCAGAACTTGAATTGTCCCCCTCTTCCTGGGTATATGGCTATAACCAGACATTTCTAGCTTTTCCAGTACTGAGAAGTGGCTTTGTGAGTTTGGATTGCATCAGTGAAATATAAGTAGAAGACATGGTCATCTCTAACTTGAAAGCAAGACACTTTTCATGTATTTTACCATTTTCCCCACCCATCCCTTAACTCCCTCCCATGCACTATAACAGAGATATGGTAGAGTTTCAGTATTGATCATGTGGATGAAGACAATGCTGAATAGTCTCATGGAGTGGAAAGATTTTTAAGTTTATTTAAATGATATTTAAGGTTATTTAAATAATGTTTAGATAATTTTAAATTTGTTTGAATAATTAGAGTATATTTAAGCCTAAATAAACATATTTTGGGGACTCTTACTGTTATTTAGACTTAACAAGTATACAGAGTTGGTTAACATATAGTGGAAGCAGCCCTTCAACTCAGATCTTCAGCTTCTTGTACTCTTAATACTTTGTCACATTATCATAATGCTGATGGAATGGTGTGGAATAGTTAAGTACCTATTACCTATTTATTTATCTATCTATTTATTTATTTATTTTGAGACAGAGTCTTGCTCTGTCGCCCAGGCTGGAGTGCCGTGGCGCAATCTCAGCTCACTGCAAGCTCCGCCTCCTGGGTTCATGTCATTCTCCTGCCTCAGCCTCTCCAGTAGCTGGGACTACAGGTGCCCACCACCATGCCCGACTAATTTTTTGTATTTTTAGTACAGACGGGGTTTCACCATGTTAGCCAGGATGGTCTCGATCTCCTGACCTCATGATCTGCCTGCCTCGGCCTCCCAAAGTGCTGGGATTACAGGAGTGAGCCACCACGCCTGGCATACACCTTTAATTTGACATCTGCAGCTCTTTGTTTATTTGCTGAACTTAACATTGCACCCACAACTTCCACTGTTTTTTCACATTATGTATACTTAAGCCAAGCCATGCTCCTTGCTTTTTCCTGAATTTGCTCTTTTTGCCCTAATCCCCTTCCCTTATGCTATTAAGTCCACCTATAACGATTTTTGTTTTCCCTTCTCTTTTTCTCCTTGTCTGAACTATGTCTATCTTTTAATATGCAACTCTAATGCCACCTTGATCCATTAGGGGATCAAGCCATTCCTCATCCCCTAATCAGTGATCACCTCTTTTTCCACCACCTAAATGCTTTTCTCCTCCTGAGGGCAAGGGCCATATGTGTGATCCAGTGCCTGGCACATGGAAGAAACTCAGTAAGCATTTTGAAATGAATGAATAAATGAACTAGATGATAAGTGAATTTTTCAGGTACTGAAACTGTGTATTGAATATTTGTAAATATTGATCTGGCCATGCAATGAGTATGGCCAAGGATTTTTAAACTGTCCAGTTGGTTTTGTGTCTTCTCTATCAGTGAAGTTCTGACTCGGCAGTTCTGAATCAGCAGAATTTCTGTGCTGTATCACTTTCATCTTCCATAACATAGCCCATGCAGCCGGGTAAGTCAGTACAAATTGCTGACATAGTATGACCATGACCTCATTTGACCTTTTAGCAAATAAGACCTTTCTATTATAAAGTGAGAAGAGGTGTACATGGAAAAAGAGATGCTGTTTTCTATTCAAGGCAGATGATTTGACTTAGACAACTATGTGACAACTGGCTTCACTCGTGTTCTCTTGGCATCTTAACAGAACATTTGAGCCATATTTGAAATACCATTATGTTCCTATCTGCAAGTTCCACTGTTGGAGATTCTCATTCAGTATGTTTGGGGTTGGGCCCAGGAATCCATACTTTTAAGTATCTCCCCAGGCAACAATGATGATCACTTAGGTTTGGGAACCACTGGCAGAGAAGGGTCAAGAGCTCAGATATGAGAGTCCTTGAGTCCTAATTCTCCTCTCCAGTTACTAGCAATGTGATCTTGGGAAAGTTACTGTCTTTGAGCTTCTTCAGGATCATTATCTGAATATTATGTGGACAATAATATTACCTCCTTTAAAAGGTTGTTAGGATCAAATGAGATAATCTACTGCACTTAACACAGTGTTTGACAGTAAATATTTAATTAAATGTAATTGTTATTATTCTCACTAATTATCAAGTTCTTTACAAGAGACCTTTCTTTGTATTTTTTGTATAGAATATACAAAATAGAATCTAACAGCTACAAAAAAAAATTCCTATTGTGTGTGTGTGTGTGTGTGTGTGTGTTTGTGTGTTCTTTCTTTTAATGGGAATCGTAATTTAGCTTCAGGGTTTAGTTAAAATTCTATGTGAGATTACTCTGACCCCATTTACTCTTCATGAATAATTTACCAGTTAACAACTCTATGCTTAAAAAAATTATTGGAGAACTTTAGTGTGTGTGTGTGTGTGTGTGCATGTGGGTCTGTGTGTGTATGTGTGTGTGCGTGCGCACGCACGCGCACCGGCTATCATAGGAATGCTTACCTGGAAAATGTAAGACCAAATGTTCTAGTGCAGCATTTCTTGAACAAGTAGATGGTTAAAGTGTCATAATTTAGGAGCTACAAGTTGAGGCTATGGGTGAAAGACATGCAGGGAGATACCTATTTCAAGTTCTGGCCTCTTCTCATAAAATTAATTTTCTCTCTGATCCAGTATCAAACAGAAAATGGAGCAGAGGTACTCTGAGCTAGGGTTTGGTGGTGCTACTTGCAAAATAAATTGAATTTTGATTGTATGTATACACTGTACCATGTGCTTGTGTATGTTTCATGTATCCATGGAGGAATGATGTGGAAGCCTTGGGTCAGGTGAGGGGGGCTGGGGTGTGGGTGGAGTCATGGTATCAAAAGGATTTAGAGCCATCCCTTGTACAATAGCTACTTGTTAACAAACTTACTCCCAAGAGTCACAGTGAATAATGGAAAGTCAGATTTTCATGCAGAAATACTCATTCATGGCAGGGCAAGATTTCTTTTAGGTGAAGCAGAAACTCTCTAGAGTAAGAGAATGAGTAAATTTATTTGAAAAATCTTCTTTGCATAAAGAAAAATATGGCTAATAATGGGGTATGAAGTATGTCATGTTTTTCATCTGTATAGATTAAAAGGTCCATCACACTGCTAATTTTAACTCATAATAACTTAAAGTTGCTATCAGTTCTAGTTAATTTAGATAACCTCAGTGTATATTTTGCCACATTTTTATTCCATTTCCATTCGACTGCCTATTGAATTCTCAAATTGCATGGAGAGTAGGTGATGAGAGTCGTAGTCTGCAACCCCTTTCCTGTTCTTTCACTTGAGTGAACCCTTCGTATTCAGAGTTCATTTATCATTGTCAACAAGAGCTGTTGTCATCTGACCAGAACAAATGAGAAATTTCAGTTCTTGGGGCAAAACGCATATTCAGAGCTGAAATTTTGATTAAGTATAAGGCTGATTAGTTAACAGTGAAGGGCTTCAGTGTGGGGTCAGCTCACCCTTATTGCACATTCAAGTACAATATTAGGTATTCTTAGATGTCCAGAACATGTGAAATTCTTAATACAGTTGGTTTATACATTGGTTTGACTTATAAGAACTTAAATCTTGTCTAAAAACCTGTATGGATTTCAAAGGCTTAGAGAGGATTAAAAGGCTATAAAAATTTAAATAACTTCATCCAGTGAGTATGTTTACCTAAATGTGTCATCAACCTTCTCAGTTTTCTGGGTAGAAAACTGGTTTGGGACACACTGACTCACACTGTCGACTGATAGAATGCAAACACATTCCGAATTCTCCTGGCAAGACTAATGTAACAAAAACAGGGTTCTGGGAGCTTTTAGAGGTGAAATGTTTCATTTTGTCAATAAATCTTCCTATCACTAAGAGCTTTTAAAGTAAACAAACACATGTCTTCACAGTTGTTAGGTGCTGGGTGAAGTGGCAGATGCATATTGTCATATCCAGTACCCCTTGCCACTTTCCAAGGAAACAATTTTTATAGGTAACCTGGGGAGTATTATGTTTGATTGACAAAAAGTAATACCCTATAATTCTGACTATTATCTCCATATGTAAATAAACATTTTATGGGGTTTATATTTTCCCTTTGGCCTATAGATGTCAAATTCTTTGCCCAAATAGTTACCTATACTCTTCTCAGAACCCTCATGCAAAAAAGTAGATAACTAGAATATTTTTACCCATTTTGTAGATGGAAGCATCAACACACAACTAGTGTTATTTTTCTTAATGTTGCCCAACAGACTTGGGCCCAAACTCAAACGATGGCCAAAGACAGTTATATTCTCTAAGTAAGGTTAGCTGAGCAACTCTTTTCAAGGATGAAGAGATGGAGACTGGACTGTCTTCTTGGCAGAGCTCAGGGTACAGTTAAAATAAATAGACGCTCCTGTTTCTTTCTCTTTTCCAGTTGGTTATATCTCATTGCTGTTTGTTCATTCACATGTTGCTGTAATTAGCCAATTTTAGGCTAGGCGAAGGGATTAGGTAGCGCATTACACACCCACATCTCCCTTTCTGGGATTTAGGATGAAATGAAATTTATTTTTCCATTTGCTTCATCCAAATGGAAATGTATTTCTTCAATCCTATTTGGCTGTAAAGTAAGTTTTTATCAGGAAGTTGTACAATAATGGATAATGTGAAATCCATTTCTCTTGGGTGTTTTGCTCATAAGAGTTTTCTGGTTGTTGTTGTTTTTGTTATTGTTATATATTATATAATAACGTATATATTATATATTATTATAA
The DNA here is from genome assembly GCF_002776525.5 of Piliocolobus tephrosceles. Lineage (NCBI taxonomy): Eukaryota > Metazoa > Chordata > Mammalia > Primates > Cercopithecidae > Piliocolobus > Piliocolobus tephrosceles. The sequence continues at coordinate 7,811,838 of NC_045435.1, read as the reverse complement.
CAAAATAATAATTGTTATTATTAAGTTGTTTCCAAATTTGACTCTAGACACACCTAACACAAGGCCTGTATACACTGTAGGTTCTCTAACAAATTGCCAGTGGTGGGCTGAGATTTTTCTGCATGACGAATGTCTCGTGGTCTCAGAATAAAGGGGAAATCCAAAGTTGTGGCATACAGGGTCTGTATGCCCTGAGTGTAACATACTCATCCTCAACAGAGGCTTAGCTCCACAAATTTATCTTTTTATTGTACCTGTAAGTGCATTTCTATGCCTGCTAAGTCTACTCAGCCTTGAAGCTAATTGCTGCCTGCTGGGAAACCTTCACATTCCCTCCATGCAGAACTAATCCATCTTTCTAATCAGATCCTTGAGCACTCGTGTACGTGCCTCTGTTACAGCTCACAATTAATTACCTCATACTACTTACATTTCCACCTGGGCCTCAAAGACAAGATCCATGTCTTCTTCATTTTTTTTTTCCTAGTTCCTAGTTCCAAGCATAGTGTTAAGTTAAATGAATGAATGGAGAATAAATATCCCCATTTTCTCTATTTTCATATATAACCTAAATGTTCGTTCTTTTTTTTTCCCCCCCAGCAAATAATCATTTTCTTTTCATTATTTCTTTTTGGTATATCTTCATTTACCTTTCTCCAAGTCTTTATTCTTTGCTTCTTAATAACATTAAAAATTTTAACTTTTAAAGTGTTAAGAACACAGCGAAACTTTATCTCATGAGAAATCTACATTATCATTAATGGTTTTATTATCTATCCTGGTCATTTAAATCAACCAAGTTACACATCCATCCTGACCTTTTTGGTTTTATTCAGCCATAAAAAGGAATGAAGTGTACTGATACATGTTACAACATGTCTGAACCCTGAAAACATTATTTTAAGTGAAAGACACCAGGGACAAATAGCTACATCTAGTATGATTCCATTTATATGAAATGTCCAGAATAGGCAGAACCATAGCGACAGAAAGGAGATCAGTGATTTCTAGTGGCTGTGATGTCACTGCTTAATGGGCACAGGACTGCTGCTGCTTTTTTCTTTTGAGACAGGGTCTTGTTTTGTTTCCCAGGCTGGAGTATAATGGTGTGATCTCGGCTTCCTGCAGCCTTGACCTCCCTGGACTCAGGTGATCTTCCTACCTCAGCCACCCAAGTGGCTGGGACTGCAGGTGCATGCCACTACACCCAGCTAAATTTTGTATTTTTTGTAGAGATGAAGTTTTGCCATGTTGCCCAGGCTGGTCTCAAACTCCTGGGCTCAAGCAGTCCACCTGCCTCAGCCTCCCAAAGTGCTAGGATTACAGGCATGAGCCACCGCACCTGGCCCACGGAGCTTCTTTTTAATTGACAAGTAGTATTCCATTACATGGATATACCACAGTTTTGTTTATCCATGCCTCAGTTGATGGATATTTTGGTTGTTTTTACTTCTTGACTATCATGAATAATGCTGCTGTGAATATTTGTGTACAGATTTTTGTGGACATGTGTTTTCATCTCCTTAGCTCTATACCTAAGAGTAGAATTGCTGAATTGTATGGTAACTGAAATGAATTGAAAATTTGTGTCCCCCCAAACTCTTATGTTAAAATCATAACCCCCAGTGTGATGGTATTAGGAAGTGGAGCCTTTAGGAGATAATTAGGTTTTGAGGGTAGAGGAGCATTCATGAATTGGATTAGTGGCCCTTGTAAGAACTTTCTCACCCACTTTCCACCATGTGAGGAAACAAGGAGAAGACAGCAGTCTACAACCCAGAAGAGGGACCTTGCCAGAATACTGCTAGCACCCTCATCTCCAATTTCCACCTTCCAGAACTGTGAGAAATAAACTTCTGTTGTTTACAAGCCACCCAGTCTCTGGTATTTTATCTTCATAGCCCCAGCTGACTAAGGCAATAATTCTACACTTAACTTTTTGAGGAACTGCTAGACTATTTTCCAGTGCACCATTTTACATAACTACACAGCAGCATATGAGGGTTCCAGTTTCACATCCTTGTCAATACTTGTTATTATCTTTTTGATTAAAGTTATCCTAGTGGATATGAAGTGGTATCTCTCTGTTACCAGTGATTAGCCCATTTCTAAAGGAAAATAGAAAGTAAGAGGCATTTGACGTTATTAAGAGTCAGTTAACCAAAGAATGTTGAATATAAAATAAAAATAATATAATCTAAAGCTCATAAGGTGACCTGGCTAAATGACTTGCATCTATAAATTTGAGTAATACGTAACCACTTAAAAAAAGAATAGGAAAAGTATTGTATGATCTTCATGAATTGCTGATATATGCTTGTAATAATCTTTTTAAACATAAATACAAGAAACCATTCACGGTGGATTATCTTTGAGGAGTAGGAAGTGAGAGGAGGGCTATATGCGGGACCCTGAAGCATATATGCAAGATATAGAGTGAAAAAGCTTGAGTTGGAAATTACTTATTTTTAAGAAAAGAAAAAACATAGAAAACACATATTCAGTCTCATGAATCTTGCTAATGCGTTTCTTCTGAAACATCTTCTGAAGCTTCAAGTTACCTGTTTGTCAGGCATCTTGGATATTTCAGAGTGTTATTGAGAAATTCATGGAAATAAATGGAGTGTATGTGTATGATAAGTAGGGAGGAAATATAAAGAAGTGAGGATTGGCAAGTAGAAATTGAGTTAAATAGGAAACTGATGTAGAATTCTCAAACACTCCAAACTACCTGAATTTAAATTAGAGAGAGAATTTGGCAAAGTGGGCCTTAGATCCCACTATTTTCAACAAATCAGACTTTTCAGGACCATGTAGGGCCAGTACTAAGTGTTGTGAACTATTGTCAAATATGTCATGTGGTGAGAAAGGTGAGCCAGGATCCTGGATTTGGACTCTAAGGCTTGATATAGGATATATGAAGGAGGAAGCCTCAGACATTTCAGAGAATGAGCAACGGAAATTTTTTATTTTTGGAAGTCCAGTGAAGCTAGGCCATGAGAACCTGAATTTGAAAGGGAAAAGGAAATATACTGAAATTGTATTGACAAGGTGAAAAAACTCTTTCAATGAAGTGTTGTAATCTTTAAGTGTTTTTTTGATATGTTAAGATTTTTTTTCCCAGAAGCCACACATCTCTAAACAAAGCCCAAGTCAGTGGGAAAGTCTGATTCATGTCATTAACATTCACTTTATACTCTTTATAACATCATATCGTGTTTAAATTGAGGTCAGATTCAAGATTAGTCTCAGGTAAAGTTATAAAGTAAGAAATTAGCTCTCTTCTGCATTGTTAGTAATGGTATAAATATATTTTACAATAGGCAGTTTAGCTATAGGTTTTATAATCCTTAAATAGGTTCATAACTTTTGACTTAGCAATTTCATATATAAGAATTCTAAAACAGGGCCGGGCACAGTGGCTCATGCCTGTAATCCTAGCACTTTGGGAGGCCGAGGCAGGCGGATCACGAGGTCAGGAGATCGAGACCATCCTGGCTAACACAGTGAAACCCCGTCTCTACTAAAAATACAAAAATTAGCCGGGCGTGGTGGCAGGCGCCTGTAGTCCCAGCTACCTGGGAGGCTGAGGCAGAAGAATGGCGTGAACCCGGGAGGCAGAGCTTGCAGTGAGCAGAGATCATGCCACTGTACTCCAGCCTGGGTGACAGAGCAACGCTCCGTCTCCAAAAAAAGAAAGAAAGAAAGAAAAAAGAACTCTAAAACAATAATCAGAAAGGCATAAAAATTAATTGGAATATGAGGCCATTCAGGATAGTGTTCTTTATAATAGTGACAAAGGAGGAATATAAATGCCCACAATAGAGAATTTGTCAAATAAGTTGTGATGCATCTGTGTGGTATAGTAGTATTCATCTACTTTAATTGCAATGTAGAGTAGTTGGTGATTTGGGAAAATGGTCATGATGTTTTTGTTAGTGAAAAAAGATTGAATATAAAAACTACAAAGTATGAGTTGATTGAGTTGCTTTTAGTGATGAGTTATTGTCTCTGATGTGTTTAATCTTAAAATTCCCTTTTATTTATTAAATCCCCCTTTTTTTATAAAATCCCCTTTTTTAATTCCAGCTCCATGATAAGAGCACCATACGCTCTTACTTCTGCCTTCTTGGGGGTAGTCCCAAAGCTCTCAAGCTCATTCTGCTTTCCTCATCAAAGTGGGCTTGTCTTGTATCCCATTTTCCCATGACCATGGTAACCAAAGGGAATGAATCCAGAAGCTAATTCATGATGAGAGATTAATGGAAAATAATAGATTAAAATGCAGCCAACTTTTCCTACATTTCATTCACTCATTCAAAAAAATATTTATTTTACCTCTCCCATGTTCTTGGTCCCGTGGAAGGAGCTGTGTAACAAAATATATCAAAAGTAAGCCCACTTACCTTAGAGTGGGAATATTTGATTTTTCACATAACTTTAGACAAGAAGATGCAATTAGTGTGAGGATTTTTGACAGTGGCAAGTCAGAGGAGCACTGGAGTCTTTGGATGTACTTAAAAACCCTCGCTTTGGTTCAGTCTTGATTTCGCATATTTGGAAGGCTACGTTTTTCATAATACCACCAAACTAACATTTCTGTTTCTCTAAGTAGAGTGATTTACCAAAAAGAAGAAATGAGTCTTAATGGTTAAAAAAAAAAAAAAAAAAAAAAAGGTTCACAGAGCACTGTCTTGCCCAGCTCAGTGTTATACAGTGTTAGATCATTAGGACATTCAGTAATTCTCCTACACTAAAGAAAATAGGATACAACCATGCCTTGGGTATGAGCCCTTATTTGTGCCTCCTCTGTATCCTTTGTTGTCATTAGCCTGCAACTTTGCATTGCACTTACTTGATTTTGTGTCTGTCTCCCCTATACTAAACAATATGCCCCTTGAAAGCTCTTATTAATTGTCACATTATTAGAACCCAGTATAGGGTCTACTTAAATGCTTTCTTGGCAATTCAAAAAAAAGTACCCGTTGGTATCATGCAGAGTACATAAGTAAACTACTTTGAAGAAAGGCAAATTTGAAGAAAGATATGTATAATGGTTAATTTTATGTGTCAACTTGACTGGGCCATGGGATGTCTGAATAGCTGGTTAAACACTATTTTGAGGTGTATCTGTGAGAGTGTTTCCAAAGAGGTTAGCATTTTAGTTGGTAGACTACCCTCTCCAGTGTGAGTAGACATCATGCAATCTGTTGAGAGCCAGAATGGAACAGAAAACTGAAGGCAGGTTGAATTAACTGACAGGGTTAATTGCGCTGGAACATCAATCTTCTGTCCTTGCCACTCCTGATTCTTAGGATTGGGAATAGAATCTATACCATTGACTTTCTAGCTTTCAGGTCTTTCGCCTACATGACTGGCTTTCTTGGGTCTCCAGTTTATAGACAGCAGCTCATGGGACTGCCCAGCCTTCAGGATCATGTGAGCCAATACTTTGTGATAATGTTTATACACACACACACACACACACACACACACACACACACACACATATACACATTCTGTTTCTCTCTGGGGGACCCTGACAAATACAGTGCTAATGCTCACTGAATGCTTTGTATGTGCTAGACACCATACTTAGCACTTGCTGTGCATTATATGATTAGTAATCACAAGAACCTATGAGATCTCTATCATTTTTTAAACAGATGGTGAATTGGAGACTTAACAAGATTAAATGCTTTGCCCAAGGTCAAATAGCCAGTAAGATCAGATGAGAGGATGGGACCATGCTTTATGGTCCATGCTCCATGTTTGTTGTTCTAAGTCGAGTCTATGCTTTTAACTCTGATACCCTATGCTCTTCCATAAGGCCTTTCTGTTCGGTGATATTCATTCATCACTTGTGCCAGCCATCATCTTCATGGCTGGCTAAGGCTGTTTGGCTTCATCTTCTCATCTGAGGAATTAATACACTTGCCAGGAAAGCTTACCTATGAGTTGCAAATTCAGGATACATTTTAATTCTAATATCCCACCTTGATTTTCACTTTTGAGGCAAAAATTTCCATTTTGATATGGTTTAATGGCTCTTTTTCCTCTTTATATTTTTTAGTCCAGATGGAACAGAAGTTTGAGGTTGCCTTTCCACATTCAGTTTTTGGCTACCTGTTTTATAGGGCTGTTAAACTAGTAACCACCAGCCAGTGAGTAGATATATATATAGAGTATTTACTGTATGTCCTGCATTCTCCTAGGGCTGTGCGGCCTGTTGGATAATTGCTGTCTTTAATCTCCTTTTTGCCCGATCTTCCACAGTGTTGCAACAGTGGTGTCTGTGCCACAGAACGGATACCTGCATTCTTCCTAAATTATCTACAGATTATTTTGAGTGTCTTGTCTTTTCAACTGTATTTTAGTTGTGTGTTAGATTTATCCTGGACCTCCCGTAACACCAAGCACATGGTTTGAGTACCTAGGGATGATTCTAGGGAGAATAGCATCAAATATATTGTCAGGAGAACTGGCTTCTGGTCTGGCTCTGCAACTATTTCGCTGGAAGATTTGGTGACTTTTTTTATCTTGGACTTGATAGGCTTCACTTTTCTCAATTCAAAAAATCAAAGCATTGGTCTAGATTGCTAGGTCTTTTCTAGCTTAAATTATTGGCTTCTGAGATTTCTATTATTTTTTATAGTTATCTGATAGATTGATTCATGGTGGTTGTATTAACAGGAATAAAAAGGTTGTGAGTGGACTTGGATGTGCAAAGGTGATATTAGGTTCAGTTTCAAATATGTGGAAGCAGTAGGGTATACCGAAATCTAGATATCCTTTAAGAATGGACATACAGATTTGGATTTAAAGTTGGTGGTAGTCACTGTCATTCTCACTGACTTCTTTTGGTAGTGGAGTTAGAATCCTAGACTTGAGGTAAAAGGTACTTGTTCATGACAGTCACATAATCACAAATTTTTATGTGTGAAAGAGACACAGCAATCATATAGCCTGCCCTTTTTTTTTTTTGTTTTTTGTTTTTTGTTTTGAGACAGAGTCTTGCTCTGTTGCCTAGGCTGGAGTGCAGTGGCGCAATCTCGGCTCACTGCAACCTCAGCCTCCTGGGTTCAAGTTATTTTCCTGCCTCAACCTCCTGAGTAGCTGGGATTACAGGCACATGGCACCACGCCCAGCTAATTTTTGTATTTTTAGTAGAGACAGGGTTTCACCATTTTGGCCAGGCTGGTCTCAAACTCCTGACCCCGTTATCTCCCCGCCTTGGCCTCCCAAAGTGCTGGGATTAGAGGCGTGAGCCACCGCGCCCGGCCCCTTGTTTTATATACAAGAAAACTAAAGATTTTAGGAATGGAATTTGCCAAAACTTATACATAGCTGCAGATCAGGTCTGCAGACCAGACTCCCTCTATCTCTAAGCTCTCGGTTCATCCCTCACTAGGCTTGTTCATGTTTTCTTCTTAGCATTAATAGTATTCTTCTGTAAGCAATAAATTCACTATTGTGTACATTCAAATACACATTCAAAATTATTTGTAAAATTTAGTTCAAAAAACTAAATTTCTGGGTAGGAAAAGCAATCAGGTAGTATTGTCACTCTATCTGAATTTTGACCTCTGAAATTAAAAGGCATTGTATGGAAACTGCTGAATTGTGCAGTTTTAAGAGTATGGTTTTGTGACATCTGTTGAAAGTTTAGTCATGATGTACAGTCCTAAATGGTTTTTTAGTACCCACATGAGGTAATTAATCTCTCTGCATCCCTTTTCAGATCCTGTGTTAGGTCTAGCATGTATCCCACAAGGCTGATCGTGTTGTAATTCTGTATAGAATTACAATAACAAAATATGTGTTTGTGGTGGATCTCCATTTTGTTCTGGTAAAGAACTAGATGCCCATGACAAAGGTCAAGTGGAGATCTGGCATCCATTTCAATACTTGCAAGACATAGTCTTGAGAATATGTAATACAAATAACTCCTTGCCAGAAAAACTGAAAGGAAATGATTGCATTTGAGTACAATGTATTCTACAACAATAGTTTAGTGTGTATGAAATTTAAAACCGCTGGCTTTCAAAATATTTTTTTAAGTAGACTTTATTTTTTTTAAAGCTTTATACCCACCGTGTATTGCTTTGTGGGATATCTTTAAAGGCTGAGATTTAAGACCAAAGAAGCCGAAAATCTTAATGGCACGATATTGAATTCTCTAGTAAAGTACTTTAGTTTAATGTGTTTATTCATTTCTCCTGAATGTTCTGTCTTCATGAGCATTAATGTTATTACATTAGTTTACCATAGTGGTGCCTTTTTTTTCTACCCGTCATGAACTCATAATGCCTTAGAAGAATCAGTATCGTGTCTTAAAGCCTGCAGTGGTGTCTTTGTTTTACATAATGAACAAATATTCAGGATTTTATGTAGGTGAGGACCATATCTACCTTATTCGCCCAGTATCTAGTATGGAACCTGGCTTGCAGTAGACATATATATTTAATCAATTATTGTTTTTTTTGTTTTGTTTTGTTTCAGTTAATGAATGGCAAGTAGCACTAGCTCCAAACTAATGAGTTTAACCTAAAAATTGGATAAATTAACTCATTCATTTACGTGTTTCAAAGGAGTATCCAAATCCTCTAGAAAGAAAATTTGATGTTTTTGAGAGAAGCCTTTAAAAGTGGTCTGATTTACTCAGTTAGCAGTAGGGTCAAATATGGCTCAAGCAGTGTTTTAGTCACCTTGTCTGATGGCAGTCTGGAAAAATAGGCCTGTCATAATAGAAAAGGATTGATGGTGAAAATACTTGTTTATAAAGTTGTTTCAGGCAAAGGGAGAGGTGGAAGTGCTTTGTTCTTCTTTAAAACTTAACAGCAAAGAACTTCCCAGGGTGTGTGGTCAAGGCAACAACACTTGAAGCTGGACCCCTGGTGACTTTCCTCTAAAGGGCTCTAAGGCCTCTGCACCACTGTTCAATCCAGTCGAACTTGGACAGAAAAGGAACAAGAGATTAATTCTACCTTGACTCCTTTCTTTGTGGCTTTTGAGAAGCTACCATTTGAACTTCTGATTTACAAAGTTGAACTATCAGTGCTAACCTACTTGGCCAGGATTTTATGAAAAGTGATTTAAGGCTTTAACAAAATCCATGGTTGAAGCCACAGTTTTATACAGAGCTGCCATAACAATATTTGTTTCCTGCTTTAGTTGTTGTTTCAAGACCAGAAATGCAGTAACGTATATGGGTAGCATACATAGTTTGTTTTAGTATTCTAAGAAAGAATGCATGGTTTAAAAAAAAAAAAAAAAGCAACTTTTTTTTTTCCTTCAGAGCCTTTTCCTCTATTGAAACTGAAAAAGAAAAAAAATTATGCAAGCTTTTTTGAAAGTACAGGCAAAATTGGCATTTCACTTATGGGAAAATTTTGCAAAATTACATTGACTAAAAGTGACTTTTGTTTTGGCTTTCCTGTGAAGCCATACAGAAAGGCCAAAAATTATTGGCATTGCTTTTGTGTAAAAAAAACCTTTTACATGGACTCCACCTGTAATTCAGCCAAGTACATAATTCAGGTCATTGGTGACACACGTATCCACATGTTGGAGCTGGTCAGTGAAAGTTGTCATGAAACGTGGATAGAATATTACCATATGGACAGACCAAACCGCACAGATTACAGCTAAGGAAACTTTGCATTAACATGCTTGGGAACAGGCTTTCCTGAGCCGATCCCTGCCCCCACCCACCCTCAGTGGGAAAGCCAATTGCTTACTGATTACGACAGCGACATCACTTGGCAAACATTTTGGCCTGAGCTCAATGTGTGACATCAGTCTCCTTTAGGGTTTTCCACATAAAACAAATTCTCCAAAGAAAACACAGAAATTGAGCCTTAATTTAAAATCCATTATTACATCCTCTGAGGTCTCATTAACTACCTCAATCATGTATTTCTTAATTTTTGTTTTATTTCCAGGTAGATACAAACCAACACTTAGAATGTGAGCACAAAACCTTTACCGTGTTTATTTCGGAGTTTCAACCAGATAGCCCTTTGTATCTATTTTCAACCAACCTCCCTTTTACTGGGGTTATGATATCTTTGTTTCACTGCTGGGAGGGTTTTTAGTTTGGGAGTGGTTTACAACACTTTGTTTGAGGAAGGAAGTAAACATTGTTTTTTGACCCTTTAGGATAAGTTAGCCTCACTTTTGTGCTGGGCAGCTGTGTGCTTGAGAGAAAGCACTCTCAGTGAAGTTGGAAGGACTCAGTCATGGTGTGTTTTGCCATGTCACTTGAAAGCAAGGCACGCTACGGGTATTTCACAGTCTTGTGTGTAAGCACCTCCTCTGAGCATTTATTTACCTGAAGTCATTAGTTTCCCCCACTTCCTGTTTTGTTAGATGGTATTCATTTAATACTACTTTGATGCACATGGCTTTAAAGTAGGTAGAAGTCAGTTATGCCTCATGAGGCCTGCAGTCTCCCAGCAGAAGGCAGGAGAGCAGGAAGGGTGGATGTGAATGGGCCCACAGTACCAAGATATGGGAATTGTGATGTTGTTCAGGCAAAGCAAGGGAAGTCACACATGCATCAAGTGAGTTGAGAATAAGTTTAATATTGTCACATTCAAAGAATTCCATCTGGAAGCTGTTCCTTGGCATATAGAAACAGACGAATATTCTCATATCTTCTGGAATGTCTAAACAGAGAGTGATAGACACTTTTTCCTACTTCTTGTTAATTGCATGTTCACTTTAATTATTCTTCAAGGCAAAGAATCCTATAAAGCAAATCTCTTAAATTCTTTCTCTTAAATTCATTTTATATATTTAGAAATATATTCTTCATATATCGATTCAGTGGTATACACTTTACATTTTTCCCACAATTTTTCTTTTTCTCCAGCCCATGGCCTTTATTCCCACTGATCTTTTCTTCCCATTTCTCAGTGTTGTTCCTCCTTGCTCTCTTGGTTTAAATAATCTTTGCCGTCTGCCTCCCAACATTCCAGCCCCCCCGGCCAAGCCTTCCTCCAGAAGATAGTAGAGATACACAGTGAATATCAGAACTCTCCTCCAATAGCCCTTCACATTCCTACCATAAATCTGTATCATCTTGCCTTTTCATTAATGTGGTAAGCCCCCTGGGCAGGGACAGCCTGTACCTCTTTGTTCTATGCCAGGCAACACTCTGACCGTGGTCGGTAAATGTTCATAATAATGAAAGATGAAAGAAAGTATCTGTATTCAGCAAGTTGGTGCCAAATAAGTATGGCGGCCAAATGAGGCCGCTAGTGCCAAACCACAGAGATTCAAAATAACGTTTAATATAACATTGTCTCATTGAATAACAAATCTTATATTGTAATGTCTGAGTCAAATCTTCCTTTGGTGTCAGATTTCTTGTGCTCCTTTAATCTGCCCCTGTAGATATTTCAGAGTTCATGAGGAGCAAGTTAGTAAGACCTTTCCCCTGCCCCCTCTCTGCCGTGTAGTGAAAAATAAACCTCCTGGAAAAAATAGAGTGAATATAAGTGCCATGGATTCTCTGGCACTCTGAACAAATGTCTACCATAAAGTATGTGGAAAATAAATGAAAGTTTGCTATTAGCCTGGATGTTGAGGTAACTAACTTAAGTTACCTAGCTCAAGTATGAACTGGAAGTAGTTGAATAAGCCATTTGAGATTGGTTACTTTCCATCTTTTCAGTATCAATAGAGAGGGTTAATTATCCTTTCAATTTCATATGGATGCTTATACTGTCTACAGTGGTTCAGAATAGAGGGTCAAGGTAGAACAAAATAATCTACCCTACATATGATTAGAAAATATTTACCAATCAAACTCTCCTTTTTTGCAGCCATACTTCTCAAAATACTAGTTCACATTTTAAGTTTCTACATTCTTATTTCTTGTTTTGTTTTTCAAAGCATTGCAATTTGGCTTCTGCCCTTACCGCGTTATTGAAATGGCTCATTAAGTTCCTCAGTATCTTCTTCATTGCCAAATCCTGGGACATTTCATTCTTTTCTGCATTATTTGGTGCTATTTGACTGTTCACTCTCTTTTTAAAAAGTCTTTGCTTGCTTCATTTCATTGCCTTCTTTTGTCTTCTGGTTCTTCTAAGCTTCCACCATTTTTTTTTTTTTTTTCAGCTTCCATTTTCAACCCCTTTTTCTTCCAGAAAACTGCCAAGCCTTAAGGTATTCTAGGGTTCCCTTTACAACATTCTCTCTTCTCACCACACCAACACCCACAGTTTCAGCTATCACCTACTGCGGATTCATATCACCAGCCCATCCTTTTACAGACCTGTATTTCTGACCATGGATTGACTTTATACATATTATTCTTTATACCAGATACTGTAATATACTAAGGTACCTCACACTCAAGGACTAAACCAGGACTCATCTCCTACCCACTCACCAAGTATAAACCATCCTGCCTGATCAAAATCCTGCAATACAGAAAACTGTGCCCCATTCCTGTATTTCATGTGTTTTGAATAGCCAGGAGTGTGTCTCAGTAGCTCCTTGTTTCCCTTGCTCTTCTCTCCAGTCTAACCAGTCACTAATTCATATTGACTAAACATCGTAAGTAGTTCTGCGCACACCCCCTCCTAACCTCATGGCCATTGGAACACATCCCCTTGTCTTTCTCATCTGGATATTTGCCTCCTATGTGAGTTTCCTGTGCCCAGTCTAAAGCTCCTCCAGTTGTTCCTCCATGTTCCCTTAACCGTTCTTTAGGAAAGCATAACTGATCATCTTATTTTCCCTTTCACAATTTTCCATTTGCTCCTTCAGGCCAACAGTTAAAGTCCAGCTGCTCAAGGCAAGCCTTTCCTTTTCTCATCCTACAATCATGCCCTTTGCTGTAGCCATGTGAAAAGCTTGAGTTCCCTCAAAATGCAGGTTCTTTCCCCACTTCTATACTAACATACTTATTTCACCCCTCCCATGAATATAGTTTTCATTCTTGTTTGCTTAGGGACTAGATCCCTATTGCATGGTCTTTGCAGCCTTCACAGGGCACTCCCTTCAAGAGTTAGGGGCCCAACATTTATGGTTCCACAGTCCTTATCACACATCTGGTTATCCATACATTGTACTGATAATGTCTTCAGACATATATCCTTTTCCCCACCCTGGACTATGAGATCTTTGAGAACAGAGACTGTATCATATTTACCTTTGTATCCCTGACACCTCGTACAGTGGCCAGCTCATAGATTGCAGAATGGGACATTGTTTTGTCCAAAGCAGCCTTACCTTTCACATTCCTGTTCTAGTAAGCATATGAATTCATCACTCTTCTCCATATATTCTTTATGTTTTCTCTTTTCTTCCTCCAACTCCAATATGGTTTGCCTATGGGATTTTTCTACCACTAAAAGCTGTCCCAGGATTCGTCTGTAAGATTCTTTATGTTTTTCCACAACTTTGTCCAACTACGAAAGAAAACACATTTATAGCCTGTTAACAAATTGTTTATATACAGCCATCTTTCAGTCTTTTAGAAGTGTCCCTGTTTTGATTAATTCAGCAATGGGTTTTTTTGTTTTTTTGTTTGTTTGTTTTGAAACAGTTTCGCTCTTGTTGCCCAGGCTAGAGTGCAATGGTGTGATCTCGACTCACTGCAACCTCCACCTCCCGGGTTTAGGCGATCCTTCTGCCTCAGCCTCCCAAGTAGCTAGGATTACAGGCATGCGCCACCATGCCTGACTAATTTTTTTTGTATTTTTAGTAGAGACAGGGTTTCTCCACATTGGTCAGGCTGGTCTTGAACTCCTGACCTCAGGTGATCTGCCTGCTTCGGCCTCCCAAAGTATTGGGATTACAGGCGGGAGCCACGGGAGCCACAGCACCTGGCCAGCAATGGGTTTTTTTATCTCCTTGTTTAGTGTTTATTCTCTTGTTAATTGATACTTTTGGGTGCATTTCAACACAAATGTAGTCTTTTTATTGTAATCAAATTTTTCTTGAGAGAATAATCTGTGTCCCTGTGGGTATCAACAATTTCCACATAACCTCTTTCTAACACTCTTGTGTCTCTCTCCCGAGAAGCTACATTAAAGGAATGACAGGAAGTTAGAGGAGAATCCTTGCACAGTGCTGGATTCACAGCTGCCCTAGCTGATCTTTCTGCCCCGGCCTACCCTATAGTTCTCTCTACCAGTATATGCCTCTTGGATCACTCTGCCAGGACATGCTCATGATTTTCATTTTATTATACATCAAGGTATTTCCATTAAAATAGATATATGGATAGATAATCTATTATGTGTTGGTGTAATGTGAATGTCACCAAATGTAAGCACTAAGTCCTTTCTGATTTTCACAGCACCGTACTTGCATCTTTTTTACAAAATGATCAACCTGTGCCTGATATATGTGTTTGTCTCCCCTGCTAGACTGTGAACTCCCTGAAAGCAGGGCCTACATCCTTTTTATTTATTTATTTTATTTTTAATCCTTGGCGTCTAACAGAGTGCCTTGCTTATAAGAGGTGCCTGGTTTACAGATTGAAAAGAAAAGAAGCAAGCAAGGAAACTGAGATTTTTTTTTTTGTCACACATCTGCCTGTATTGTGAGCAGCATGTGGGACACTTCCAGCAGTAGTTTAAAAAAATTTTTTTTGATTAGCAAAAGTAGGGATTCAGAGAAGCTGTCCAGTTGGTACCCTTAGGAGCTTATCCATGGATGCTTAGCCACAGCAGCAGGACAGGACCCCATAGCCTAGGAAGAGTGAGACCCCCAGGACATGAGGAGCTCTTGGCAGATATCCCAGATGCACAGGACTCCATAACCAGGAAGAGTGAGACCACTAAGGACATGAGGAGCGTGTGGCAGATATCCCAGGTGCACTTGGTGGAGGTGGGGGTGACCTCATAAATGAAGAACCAGGCAGTAAAGAACACACCAGCGGCCAAAAGCATCACAGTCAGATGGAGTTAGACAGTCAGGCTCATTGGGCTGGTTTATCAGCTCCTGGCCTTGAGCTCCATTTTGCCTGGCACAGGGTAAGCTGCCACCAGAAAAACATGTTGGCAAGAGCTACTCAGGATCTTTTGCTAGTGATAAATTAAGATCTGTTAAGAACTTGGTTTTGAAAACACCCGACTTGACTAGAAATCTGGGGCACAAAATGACCTAGTCATTTCAGAAAAAGAATACAACTGAGGTGTCCCAGCATATAGGACCCAATCAATTCTCTCTGACTTCCAAATGCTTAAATTCACAAAATACTTGATTATGCCACACTACTGTTGATGATTTTTAATAAATGTAGCCAGTCCTTTTGTGAAAGCTGACCCTGCTATGTTGTATTGCCTGCTGGCAGAGGCATCTTCTGAGAGGGGAGCTCTTGTATTGATTGTCATGGAAGTGTGTCTCCAAACACTGCAGCCCTCTGAAAATTTTATCTTCAGTTGCCCAAACATTAGAGTCCATTGTAAGGAAAATTCAAATCAACTCCTTTTGCAATTTGAGAGTGAAATAGTGATAGGATCAGCTTTACTTTAGGGAAGTTAATAGTTGACTTAGAAAATACATTCAATTTAATTTGTCACAAGATTGACATTAGAATTAATATATGAATAATTACAGTAGATATTCCGTAAAGCATAAATGAATTACTAAAAGAGGCTTTTCTCAATCCAAAAACAGTATTTCCTTGGAAAGCTTGTTGTAATTGTCAAGATATGTATATTAAACTTTATTCAAACCAAAGAGAGAAAATAGAAGGTTTATTTAACCCACTCTTGCTTTCCATTGTGTTTTTTTTACCCTGTATATGTTGGTGGTTGTTTGAAGGGAATGGGAAGGAAGGCTAGAAGGAATCAGTGCCCTTCATTTATTCTGTAACCCCTTAAGTGGTCTCCCTTCCTCTAGCTTCACCTCCTTGCAGTCTGTCCTCATCACTGACAGCAAGATTTTTCACCAGTGGGACTCCACTCTCCTGTTCAAGGCCAAAAGACCCTTCACAATCTGAACCTCCTGCCACCTTGGCCCCATCTTCACTCCGTATCTTCCCACGTATCCTACCCAACTTTCAGCCACACTGGACTTCAAGCAGTTCTTAGAACTCACCATGGTGCTTCAAGACTGCTTTTTCAATGCCAAGACCTAGAAACCTTTTTTCCTCTTTCACCAAAACTTCTCCTATACATGAGCTTTTCAATGCATATTAACTAAATGAATAAAATTAAATTTAAAAGCTTAATTATACCATTGCTTAAAGTAAGTATTTTAAGATTAGCCCTAGGTTATGCTAATAATACTGAGACTCTTTTATTATAGTTCCTTGGTAAATCCAAAATGTTGTTTTTTTTTTACATATATATATATTTATAAAAATATATAAATATATATTTATAATATAGAAATATATATATTTTTATATATATATATATACACACACACACACACTTTTTTTTTTTTTTTTTTTTGAGACAGAGTTTCGCTCTTGTTGTCCAGGCTGAAGTGCAGTGGCGTGATCTCGGCTCATCACAATCTCCGCCTCCCGGGTTCAAGTGATTCTCCTGCCTCAGCTTCCCAAGTAGCTGGGATTCCAGGCATGTGCCACCACGCCTGGATAATTTTGTATTTTTAGTAGAAACGGGCTTTCTTCATGTTGGTCAGGCTGGTCTCAAATTCCCGACCACAGGTGATCCACCTGCCTCAGCCTCCCAAAGTGGTGGGATTACGGGCCTGACCCCATGTGCCTGGCCCATATTTTCTGTAATATATTTTTTGGAAGAACTAAGAATACCTTAGGCTATTAATTTCTTTTTAAGGTAAGTTCTGTTATAGAACCCTAGGCTGGAAAGGAATAGGAAGTCGAAACTCTTGTGGACTGAGTCCTTGACTCTTCCCTCCCTCTTGACCACACCTCTGCTCCTAGCCCCATCCCCAGCCATGTTCCAGCTCACAGGCTTCCACCAGTTTTTCATCTTAGGTCAGTGTTCCTGTCGTGTCATGTAACTAAGAGCAGTTTGTTCTTCTAAATTACTTTGCCTTAAGAATTAGATAAATCACCTCCAGTTTACCCTAGACATGATTGAGATTTTTTAGATTTTTCAAAAAGAGCATGAGGAAAATAAAACGGAGAAGGGGCTGTTAACACTTCAAGATGGGGGAATGCAAAAGAAGAATAACTTTAGCATGCAAGATGCTTATTCTGATGTAATTAGGGTACAGTCACAGCTGGTCTCAGCGGGAGCACTGCCCTCTCTCCCTTTATTTTCTTCAGCTCTATCTAGGAAAATCCTAGGCAGAATTCCCCTTTACTGTTTATTTTGTAGGCATTCCCCTCTCACCTAGTACTTCCTAGACTGAGAAAAAGGATAGACAACTGAGTTGTGTGTGTGGAGTTATTTTGGCTTCAAGGAATTGCATAAACTGGTAGCTAAGTAGAGAGAAATCCATAAGGGGGAAGTAGAGGAAAGAGAGGAAAATTGACAAATTATGGAGGTGGGAATGTGAGAGGTGTATGTGTATAGGGCTGTCTGTTGGAGGAGTAATCAAAAAAGGTTGGACTTGTAAAGCACGGCCAGATTATGGGTCATTTTCAGGGGCACATTATAGAGCTAGTTTTGCATGTGCACAATAGAATTATTTTGTAATTAAAGTTTTTTCCACCGATTTCAACATAAGTTTGGAATCAAACTGTTTCATTTCACACTTAAGTGTTGAGGGGTTATGCCATTTGTAGAGTTTTGTTAGGGTTATATTCAGAGATTATTAATTTGCATTTGAGCTCACAGGGGCTGGGGAATTTGTGCCTGACACTGTTTCATAGTTAATATGTTGGGAGCCAATTTACAGTTTTAACAGTATTCACTTGAATGCAGCTCTGGTTCCTTTTGTTTAAAATTTGGATTAAAGTGCAAGTCAACAGACTTTGGGTGGTCTCATCCTCACCCCTTAGAGAAGCAGATCCATATGACCAAACTCCTTCACTATTTGGCAAGACAGTAGTCTCTTCTCTCATGAGACACCAAAGACGAGAATAGCAAGGACATTAGAGGTCAGTCCTGAGGTAGGTTGCCAGAGTTTATTTGAGGGAAATTTGTCTGAAACTTGCTTTCACTCTCCAGCCTCAACTCATGTTCCTAGTTGTTTCTTTTCTATAAAAATGAAAAATTATGAAATTTTCCATGAAGTTCTCAGAGGAAAATAGAAGAATAAAATAATAATTCCAAAGGGTTTCAGAAATGTCAGCAAGTAAAAGAGCAAGCAGTACTGCCTTTTCCCCAGTGGTGGCCCTGTTGGGACTGCCCACCTTTGCGGTTGTAATTGCTAGGCACACTTGGTGGGGGAAAGGTCTTTGCTGTCATTAAACTTTGAAGGAAAAAGAAGGTATGCACTCATCTAAAATATATGTTTTTAAAACCTCTATTTCTTGGACAGTTCTTCAGATTATTTCCATTCATGTTCAAAATTTCTATGACATAATACCTCAGCGTTTTCAAAAAATTAACCTCTATGGTTGAACTTTATCTGTTTTTTATTACAGCCTGGGTACCCTGCAAGTTCCCAGAGGGTGTGTGTGTCTGTGTGTGTGTGCACATGTATGTGTGTGCATGTGTGTGGTTTTGTGTGTGTGTGTGTGTGTCTGCACATGCACATGAGGGGGGGAGCATTCTCTGGCATTTGGTAGATTTTTGTTGAATTCAAGAAACAAACCTAGTGGATGCATCCTGTCTATGATTCATTCTTTTTAACTTTCCTGTTGAACTTGTTGTATTTATCTATTTTGTGTAGGCTTTAAGTGCGTTAGAAAGTAAAACTGTAAGGAATCAAAGAGGAGTTACAGATCGTGCTCATCTGCAGGGCTAGTGCTTGGCTGCCTCCCAGGTACACACCCCTGATGTGGTACATACCTCATTCATTGGTTTCTCATAGATGTCCTCCTGCCAAGGGGCAGATTTCGCTTGAAAAGCATCTCTCTGGAGAGCCTCTAACACCTTTTTTGGAGTGACAAACCCATACTGAGCTTCCAGCAAAGCCAGGTCCATTTTTTCAGCCTTTAAAATGCCTATGACCTCATCTCGAGCCTGTAGGAACAAAAAGTGTTTCAGAAAGCCTGCTGTCTCTACTAGCGGTCTCAGCAAGTGATTTTTGTGATAGCTGGCAGTGCTTTCTCTTCTCTTTCAAATATAAATGAATCATATTTCATTTTGACACTTCTGTAAAAAGTATCAAAACTATATCCCTTCATCCTTCTTGTAGTCTAATAACACAATGTTTTAAAAAGTGATTACTATACAACATTGGAGGACTACATTTTTTTATTGTGTTCGATGCAGCTATCATGATATCCATCAACGTACTCGCATTTGGATTTTCAGGGGGTAGGAAATAAAATTCTCCTATATGTGTATCAGCTGTTTCTAGATTTCATGTAGGTTAATAATGCCAGGGCAAGTCTAAGAGCCAGTTCACTTGGGGTACGAAAGCACCTATTGTTTAAACCAATCCTGAAGTCATCTGGCATTATTGCTGTTGATGCATGCACGTGCACTGAAGCTCCTGAGCAGCATGGGCAGAGGGCATGACCTTTCACAACCTGTACGCCAATCACATGTCATCATGACAGCCCCTTTAGATGGGATTAATTGCACTTTGAGTTGGCAGAGGAGAATTCTTTGTATATGTACTTATGCTTTGCTTTCATGTACACACATGTATGAACCACAGATGAATCACAGATATCTATTTCTGAGGCAGCAGGAACACCAAATTCACAAGCAGCCTTCTGTTTGAAGCATGATGGGGATAACTCCAACCCAGCTGACCTGCAGTTCTCCCTCCAGAATGCTGAGGAGAAATAACAGGTCATCTCTTGATAGGTCTTCTGCTTGGTGGCCATTACCACTGTGTGGCTTCTCTGCCTTGGGACATGGAACTATTACATCCGACTCACTGGGGGGGTCTTTGTCTTGCTGTCTGTGCTTCATGTTTTTAGGCCCTTGGAAGCTGTGGCCTTTAGAATGTCTCGGAAATTTCTTTTGGGTTGAGCCCTCGGTGTCACTGCCTCTGGAACGCATTCTGTAAAGCCTGGAAGGAGGGAAGACAATTTGTAACGCTTAATGGAAATGCAGTTTTAATAAGAGTACCTATTACTGCTTTAACAAGTCTGCATTCTTGTTATATTTACCGCAGCCGCAAACTCAATCTTTTTGATGTCTACAGCAGAGAAGGGTATTAGCAGATTCATAAATCACAGTCTTATTTACACTTCTGCTTTTAAAGCAAACATTTAAAAAAATGTGTTCTGCTTTGATTAAGGCCACTTATGTCCATGGGTAAACAGGCTGTGTTTGAACTTCATCCCCCAAGCATTCCACCTCCGGAACCCAGGTCAGACCTCCAACCATGGCCTAAGTGCTTGCTTAAGATGTACTTAACATAATTATAATATTGTAAAATGGTGACTTTGCTAATTCTTCTGACTTTCTTCAGATTTACTTTATAGTATTTCCTTTAAAAATTGTTGGGGGTTTTTATGGGGTTTTTTGTTTTGTTTTTAAAATTTGTTAGCCTTTAAAAGTGCATTAGGACAGAAATGGCAGGATTACTGCTACAGAATTACTGCGTTATTTTGTTTTGAAGGCCAAGTCTAGTATTAAAGGAATGAAGGCTTGGTCCCTGGCTGTATTCCTGTATTCCTGACATTCTTCTAAAATTCTAGATCTATCCTTGGGTAAGCTAAGGGCTTATATTTAGGACCCTCATCTTCAAAGCAGAGACACTGCTACCTAATGTAGTTGGCCATTCTGGAAACAATATAAAATAAATTAATATTTAAAGGATACATTAGCTCCACATCTGATTATATAATCATCCAAATGAATTTATAATAGGAAGAAAAATTCTTCCACTGTTGAAGCTTCTAACTAGAAGAGAAAATATCAGTTGAACTTGTAATTGACTCCAGTGGCATATAAGCAGATTATTAATTTTACTGTTTGTCCCTACAAATCATGAAACTTTCATCATCGCCAGTACCTTCCTTTTAGTTTGTAGTATTTCTTTAAAAATCTGAAGAACTCGGCCGGGCGCGGTGGCTCAAGCCTGTAATCCCAGCACTTTGGGAGGCCGAGACGGGCGGATCACGAGGTCAGGAGATCAAGACCATCCTGGCTAACACGGTGAAACCCCGTCTCTACTAAAAATACAAAAAACTAGCCGGGCGAGGTGGCGGGCGCCTGTAGTCCCAGCTACTCCGGAGGCTGAGGCAGGAGAATGGCGTAAACCCGGGAGGCGGAGCTTGCAGTGAGCTGAGATTCGGCCACAGCACTCCAGCCCGGGCGACAGAGCAAGACTCCCTCTCCCAAAAAAAAAAAAAAAAAAAAAAAATCTGAAGAACTCAAGTGTCCAGAAAAGTGTAGAAACTATAACGAACTGCTACGTGTTACCACACAAATCTACAAAATTTTAATAATTTACTATATATTAGAAAACAGTTTTTAAGTACTGTATTATAGTTGTATTATAACGTATGTATCTCTTCTGAAACCCATTCTCCTCCCTTCCCACTCCAGAAGTAACCATGTACGTTTGAATTTGGTATTTATCATCCCCCTGCATGTTTCATACTTTTTAAAAACATGTATATATATATTACTGAACCATATATAGTATTGCATGTATTCAAACCTTATGTAAACAGCATATTGAATGTATCTTTCTAAAACTTGCTTTTTTCATCCTAGATTATATTTTTGAGATTCTTCCTTGTTCCATTTTAGTTTATGTATTTTGATTGCTGTTAGAGTATTTCATTATATAGTACATCATTTACTTGTTCATTTTACTGTTTTTGAATACTTTTTTTTTTCAGTATTCAAAAAAATGCTGTTTCAAACATTCTTGCACATTTTTTCCCCTTGTGTTAGGTCATAAGAATTCTGTCACAAATCAGCTGTGGAACTTAATTAATACATTGACCCATTGCCAGGCACAATGGTTCACGCCTGTAATCCCAGCATTTTGGGAGGCCGAGGCGGGTGGATTACCCGAGGTAAGGAGTTCAAGACCAGCCTGGCCAACATGGCGAAACCCCATCTCTACTAAAAATACAAAAAATTAGCTGGGTGTGGTGGCCCGCACCTGTAATGCCAGCTACTCAGGAGGCTGAGGCCCAGGAATCACTTCAATGCAGGAGGCGGAGGTTGCATTGAGCCAGGATTGCGCCCTGCACTCCAGCCTGGGTGACAGAGTAACACTCTGTCTCAAAAAAAAAAAAAAAAAGACATTGACCCTCTTTAGGTCCAATGACCTGATCTGGAAGTAAGGGAGCACTTACTATGTGTGCTAAGAATTCTTCTCAGCATTTTCCATGTATTAGCTCATTCAAGTCTCACAACAACACTGTGAGGTAAGGAATATTACTATCTCCATTTTACAGTGAACAAATGGAAGCACGGGAAACTTACTGAAGGTTGCACAGCTAGTAAGTGGCAAAACTGGGATTTGAGTCTAGGAAACCTGGCTCAGGGACTCACACTCTTAAAACTCATGCCATAATACCATTATGCTCTATTGCCCAAGACAAATGCATATATACACGAGTATAAACACCTTGTCCAAAAAATGCCTATAGCCTTACTGAAGAGACTCCTTACAAATACCGCATAGATGAACAATGATGTGTGACAGTAGTTGTCACTGGCTCTTCCCTAGGTAGCCAGGGAAGGGCTCATTTATTGGAGAAAAGCAAAGGCAGAGAAGGGATATTTTTGTGTAGGAATGGGAGGTTGGGGATGTGTAAGAGATAAGATTAGGAGAAACCTCATTGTGTGTATATTTATTTATTTATAAAAATATTCATGTACTACCACAGTATATTATGTGCTCTATAAAAGCATTCAAAAAAAGAAAAAAATGAAAAATTATACATAAATAGGATTTCTAATGATCTTTCCCCACCCCCACTGTATTTTCTTGAACACCTAGGAATATCCTTACTCTGGGCTATAGAAATAATGGAAGGTTGTTACATAAATATATTTAATATAGGTAAATATTACATTCTGCTTTATTTATAGATATGTTCACACATGAATGATAGGGTCATCTATGTCCTTTGTCTTATATTTTTAAGACAAATGTATTCTTCATTCACGTCTCCCATGGTGAATCTGACCTGGTGCTCCACACATAAAGGGCATGCGTTAGGGTGACTGGCTTGCTCCTTTTACTTTGTGCCCAACTGTCTCAGGTACATGTTAGTGTCTAACAAACAACCCCAAAACTTGGATGGAGGCTAAATAACAATGGCTCAGAATTCTGTGGGTTACTCCACAGCTTCAGCTTTCTTACAGAGATTCTGGGCGTGGATGGTCTAAGATGGGCTCCCACGTATCTGACTGTTGGTTAGTTGGACTAGGAGAACCTCAGCTGGGTCCTCTCATCTCAGCCGTATGTGGACTCTCATCTTCCCCGCATGGTGGTCTCAGGACAGCATTCCAAGAACGTGAGAGTTGAAACTCCAACGTCTCATTTGTGAAAGATGTCACAATGTCAGCCCAGATTCAAGATTGAGGAAATAGATTCCACCTCTACATGGAAGAAGATAAAAGGCCACATTGCAAAGGAATGGAAGGAATTAACCGCAGCCATCTTTGAAAAAGTTTGCCACACCCACAGATTCAGATTTCTGTGAAAATCTAATAAAAGTCTAGTTTAAAAGAGGAGCGAAATATATTTGGTTCTTTACTTCTTTTCATTTCCTGGAAGTACATAGGGTTTGATTTTTGTTTTTTCATTTTTACATGATGAATTCCTATGCTTTCCTCTTGCCCACACAGTCCTGTGTGGAACAGTAGCCTACTGATAAGAATCAACTTGTATCCTGCTGCTAATCAATGAGAATTTCTCTGCCCTCATCACCTTAATCTAAGATATCCCTTCCAGAATACCAAGATAATGTAAGCTTTTATTTAGCAGGGTAATTTGCTAAACATTGTTCATAAGTAGTGCCCTTTTAGCTTAAGGCAGCCCTGAGCTACAACAGAAGACTGAATGGAGCTCTGTATACATTCTAGCTTCCTCATCTCACTCTTAAAGTGGGTTAGATGAAATCTGACAGGAAAGCATAGATCATTTGCCAGTGATGATATTCATAAGTAGTAAAAAAAGGAATGACCTGAAACATTTTTATACTGTGTTTGTTATTCTTTTAAAGAGATTAGAGTTTTACTGAGACCACCAATTCTCTTTGGAGGCTGGGGATAGTAGCGTCACCATTCTCACTGATTAATGAAGTGGTGCTCACACTGGATTTGTGAACAGACCCATCATGTGCAGACTTCTGGTCTACTGAGGAGCATATGTCTCTTCATGTTTACAGTGGTGGAGTTTCCTTGCCCCTCTGCCAGTAACCAAAAATGATCAGTAATGAGAAGTAATTAAGTATCTAGAGGAAGCAAACAAAGACATGAATTTCATGATACTCTCATGCTTTGTATTATCAGTGACTTCATTGTTTCTCTTGGCAAATTTTTAATGCATCTGTGCTTGGCCCAGGGGTGCATACTAGTGTAAAGAAAAATTTTGTAATAGCAACAGTGGTTTGGGATTTTCGGGGTACCAAAAAAAAAAAGGAAATTTGCTTTTGTGTATACCAAATAATGATGCTTTATTCTTTATAAAATGCTGACATAGTACCTGGTGAGTTTGCAAGGGAAGAAAACCTGCTTAGTTGTCAGTTTAATGCAGCCTAATGTGTTGTTATCTGTGACTGTCGTAACCATAGAATGATGACCTTCAGGAGTGTAGCCTGGGAATCAGGAAACCCAGCCTCTGATCCCAGCTCTGCCCTTAATTAGACAGGGTCTGTGTTGTTGCTTATAAAATGAGGATATTGGGATAGGTTGGCCCCATGAGGTCATTCAGGCTGGAACAGGGACCAAGGATTGTTTCCCTTGACCTCTACCCTGTTCCTCACCCGCTAATGGATTCCCCTGACAGCAGGATTAGGACCTGAAACTAGATCTTTGAAGTCCCGGGATTTCCCGCTTTAGAATTCTGGGATTCTCTGTTGTCTTGTATCTATGGATACAAATACAGTGCAGTTGGCAGTAAGAAGTAGATCCTGCTTTGTTTTCCTATGTAGTTCCTTTAGTCAGTTTTACTTGGGCTTAAGTTAGTTGAAATCATAGTGGATCTTGGTAAGGATGTGTCCATGCAAGAGGACTAGAAGAGAGTTTGTAATTATTTACTTAATTTATTTACAGGAAATGGCCAAATGTAAATAGAGGTCTATTCTACTCATCACCTTCCTCCAGCAGCCCCCCCAGCCAATCCCTTATTATAAAAGTTAGATTTTAAAAATCATTCTTTATTAATGTTGTATATTAAAAATTACTCTACATAGTTAGGTGCTATTTAGACATACTTTTTAGTCTTCATTTTCCTACTCATTTTTGTTTTAGAATTGTAGATGTGACTAGAGGATATTTTTGCTTGTATCAAGTAAGTGAAAAGCCTCAATAGAAGAAATCATTTTTGGTCTTGGTCATTTAATATGATATTGAGGTAGCCAAGCAAAACTACTCCAATTTAGAGAAAGAAAATAATAATAATAATGATAGCTAGCATGTATTCATTCCTGATCATATATAAGCCCATCCTAAATGCCTTCCTTTAATTAACTCATTTAATCCTCTCAAAAACATTTGTTATTACCTCATTTTGCAGAGGAAGAAATTGAAGCTTGAAGCCTTTTTTTTTTGGCGGGGGGGGACAGATCCCACACTGTCACCTAGGCTGGAATGCAGTGGTACGATCTCGTGTCACTGCAACCTCCTCCTCCCAGGTTCAAGGGATTCTCCTGCCTCAGCCTCCTGAGTAGCTGGGACTACAGGCGCCCGCCACCACACCCAGCTAATTTTTGTATTTTTACTAGAGGCAGGGTTTCACGGTGTTGGCCAGGATGGTCTCGATCTCGACCTCATGATCCGCCTGCCTCGGCCTCCCAATGTGCTGGGATTACAAGCATGAGCCACCTGTGCTCGGCCCGCTTGAAGCCTTTTTAAATAACTTGCCAAAGGTCATACTGCTAAAAAGTGGCAGAGTCAGAGTCAGGCCGTAATTTAGGCAGTCTGGCTTCAGAGCCTACTAAATCACTATGCTGTATCTACTTAGCTCTTATAAAAAGGTATACATAGTAAAGGAAAAATCCTAGTTTAACATTAATTTATTCAACAAACATTTATGAAATGAAGCCCCTACTATGTCAAGTATTGTGCTAGACAATTTTGTTTTAACTAGCTTATTTTCTTTCTTTCTTTCTTTCTTTCTTTCTTTCTTTCTTTCTTTCTTTCTTTCTTTCTTTCTTTCTTTCTTTCTTTGTCTTTCTTTCTTTCTTTTCTTTCTTTTCTTTCTTTCTTTCTTAGACAGAGTTTTGCTCTTGTTACCCAGGCTGTAGTGCAGTGGCATGATCTCGGCTCACTGTAACCTCTGCCTTCAAGCAATTTTCCTGCGTCAGCCTCCCAAGTAGCTGGGATTACAGGCACCTGCCACCATGCGGCTAATTTTTTTGTGTTTTTAGTAGAGATAGGGTTTCACCATGTTGGCTAGGCTGGTCTCGAACTCCTGACCACAGGTGATCCACCCACCTCAGCCTCCCAAAGTGCTGGGATTACAGGTATGAGCCACCGTGCCCAGCCTACCTTATTTTCATATCTGGACCAATCTCCAATTTGTTGAATTCTGAGTATCCAGAATTGCACAAAAATGTGAGTAATGTAAATTCACAAACCCCTAGCCTTTGAGTCTATTCAGTAAAGTTACTCTGTTTTCATATATTGTTTATGTGCAAAACCTATATATTTGAATTCGTAGTTATTTTTAAATTTCATGTGCTTTTCTCAACCACTGCTATCATCCTGAAGTGGCAGGAGATATGTCTTAATAGAAAGACTATGAGATTGCGGAATCAAATAAAACTGGTCTTAAATCACAGCTCCAACATTGGGCGTCTGTGAGCCTTTAAATGTAAAATGGAGATAATGGTACTTGCTAATGGGTTTATTATTAATATTTGGTGAGCACAGGGCCCCTGTTGTTCATGTCTGTATCCCCATGTCCTACAGAGTTGGACCTCAGCAGGGATTTATTGAGTGATTGAATCGTGCAGTCCTCAGCAGAGCTGGTTAGCTCTGAATAGGGGCTGCCTCATGGTAAAGATGATTCATTTGTGAACCACTGGCTAGAAATTTAGAAAAAGGGTACTGAGAACCTACTCAAGTAGCTGTGTATAGACCTCTTACCACATGCCAGGCACTGTTTTAAGCGCTTCAGTTCATTTATCTTATTTATCTTAAAGAATTTTAGCCTGAAGTAAATGAAAAAAAAAAAAAAAAAAAAAACCTGTAGGAAGAGGGTTGGTGAACGTGAATTAAGCGTGGAGACTCTCATAAGAGATAGCAAAGACAAATAAATTAATATCAATTTCAGGGCAGCACTGGTGCCTATAAAAAGCTCAGGAAGTGTGTGTGTGAGTGTGAGTGTGTGCACACGCACACTCATGCTGGGTGGGGAAGAAATGTTAGATCCACGTAACTTACTGGAAATCTCCATTTAATTTCACTGAATTTTGTAAACTTTTGATCATAAATACCCTGATCTGCTATCCCCCACCCCCAGCCCTCTCACAGACACCCTCACATGCATGAAATGAACTGAGTATGCACTACACTACTTTTTTTTTTAAATTGACAGCACCATTAACCATCATTAGTTCTGTTTTTAAGCATGTAACATTTTATTAAGGCAGTGTCATTTAAACTTGGTGTAGGGGAAAATTTTAGACATAAATTGTTTGTTTTGATGGCAAGAAGACTGCATAACACGGAGTGAGTCTGTGCTAACTGTAGGACACTCATGGCCAAGGAACAAAGCTGGGAGTGATCCAAAGCTTTAAGTTTAAATATATTTAACACCGCATACTTTGCTGAGTTTAGAGGGCAGACTGTCTGCTGTCTTTACATTTGCACTTGCATTTCCCCCTATCTTTACACAGAACCTTTAAGCTAAGATTTAGTTCCCTGAAAGGAGAATGGAAAGAGATGTATTAAGATTATGGGGTTCTCAGCAGAGCTGGTTGGCCCCTTTAATATTAACTGACTTATGGTAAATGTGATTCATCTATGAAAATAGTGGCTATAAATAGATGTTAATAGTGCTCAGTTGCAGAACAGCCAGGTTGTGCTCACATGGCCAGATTAGGGGAAAAAATCCTGTTGGGTATTTTATGTGGTCTTTCAAAAAAAAAAAAAAAAAACATTTCCTTTTATTGCCCTAGTCACCCACATTTGAAGACACTAAACTCAGCCAGCTGCAGTAAAGCTATCTGATGGCTAAAAAAAGACAAATTGTCAACAAGATAACCTAATTTAGCAATAAGCTTCCTTGATCTTTTTTCTCCCATTTTCAGTAAAAATCATTGAAATATTTTCTTAGTGATATTTTTCCTTGTAGGGCATAGACAATTCTTTAGACAAGGGATTGGAAAGTGGGGATGTATGATTCAGGTTCATATTCCCAAGGATTCTAAGTCCTAAGAGAAAGTCAAAGCCACAGAGAGAAAATCAAATAAGAGCTTCAGAAGGTGATGCAGTAGTCACCTCATCCATCACCCAGAGTATCAGGCACTCAGTATTTTCTGTCATCACCTGCTCACTTGTTATGTACCTGTGAGTGTCCCAAAGTGCTTCCTTGTTGTGAGCTGAAATCCAGCTCCCAGGAACTTTGGTTTATGTATCCCGGTTCTGCCTCCAGAGCTAAAGCAAGCCAAGCTACTCTTCTTGCCACAATGTAGTCCTTTAACCAAAAGGACTCTATTCTTCTTTATTCCAAATGAAACACTCAGTTTCTTTATCCATTTCTTATACCACCTAGTTTCAGTCTCCTCCACCCACAACTCACAAACACATTTTGATTGTGCCCCTTCAGCCCAGGGTCTTTCTTAAAGATATGCATGGGGGGCGGTTCCAAGATGGCCGAATAGGAACAGCTCCAGCCTCCATCTCCCAGCGTGAGTGACACAGAAGACAGGTGATTTCTACATTTCCAACTGAGGTACCGGGTTCATCTCACTGGGGTGTGTTGGACAGTGGCTGCAGGACAGTGGGTGCAGCCCACCGAGCGAGAGCCTAAGCAGGGCATGGCATCACCTCACCTGGGAAGCACAAAGGGGAAGGGAATTCCCTTTCCTAGCCAAGCGAAACCGTGACACACAATACCTGGAAAATCGGGTCGCTCCCACCCTAATACTGCACTTTACCAAGGGTCTTAGCAAACGTCACACTAGGAGATTATATCCTGTGCCTGACTCGGAGGGTCCCACGCCCACGGAGCCTCCCTCATTGCTAGCACAGCAGTCTGAGATCTAACTGCAAGGTGGCAGCGAGGCTGGGGATGTGAAGGACCTCTTCAAGGAGAACTACAAACCACTGCTCAATGAAATAAAAGAGGACACAAACAAATGGAAGAACATTCCATGCTCATGGATAGGAAGAATCAATATTGTGAAAATGGCCATACTGCCCAAGGTAATTTATAGATTCAGTGCCATCGCCATTAAGTTACCAATGACTTTCTTCACAAAATTGGAAAAAACTACTTTAAAGTTCATGTGGGACCAAAAAAGAGCCCACGTTGCCAAGACAATGCTAAGCCAAAAGAAAAAAGCTGGAGGCATCACACTACCTGACTTCAAACTATACTACAAGGCTACAGTAACCAAAACAGCATGGTACTGGTACCAAAACAGAGATATAGACCAATGGAACAGAACAGAGCCCTCAAAAATAATACCACACATCTACAACCATCTGATCTTTGACAAACCTGACAAAAATAAGAAATGAGGAGAGGATTCCCTATTTAATAAATGGTGCTGGGAAAACTGGCTAGCCATAAGTAGAAAACTGAAACTGGATCCCTTCCTTATGCCTTATACAAAAATTAACTCAAGATGGATTAAAGACTTAAATGTTAGACCTAAAACCATAAAAACCCTAAAAGAAAACCTAGGCAATGCCATTCAGGACATAGGCATGGGCAGGGACTTCATGTCTAAAACACCAAAAGTAATGGCAACAAAAGCCAAAATTGACAAGTGGAATCTAATTAAACTAAAGAACTTCTGCACAGCAAAATAAATTACCATCAGAGTGAACAGGCAACCTACAGAATGGGAGAAACTTTTTGCAAACTACTCATCTGACAAAAGGCGAATACCCAGAACATACAAAGAACACAAACAAATTTACAAGAAAAAAACAAATAACCCCATCAAAAAGTGGGCAAAGGATATGAACAGACACTTCTCAAAAGAAGACATTCATGCAGCCAACACACACATGAAAAAATGCTCATCATCACTGGCCATCAGAGAAATACAAATCAAAACCACAATGAGATACCATCTCACAGCAGTTAGAATGGCAATCATTAAAAAGTCAGGAAACAACAGGTGCTGGAGAGGATGTGGAGAAATAGGAACACTTTTACACTGTTGGTGGGACTGTGAACTAGTTCAACCATTGTGGAAGACAGTGTGGCTATTCCTGAAGGATCTAGAACTAGAAATACCATTTGACCCAGCCATCCCATTACTGGGGATATACCCAAAGGATTATAAATCATGCTGCTATAAAGACACATGCACACATATGTTTATTGTGGCACTATTCACAATAGCAAAGACTTGGAACCAATCCAAATGTCCATCAATGACAGACTGGATTAAGAAAGTGTGGCACATATACACCATAAAAAGGATGGGTTCATGTCCTTTGTAGGGACATGGATGCAGCTGGAAACCATCATTCTCAGCAAACTATCACAAGAACAGAAAACCAAACACTGCATGTTCTCACTCATAGATGGGAATTGAATAATGAGAACACTTGGACACAGGAAGAGGAACATTACACACCGAGGCCTGTTGTGAGGTGGGGGGTTGGGGCAGGGATAGCATTAGGAGGAATACCAATGTCAATGAAGAGTTAATGGGTGCTGCACACCAACATGGCACATGTATACATGCGGGATGTAACAAACCTGCACGTTGTGCACATGTACCCTAGAACTTAAAGTATAATAAAAAAAGAAAAAAGAATTAAGAAGCCATTGAAGTAATTACTATAAAGCTTCGACAATATTGTGGGAAAATATGAATGATATAGTACTAACTTAGGAAAGCATGATCCAAATTGCCTGTACATTATGATTTTAACTATATAAAATGTACATACGTGTATATAAAGGCAAGGAAAAATGGAAAAGTGAAGTTAGTTGATATTTGAATACACTGAATTATGTTTCTCCTTTAACTTTTTTCAAGATTAGCCTGGTGTTATATAATACATTTTAAAACAAATGAGTAAATAATACAAAAAAGATATGAGTGGAATTGGGTATAACTTCCCAGATATTAAACACAACTAAAGCAGTGAATTGGTGAAAGTATATACTCAGGGAAGATCTTAGCAGCTTTTCTGATAGTGGTTCTGTTGGAATTTTAAGTATGGATCCAAAAATTTGATAGTAGGTGGTTAATGAAAACTTCTTGCAGTTTAGTTTATCACGTGAATGCTTGTAATGATATCTTTCGCTTGTGTGTTTCTTGATACATCAGGAGACAGGATATTATTTCCCCAGTTTGCAGCGTCCTCATCTGCAAGATTCAGGAATCTTCAATAACTTTACCTTATAAACAATAGACTAGAGATAAAACACTAGGTATTCTGACTTTTTTTTTCTCTCTATGTTCATGCTAAATTAATTGACATTTACACTCTTTTTAGTTTGGAAGTGTTCTTTGGTTTCTTGTTTTCTAAGTGCTGCAGTCAGAGAAGCTGCTGCGCTGTAGATACAGAATAAACAGCCGCTGATGAGGTCCAGTAGGGCAGACTTACATCATGGCTTTTCTTAGCTATGTGTTGTGAAGAAAGGACAAAAAGAAATGTAAAAATCTTCAAGTATAAATAGTGATTTATCCAAGTTTTCCATTACAAATCAGTGACTCTTTAAAGATTCTTTTCTCATTTAAGGTTGAAACAGGACTGAGAATGTTTTCCAGATCTTTGTAGAATACAGCAGAAAAAGGAAATTATTTTTATGTAGTCCAAGTTAGGTTTAAATGCATTTTTAAATGCCACACTTCCAACCCTAGATCAGAGCTCTTGAAAATCATATGATTCTTTTAACAGTTTTCAAACTACATCACTTTCCCTGTTTCTTCCAACTCCATGCTCTGGTTTTTCTTAGAAGTACAGTGATATTGAGCCAGCCACTTAACCTTTCTATTTTCTTTCAATTTTTGTCCATTTGGACCTTGGAGCCAGTTTTGTCCAATCCCCTTTATACTGTAACCAAATCCCAGCAAGGTTAACTGATGTGCCTATGGTCATCCCCTGAGCCAACACCAGAAGGCAGGTCTCTTGCTTACATCTCTGTTGCTCTTTCCATTGCATCACTTCTTGTTCATAGGCCAACCCCTGTTTCCTCCAGCTCTAAGAAGATGTGAATCCTAAAAGATAAAAATGTACCTTTCAGAGCACCTGAAGTTTCCTACAAATTTTTATTTCTGTGAACCATCTTCCTTACCTTTTAGGTAACAATAGGTCACCCTGAGCACCTTTTGGCCTCCTCTTGCCTAGGCCAACCCAGCATAATAAGGACCTTGCGGTAAACAGTTGATTCAGAGGAGGTCAAGCGTTTCCATCTTTACATTCCAACATGAGGTCTTCCCTTTCTTTCATCTAAGGAACTGTGACTAGAATAGAGATGGGTTGTTGTAGAGAAGATGTTGCAACCCTTAAAGTGCCTTGGGCAAACCCCAACTTCTAAGTCATTTGGTTCCCCTTTCCCAGCATCTCAGGTATACTCCATTTATCTTTGTATAACTGGCAGAAAGTTGAACAACTTCTTGCCTCTGAAGCATATAAGTTTAGTCTGAAACATTTACACTTTCTCTTTTTAGGGGAAGAGAGGGAAACTAACTTTTGTAAAGCTTCTGTTTTGTGCCAAATAACATGATTCATGCTTCCTATTCCTTACGTCTTTTTTTTTAGACACATGGAGTTGATATTATTCTCTTCATTCTACCAGTGAAAAAACTGAAGTATTGTAAAGCTCACAGCTTATTATATTAATAGTAGAAGTACAGGTTCACGAATAAATACAAAATACTAGAAAATACTGTAAATAATGTTCAGTGCACAAAGTGTTTTGGGAGGATTTGAGAAAGAATGACTAATTCTGCCAAAGGGCCTTAGCACAGCCATCCCAGAGATAAGCTTTATGTTGGAGAATGAAAAAGGGTGCCCAGGCCGTACGTATAGGTAGCAGGTGGATGAAAAACACAGTAAGTGGGGAATATCAAATTGTCCCTTTGCTGAAGCACAGGAGGTATTCAGTGGTGAAAGGTGAGGGCAGAAAGGTCAACTGTGGATATGCGTCACAGGGCTGTTTATAATAAGTGAGATGAAACAACCACGTATCCAGCAAATAATAGGGAATAATTAAATGGATCTTAGAATATCTGTGCACATATTCTGTGGCCAGTGAAGCAGCCAGTAAAAGTCAAGATTTCAAGAAATATTTAATAATGTAGGAAAATATTCGTAATTTGTAATAAGTTAAAAAATTTGGAAAAAATTTGATTTATCTATTACATTGTTTTCACATTTGTGAGGTATTTTTCAGAAGAGAAAAGGGGATGAATGAAATAAAACCTTGAAATTTATCAACAATGCAATAGCATGTTGCCTTGATAGCAGCTGGTTTGATTATCCATGAGGGGAGAAAAGAAGACTAAGGAAATTTGAATGTAGACTATAAATTAGATGATATTAAGAAGTTATTGTTAATCTTATTAGACGTGTTAATGGCATTGTGTTTATGTGAAGAATATGCTTTTTATTTTTCCAGATGCATGATGAAGTATTTAAATGTGAAATGACATGTTCTCCTGGGATTTACTTTTAAATACTCCAGAAAAAAATAATGGCAGGTGATAGAGGTGAAATAAGTATGGCAAAATATTGAGGATTGCTGAAGATGGGTTAAGAGTACATGGGTTTTATTCTTCTTTCTACTTTTTGTATATTTGGAAATGTTCATAATAAAAGATTTAAAAGAAAGCACTAGACACATAGTACTGGATACATAAACATTTTAAGAAGTGGTTTTCTTGGCCGGGCGTGCTGGCTCACTCCTGTAATCCCAGCACTTTGGGAGGCTGAGGTGGGCGGATCACCTGAGGTCAGGAGTTCAAGACCAGCCTGGCCAACATGGTGAAACTCGTCTCTACTAAAAATGTAAAAACTAGCCAGGCATGGTGGTGGACGCCTATAATCCCAGCTACTCGGGAGGCTGAGGCAGGAGAATTGCTTGAACCCAGGAGATGGAGGTTGCAGTGAGCCGACACAGTGGTGCACTCCAGCCTTGGCGACAGAGTGAGACTCTGTCTCAAAAAAAAAGAAAAAAAAAAAGAAACAAGATGTGGTTTTCTTAAAAGAAAAAAAGAGGCCGGGCGCGGTGGCTCAAGCCTGTAATCCCAGCACTTTGGGAGGCCGAGACGGGCGGATCATGAGGTCAGGAGATCGAGACCATCCTGGCTAACACGGTGAAACCCCGTCTCTACTAAAAATACAAAAAACTAGCCGGG
>NC_045435.1:7665471-7777069 GCF_002776525.5 Piliocolobus tephrosceles | reverse complement strand
AAAAAAAAAAAAAAAAAAAAAAAAAAAAAAAAAAGAAAGTGCCATGGGGGAAAGGGGAGAAAAGAAGAAGGAAGGTACCAAGCTTGGGTATCAGGCATACACAGAGAAGCAAGGGAGTAAACTAGGTCCCAGGAGCCAAGAGAGAATTATTTCAAGGAGCAAAGAACTGCTGTGACCTCATTTTAACAACATTACCAGTACTTAGAACAACTTTGGAACTCCACTTTTGGAGTCATCTGCTTTGAAATATCCCTCAGCTGGGGCAAAGCCTGGTTCTTTAAAGGCGAACTCAATTTCTGACAATAAGAACAGGTCACTTAAAACCAAATCTAGTGAATCTAGTGGTCAGCTCATGCCTATTTTGGTCAAAAGAACCAATTGTGACCTTAAAATAACGGGACTGGCTTTTATGTGTGACCGTCAAAGGAGGTTTGAAGACATTTCCAAAATATGTCAGCCCTAACACTTTTTCAGAATAAGCTTCATAAGATAAAACCTTTGATAACATTACACATTTGGATTAATAACTCAGGGCTTTTGTTTTTCATATTCCATCTACTTTGGTTAAATGTTAAATCTTGCCGGGTGTGGTGGCTCATGCCTGTAATCCCAACACTTTGGGAGGCCGAGGCTGGTGGATCATCTGAGGTCAGGAGTTTGAGACCAGCCTGACGAATATGGTGAAACCTCGTCTCTACTGAAATTACAAAACTTAGCCAGGCATGGTGGCATGTGCCTATAGTCCTGCTCAGGAGGCTGAGGCAGGAGAATCGCTTGAACCTGGGAGGCGGAGCTTGCAGTGAGCCGAGATCACGCCACCGCACTCCAGCCTAGGCAACAGAGTAGACTCCGTCTCAAAAAAAAGTTACATCTTTGGTGTCTTGGAGCTTCAGTCTATTTTCTATAATCCAAATATAAGCAAAGCAGTAAGAAACAGCATGGTGGACAGCAGGGTAAAGAACACAGGCTCTGGAGTCAGCCTGGCCGAGTTAAAATCTTGCTTCCCTCACAACTTCTGCTGTTCAAATTGGGTCAAACGACTGCATTTCTTCAGGACTCAGTGTTTTACAGGTTATTGGGAGGATTAGAGATGAGACATGTAAGATGCTGTGCCTGGTACCTAGAACAGGATAGGAACTCATAACTTATCCTGATGGAGATGTCATAATGGTACAACTTTATCTCCTGGTTCAGCAGACATGCCTTCCCTCTTGGAACATCAAATGAGATAAGAAAATAACTAGTGGATTTTTAGCACCACGAGGAGAGTACATTATTCAGGCCCTACCTCACCAAAGGGAGGGAGTTCTTCTAGTCAGTGCTAAACAAGTATTTTAAGAGCGTGTGTTATTTTGTGCCTAACTGAGATGGAGATTGGCAAGCTGAAGAAGTTGGGATTTGACCAAGAACCGGTGCTTGTTGTTTGGTAGAGAGGGGATAGGGAACTACGATCCTGCCAGTTTGGAGGGACTTAACATGAAATGACTGCTTGGTCCAAGCTGGCTACAACTGTTCCAAAAAAGATGACGAAGGCTACTAATTCAGAGGGGGATACTCACCCAGGCTATCACTGGTCTGTCTCTTCCACCAAGCAAAACTGTTTTAATCCTTCTCTAACACAACAGCAACACAAAATGTACTGTCTGCAGGCACAATGCTAAGGCACTTTGTGTACACTAAATCGTTAGGCACTGAAAACAACCCTGTAAGGTAGATACTGTGATTCATCTGCACTTTATGGGTTAAAGTAACCTAAACCTAAAGAGGTTAAGGGAATCTGCCCCAAGCCACAGAGCTGCAAGTGGCAGAACAGGATTCAAACTGGCTTCAGAGCCCACCCAGTCTTTGCAAGCCTACTTTCTAATGCCTGAATTCCTTCTCTTTAGGAAGAATGATCTGTGTAGTCAGGAGAGACATCTCAACAATTATGGTACACCATTGACTATATCAGTAAAATTGAAGCAGCTAGTAAATTTCACCAAAGACCTGCATCACAAAGTGGTGGGAAGAGAAAAAAACATAGATCACCAGGGAGAAGGAAAAAAGCCTGGGTTTGCTCAAATCTGCGATTAAGGCACAAAGTGAATTAAATTCAAGCTTCTGTATTACTGTTCATTATTCAGTTCATTCTAGGCAGTAGGGAGGGAGTTATTATAAAGCAGGAGCTTATAACAGCTTTTAGACTCTGCTTAAGTCAAAAATCATCAAGAATCATCAAAAAGCATCAAAGAAAATACATAGAGCAAACAGTCACCCTGCTGTGCTTTTCGGTGGTAATGTGACTGTGACTAGACCCTATGAATTTGGGTTAAGTCCTGGGTTCTTCAAACTGATAAAAGGTTTCTTCTCATGTCTTCCTCTAAGAAGGGCCATCTCCACCCTTTCCAAAGTCCCACTCATCGCTACGAAGGAGTGCTTTCCCCATGCTCCCTCATGAGGTAAGGTTGGCTTACCCAGAGTACTTCCCAGGCTTGTTGCATAGATCTGGACCTCAGACTCTCTGAGGTCTATGGGAATGGGGATAGATTGAGCTTGGGGGTTCTACCCACTGTGTGTGGTTCCATACAGCCCTTTGTTAGAAAGCACTCAGGGCAGCCAAGAGTGCGTGTTGACTAAGGAGTGTGGCTGCTGCTAGGAACTATAAGTAAATAAATGGATGTCAGAAGCTTACAATTAAGAGGGGGAACAAAGAATCATTACTCTCCCTTAAGCATGTTGCTTTGGATATTTTAGCAATGATTATGAAGCGTTTACACACAGACTAAACTAAGCTCTTTGTGTTCCTTGCAAGGTAGAGAGCCTGCCAAGTCAATTTCAGCATGCAAAACCCAGACAATTATTCTTTTGGCATTTAGGAGCCGCCACTGTTTTTGCTAGGGGTGGGGGATGGCAGCCTGTTGACACAGGAAGCCTTCATAAGGAAAGAGAAGTCAACTTTAACCCCAATTTTTTAAAAAAGAGAAATCCTGTCAGGGTTCTCACATTCCCACCTCTTATGCTAAACCTCTTGTCACACAGCCAGTGGGAGAAGCCTTTGGGCTCAGAAGTGCCACACACGCTTTGATGCCCACAGCGTGCAACTCATTCATAGCTGTTTTCATATCCTCTTCCTAGCAGCTCATTTGTGAGTGTGTGCATGCAGACAGTTGGTAGATGTATTTCTAGTAATAACCAATGAAAAGATAAGTTCTTGAGATTATGGTTTGGTTCATCACATAATATTTGCTTTATCATAGTCGTTCTCAACCTGTAAGCCCAGAACTCCTGGGAGCTTTCAGAGTTGACAAAAGGGGCCCTGCAATCCATATAGCAAAAGCATTGTGAGAAATGGGTATGTCTATTATGTCTTCAGAATAGCCCTGGATACTATTGTGATTGATAGCTTATAAGCTGCTTTAAAGTTTTCTGAATTTGTTATAGGCTTTTATGACTATGTCTTCACTCAGTCAATGAATAGAAAAAGCTACAACTATCAGTGGAGAATTTGGAAATTTTTTGTTACAGAAAAGGAGTTTTCATCCTAGAAAGGTTGTGTAAGCAGTATCCAAAGGTCTTTTCTGTGTGGCTGCTAAACAAAAGACTCCTTTCTTATTATTGAAACTTTTGGTGGTGTTTTCTGATGCGAATGATTTCATGTCTGTATCAGAACTGCCCTGTTGATGTAGCTGCAGCTAAAGAATGGGCTGAAGGCATTTGGTCTTACAGACTGTTAATCTGGAAAAAGTAAATGATGTAGTTTTTTTTTTTTTAATGTTATTAAAGACTTTATGCATCTAACCCACTCTCTTCAGTACAAGTTAGCATGCACATCATAATTACTTGCAGGTATTTGAGAGATGATTGTAGTTTAACATGGTGGTGGCTACATCTGGAGGCCTGAATCCAAAGTATTCTTATTTTTAGCCTTTAATAGGGACTGCTTCTTCCAGTATGTTGGCTACAGTATTTAAAGTAGAGATTTGCTGGCTCTATACTACAAAGGACCAAATCACCAATAGGCACTTGCTCCATCAGGGATACAGTCATTTGTTGCACAGGTGCTAACAGAGGCGGGCAGATCACCTGAGGTCCAGAGTTCAAGACCAGCCTGACCAACATGGCAAAACCCACTCTCTACAAAAAAAAAAAAAATAGAAAAATTAGCACGGCGTGGTGGCAGGTGCCTGTAATCCCAGATACTCTGGAGGCTGAGGCAGGGAGAATCATTTGAAGCTGGGAGGTAGAGGTTGCAATGAGCCGAGATTGCACCACTGCACTCCAGCCTGGGTGACACAGCAAGACTCTGTCTCAAAAATAAAAAAAAGTAATAATATATTCAGCACTGAAAATGGGGAAGCAAGCACAAAGAAATTTTAAAATTTACCTTTAATTCAATCATGCAGAGATTTATACCCTTGACCTTTTGTATAGTTTCCCATAGACTTTCTTCTCTTTGTATCTGTTATACTATGCATATTGCTTAGGGAACATTAGCTATTGTCATATATCTTCCATACCATGATATTTAATAGCTGCATAGTATTTCATTGTATGGACATGCCATTATTTATGTAACCATTCTCCTATTATTGGATATTTAGTTAACCACTCTGCAATCCTTCCTGCCCCACCCTTTCACCTTAGTGGCCTTTACCCTATGGATCCAAAAGGGACCCAAAGCTAAAAAGAAACTTTGACCTTGTCTGGACTTTACAAAGCTGGCAGGAGTCCATGAGAACTGTCCTTGGCTCAGAAAAATATCTCTTTGTTGTTTTAAAGTCACGACTACAGTGTCTGCAGGATTTAATCACAACTCATAATCATTATTCTGCCTCCCCTCTAAATTCTTTTTCCCTTACCAAATAAAAATATAACACTGTTTTGAATACTTTTAATAAGGTAAAAAGAAAAATAGAAGGCATGGATACTGCTGGGGTGGACCACTATACTACCTTTCTAGGCCCTGAAAGTTGAGAATTTGAAAATGAAATAAGAATTTAGAATATCTGTCCAAAGAATTCATTTTTTTTTTTTTTTTTTTTTTTTTTTTTTTTTTGAGACGGAGTCTTGCTGTGTCTCCTGGGCTGGAGTGCAGTGGCCAGATCTCAGCTCACTGCAAGCTCCGCCTCCCGGGTTCACGCCATTCTCCTGCCTCAGCCTCCGGAGTAGCTGGGACTACAGGCGCCCACCACCTCGCCCGGCTAGTTTTTTGTATTTTTTTTAGTAGAGACGGGGTTTCACCGTGTTAGCCAGGATGGTCTCGATCTCCTGACCTCATGATCCGCCCGTCTCAGCCTCCCAAAGTGCTGGGATTACAGGCTTGAGCCACCGCGCCCGGCCCAAAGAATTCATTTTTAACAATAGAAGGGCATTTATTTGCACATTTTTTCCCTTCATGGAGGAAGTTGTTACTATATTTACAGATTACCTCATCATATAGAATTGCATAAAACATATGAGAATCAGACCTGGAGAGTATATTTCAAACAAAATTAAAAGCAGAACTGTGTAGACAATGGTGGTGGTGAGATAATAAATATTTTTTATTCTAAAGCTATATAACATTCCGTTTCTGATTTATAGAGTGAGTATGTCATCATTTTAATGCTGTCTTATGTCCAAAAAATAAGTACTTAACAGTAGTGCATTAGAAACATGGTTACCAAACAGTATACCAAAACTAAAACATTGCATGGTGTAGGACTGGAGAGAAGAACCAAAGTTTGTTTAGAAAAGAGAGTCTCGGGCCAGGCATGATATCTCACACCTGACCACTTGAGTCCAGGAGTTTGAGATCAGCCTGAGCAACATAGTGAGACTGTCTCTCCAAAAAATAAAAATAAAAATAAATAAATAAATAAATGAAAATTAAAAAAGAAAGAAAATAAAATTAGCTAGGCAGGATGATGCATGC
This sequence comes from Piliocolobus tephrosceles, assembly GCF_002776525.5. Lineage (NCBI taxonomy): Eukaryota > Metazoa > Chordata > Mammalia > Primates > Cercopithecidae > Piliocolobus > Piliocolobus tephrosceles. The sequence goes on along the minus strand of NC_045435.1, from coordinate 7,771,176 downwards.
CTGTAGTCCCATCTACTTATGAGGCTGAAGCAGAAGGATCGGGTATCCTGAGTCCAAGAGTTGGAGGCTACAGTGAGCTATGATTGTATCATCACTGCACTTCAGCCTGGGGCGGGGCAGGGGGAAGGAGATGGGGAGAAGAAGGAGAAGGGGAACGGGAAAGGGAAGGGGAAGAAAAGGAAGAAGAGGGGAGGGGAAGGGAGAGAGAAGGAGGAGGAGGGGGAAGGAGAGAGAAAGAGGGGAAGGGGAAGGGGAAGGGAAGTGGAAGGGAAGGAAAGGAAAAAGAGGAAAAGGAAAGGAAGAAGGAAAGAAAAAGAGAGAGAAAGGAAGAAAAGAAAGAAGGCAAGAAAAGAAAAGAAGGAAGAGAACCTCAGAATTATAAGACATGATCAGGGTTGGAAGGATCTGGAGATGGATTTGCCCCACTCCCTCTCAGCAGGAGTTAGAGACTGGACACCCTCGTTGTAAACTGCACACTGTAACCAGCACACATCCGTACTATGAGGGGTCTTTTTGCATAACTGTGTGGTCTTAAAAATGTGGCCAATTCTTTCAAGATATATCCAGAATCCTTTAGCCATTTTATTTCCTAGCACATGGCTGTTAGTTGAATGCCACCTGACATAAATTTTGGTGAGTAAATTCCAAAAAAATTGGGAGAAAGATGTCCTAAATGTGAAAGCAGGATAAAATTCCCAAAAACCTGTGGGCAAGTGACCAGAGTGATTTATTGTTAAGACTATAACTAAAGAAAAACTTGCCTTGTAACCTCCTGGTTCGAAAAATGCTGAGTCTAGGCCTACAAAAAAACTTTAGGCTGGTTTCCTCAATTTTTATTTTGACATATTTCTATGATTCAGTTTGTTTGTTTTTAATAGATAAATTTAAGTAAAACCCTCCATAGTTGGCAACTGGCTTCTTGCTTAAATATTTAAATATACTTAGGATTTTTGTTCTTCAGCTCTGTCTAAAAAGTTAGTTGTATAGCAGTTCTTTACTTGGGAAAGTCAGGAATGCATAACTCTCTGTGCTTCCACGTATAGTCCCACCTTCAACAGGCAATTTTACTCGCAGTACCTTTTATCAGTTGAAAGCAGGAAAAACAAACAACTCCATAGCAACCTTGGAATCTTTCTCAGGGCACTAACATGGCTCTATTTCAAAGTACTTAATATTTTCCTAAGAGAGACAAAGAAGCACATGGTCCTTATATTATAGTTTCCTAATCAGAAAGGTATAACAACACTTAAAAGGTGATTACAGTTGCACCATGAAACATTTGTAGTGGTTCTTTTAGCCATTATGTATCTAAAGTAGAATTTTTACTTTTTGGTCTTCTAAGTTCTGAGAATCAGAATGAGACTTATGTTAGAAATAATTCTTTCCTTTGATTTGTTCATATTTTCCTTAAAATCAATCACAATTATTACCAAGGACATTCTTAATCAGCTGTGTGTGCGTGTTAGGGAGGTATCAGGCTGAGTTATTCCGTTGCTGCTTTATACATATTCTTAATTAATGATATATATTTCCCAGAATAACCTTTACTTTCATAATCAAAAGTATGCTTCTACCTTCGACTTTATATATATATTTTTGCTACCTGCTAAGGAGGATTGGGGATAAGGTCATTTTAAGGTGTCACTTAGTCTCTTGGAACCATTAGGTTAGAGAACAAAAGTAGTTAAAGTTTACAAAGCACAAGGAGCCATCTACTATAACTGTAGATAAGACTTTTTTCTCATTTACTTCCATCTATATTTTCTCTTGCTACTTTCTCTGGTTTCTCTGTTTCCATGCTATGCATCGGAAATAGACTATATTACTGGAAAAGGAAGACAGTTAGACCAGAGCTCCTACTAAATGTTAGAACTTTTTATAGCATCTCATTTAATCCTAACAATTCTGTGGTGGATGCTTGATTATTCTCAGTTCTATAGGTAGGAAAATCAGAACGTAGAAAAGTTAAGTAAGTTGCCCTAAGCCACAAAGTTAACAAGTGGCAGGGTCATGATGCACATGATGTCCTATTCCTGAGATTTTTTCACTTATTTATATTATCTTCTGTTTACACTAGTCTCCCCTGGTGACCTTCCTTTTTTTTCAGCTACAAAATTTCATTCATCAGATAGTATAATTGAAGTTTTAAAATGTGCTATTCCTAGCAGGAAGCAGCCCATGGCTATATGAATATTCCTCCACACTCACCATTTCCAGTATTTGCCTCCCCAGACAGAAAGAGGAAGGGAGGCAGCCCACATGATTCTCTTGAAACGTTTCATATGTTCAGAAAAAGCTGTGTGTTAAATTCTTTGTTATGTTTTCCTTTTTGCTTTGTGCTCATTGAATATGATGCTGGAGATTTAGGTAACTATTCAAAACAGAACTATGTATTTGCCCCAGGAGTAAAAGGAGAGGAGAAAGAAAAGAAAAAGAAAAAGAGAAAGAGGGAAAGAGGGAGGGAAGGAAAGAAGGAAGGGAGGAAGGGAGGAAGGAAGGAGAGAGAAAGAAAAACTGATCACAGAGACAGTAGTAGCTGGAGGGAGGGGAAGGCTGTCACCCAGGGATTATTGGGTTTGACTCTGCCCTTGGAATAACTCAAAACTTGTTAAAAGGGATCCAAGCCCTGCTTGGTTTGGCCCACAGTTTCACCTCATGCCCCTCCCTTCGTCACTCTTTCTGCACCTAACGTGCTGGCCTTGAGTTAAGTCACTTACGCTTACCATTTTCTCTCTCTCACTTCTAGGCCTTTGCCTGTGCCGTGCTCACTGCTTGGGCCTCTTCCCTCAGTTGTTCACCCGGCTTACTCCCACTTAGCCCTCAGCCCTCAGCCCTCAGCCCTCAGCTTTAGTGATACTTCCTGGAGAAGTCCTCCCTGACTTCATAACCACATTATACACTCTAGTAGCACTACGACCTCCTTCTTATACCAGTAATTACAGTAGCTATTTTACTTACATCTATATTATTATCTAAAGAATTTCAGCCTTCCCCACTGAACCCTTAGTCCTGTGGGCACAGGACGTGGTCTGTTTGCTCACTGGTACCTTGCGCATAGTATGTACTCTGTCGAATGAACGAATGAATGAATGAATGGGGTTGTCTTGAAAGTCATCAAATGACCAGATTTTGTTTTAGTTCAGTCTCCCTGGTAAAAATCACATGGACTTGACCTGGTAAAGCTTATATATTTGCAACTCTGTGAGATAGTAGACTAAGAAAGATGAGAAATAGTGATGAAGCAAGTGTTTTTGTACTACCATTGCTGCCTGACCATAAGTAAGTCAATCTGAAAGAATACTTGCCCCTACTAATTTGAATAAATTGAAATTAAAATTTATTCAAAAAATTACTGTTTGTTCCAGCGGACCATATGTAACTGCACATATGACCTAGCGCCAGCTCTGAAGCTGAGAATATATAGATTTGGCACAGGCATCACCAGAGGTTATAAGAGTCACATAGACCACAGTCTCTTATAGAAGTGATTTTTTTTTTTTTAACTTAATAGGGTCAATTTCTATTTGAGATCTGATATAGTCTCTGATCACAAAATTTGTTTCCTAAATCAAATTAGGGCAGTTTCAATGGGATTATTTTGGCTTAAGCTAGACATCTAAAATATTTTCATAATGAGCAAATTATCACTATACAATTCAAACATTTTCCTCAGCTGTTCTTCTGCCAGTCAATTTTGTCTGTTCAAGTTGAGGAAACAGAATAATGTTCTGGCTGATCTTACCCTAGCCCAAAAAATTCCAACTCTGAGAACCAGTGTAAAGAATTCAGGATCTGTGTAGAGTTCATTCATGGTTGGCTTAGTCATTGTGGAATAGAAGCCACAAGGAATGGATCATTTACATTCTCAGTACATTAAACTTCTGGTGCTAGAAAACACTGTGCTTTGGTTCTTATAGGCAAATGGTTCTTATAGGCATAGATAACATGGCTTTTAAACACATACACACAGAGAGAAAGAGAGCTGTTCCAGAAGCATGAATTTCCTCTTTCTACCCTATATTTTTAAATAATATCTATAGTTTACTAGTTTTGAGTGAAGAAGGGAAAAAAGAGAAAGTTATTATTAAGTTCCTCATGAATATTCCTAAGAAGAAACACAAGAAGACTTGTCTTACAGATTTTATTTGAATTAGTTAAGGATAATTTCAACTTTATATGTTGGATTGTTTTTCTGCATAATGAAAAAAAGAATACTATAGAGGTATACTCCCAAAATGGACAATGGATTGTAGATAATTTTGGAAATAACCCAGAATAGCCTCTCATTGATTTGGTTTTTGTCACTGAACTGAGTGGTCTGTGAAGGTGGATTTTCTACTGACTGTCCTTTACTCGGAAGTGCCAGAACTTTTTAAAAATTTGTCATCTTGATAAAAATATATTTTAAAGTAATTCATACTTAGCTGCATACTTAAAGGTCAATGCTCTGTATATGAACAGCATTTGAAGTATTAAATAATATCTTTTTGTATTTCATTTTCTACCTCCTCTGTGTTGTCACCAACCATTTATTTATATTGGTTAAGTTCCTGGTTAAGCTATAACCAATCATTTCTTTGTTCCTCTCGTCTGCTTCTACCTTCTACCCTATGTGTAGTTTTTGCTTCGAATCTACCATAGACTGAGAGATCAGATAACCAATGAGATTCTAAGGAAGTGAAGTATTTCAGAGGTTCTGAGGGTGCAGTTTGAGGTACAGATGGCTTTATGTCATTTTGTCTGGATTGGAGTTATATAATGATTATGTCCTAGGAAGGTGGCAGTTGATCTGTCTCTATTTCATGCCACAGTGGACCATTTTACCTTTGAATGGGGTCCTAAATCCTAGCATTTTTAAAAAACTCAATAAAATCCAACCAATCTTTTCTAAGATGACTCTAAGATGACTTTGTGAGGGATGTTCCTATTGTCTTGCTCGTAGGAAGATGCTATAAATATGTTTGAAACACTGATTTCTTGTCATTTCTACTGGAATGTGCTTTTCATAGATAATGAAACCACAGTGATGGCCTTTCCTAGAAACTCAGTCTATACTGACAGAGAACTGCCCAAAGAGTCCACAAAGGCAATTAGCCAGCTTATTCAGTTGTGCCCTTTCATGGGGAATCCTGTCTTCCTTGATGCATAAATAGTCTGCCCATGCTGGAGGCAGAAGGCACCAAGGCATACGTCCCACACTGACCTGCTCTGTGGTTGACCAGTGCCTCCCTTCCCACATTGTAAGTCTCTTAAAACTCCCCTGCAGTCTTCTTAGAAGTTGCATTCTCCGTTTTTGTTGCACCCTTAAGAGAGTTACCTTGTACATGTGACCCTCAAGGAGGAGAAGGAGGTAGTATCTCAGTTTGTAGCAGCCTTAGACTAAGCAAGCTGTATGAGGGCTCATCTCACTTAACCCTTTGGTAACTGTGAGGTACAAACATTGGTCTTCATATTTCACCGGTGATGAACTGGAAGATCAGGAAGCTGAAATCCATGCCCAACATCACATAGCTAAGAAGTAGTAGAGCTGGACTTTGAGCCCAGGTCATCTAATTCCACAGCCCAGGTTCTCTCTAATACCCCATCCTGCTGCCAAGAGGGGAATATCATATTCATGCTAGACACACTTTGGGCCAGTATCTCACATAATAATCCAACCACACTGTGAGATAGGTATCATAATGGCTCCCAGTTTACACACAAACAAGGGACATTAGGAAACTTGATGACATTCACTCATCAGTTAATGGCAAAACCTGAAAAAGAACTCAACCTCTGACTCTCAGTTTCTCTAAACCTCAATTTCCTCATTATAAAATAAGAATAATTGGGCTGGGCACAGTGGCTCACGCCTGTAATCCCAGCATTTTGGGAGATGGAGGCGGGTGGATTACTTAAGGTCAGGAGTTCGAGACCAGTCTGGCCAACATGGTGAAACCCCATCTCTACTAAAAATACAAAAATTAGCCAAGCATGGTGGTGCCCACCTGTAATCCCAGCTACTTGGGAGACTGAGGAAGGAGAATCACTTGAACCTGGGAGGCGGAGGGTGCAGTGAGCCGAGATAGCACCACTGCACTCCAGCCTGAGCCACAGAGCGAGACTCTGTCTCAAAAAAAACAAAAAAACAAAAACAAAAACAAAAAACAGACTGTTAGGATTATTGTTAGGACAAAATGAAATAATTTTTGTGAAGTGCTAAGCACCACGTCTGGCGTAAAGTAAGCCCACGATAAATGTTAGCAAAGGCAACATCACTTTGAATAGAAAAATCCTGCCATTCTCCTCTCATCTGTTTTGACTCTTACAAAGATTCCATTATATAATGGTAAATGAAAGGGTATCTTCTCCCACTTAAAACAGAAAATTAGATCAAGTGCTGGGTAATTTGTCCTTCATCACCTAAGTGATTACACAAGTGGTTTCAAGGCCCTTTTCAGTTCTGTGGCTGTATCATTGTAGCAATGGGGTGCTGTTTTTCCTATTAAGAAACTGCAGGTCAGAACTCACGTCTTCTCTGTAGTAATAAAGTGGCATGCTCACACAGAGGATGGAACAGAGCCCATTATCAAAACTTAGTAAAGACTTTGATTTTCAGAGTTGTAAATGACGAGGAATATAAACAGAGACTACGGAATATTTGTTTCTCATGGAAAGATAAGATACCTACAACATTTTTAAAAGGTGAAAACAAAGGCTAGATCATTGATTTTTTTTTTTTTTTTTTTTTTTTTTTTTTTTTTTTAACAAAGGCATTTAAGAAAATATTTGCTTTGTGCTTGGCTCTGGGAGATAATAGAAGTAATTATTAAACCGGAATTTAGTGGCCCAAGTTGAATCAGGAAGCCAGTTCCTCAGAACAGTTCCCGGCAATGCTTGAGGACTCTAACAAGATATACAGCCAAAGCCAGGCACTTTTTTACTTGTGAAAGACTGTGAAAAAACATTAATCATATTTTCCTGGAGCTCCGATAGTCCTGCCTATCAAACTCTTTGATGATAATGAAATTACATCCTGGAGAATTGATGATTAAGATCCTTCAGTGCCAATGTACTGAATTGCTTGATTTTACATAGAGTATGGTTATATACCTTCCACATTGGTGTATCCTGGAAGGAAATAAGATGGAATTTCAAGTGGCCCATTCTCCATTTTTGCAGATTACAGATAGGCTTCAGAAATTCCCCCTCCAGGAAACTACATCCCATCCCACCTTCGAATTAAATGCGTCTTCTCTGTTCTCCCACATAGCCTATGTAGACTTCTAACGTAGCACGTACCACATTGTTATGACATATTTACTTGCCTAACTCCCAGACTTGACCTTGGAGTCCTTGGCTAGGTTGTAAGGTGCCTGGCACTTCAGAGTTATTCAGTAAGTGTTCATTGACTGACTGACTGACACGTTTTTAAGTTTCCAGCTTCAAATGGGCCCTTACTGTCAATAACAGATTTATTCATTCCTTATTGCCTCTGTCTCATTGCTAAACCATGATTCCAAAGCTTTAACACTCTTTTCATGCCCTTGCTTCCACTTATTCCCTAACCACTCTCACCCTTCACAAACACCTTCACCTTCCTTACCCTTCTTCTTTGTTGCTTTCCTTCCTCTGCCCCCAACACCTCTTCACATCTTTACACATGTTCTCCTTTTCCTGTCTTTAGAAGTATTGCTCTTGGTTTCCAATTCTGTCCCCTCCATCTAAGTTTGTTTGTTTTTGTGAGATGGAGTCTTGCTCTGTCACCTAGGCTGGAGTGCCCTGGCATGATCTTGGCTCACTGCAAACTCTGCCTCCTGGGTTCAAGTGATTCTTGTGTCTCAGCCTCTCTAGTAGCTGGGATTACAGGAGCCCACTACCACACTCGGCTCATTTTGGCCAGGCTGGTCTCGAATTCCTGACCTCAGGTGATCCACCTGCCTCGGCCTTCCAAAGTGCTGGGATTACAGGCATGAGCCACCACGCCCAGCCACTTCCATGTAAGCTTTGGATCATAAGCATCACCTCTTAAATCTTGCCCATCAAATACCCCCTTCCCTTCTGTAGCCGTAGTTTCTTTCTCACTGTTAGTTCTTTTTCCTCAACTTTGTAGCATGCCCAGTGGTCCCACTTTCTAATAAAATCTCCACTTTCCCTGCTTCCCACTCTGCCAATTTCTCTTTCGTCTTCACATTGCCTGAATTCATTGTACTCATCTCCTAACTTCCCACCCCCAACTTACAGTCCAGATTCTGCCCTCACCAATGGCTTCCTAATTTCCAAATCCAGGAACATCTTCTTACAGAGGTCTTCCTACCTATTTCTGTCCAGGACTCTAGCTGGATTTAATAATGCTGTCTTTTTCCCAGCTGCCCAGGCTAGAAATCTTGGTGCTATTTTCTACCTCCTCTTAACCCTGCTTAACATTCTGTAAGAACAAAAATACTTGTGTTTATGTTTGTACATTTATTTTTTATTTGGTATACAGCAAAAAAATACTGTATGAAGTAGAGGAGTGATGAAACATTCATCAGGGTGATCTGCTTTGGCAGTGAAAGGGCCAAGCTGGTGATAAAGCATGGAAAGTGGTAAAAGCAGTGAACGAACCACATGCATTGTATGCATAGCAACTATTCTTAAGAATTCTGATTTCCACATATTCTAAGCACTAACAGAAAGTATTTAGTTGAAGAAAGCCAATCCAACCAAGACTTGAAGCCAGAATGTTGTTTTTTTCACAAAGAGTTGTGATATTTTTGAAATGCTAACACAAAATTATGTATCTACACACATATGTGTGTCTATATAGAGAGAGACATGAAAGATCCTCATTAGGTTTCTATGTGGTAATATCATCAGACATCTTTTAAGGAACAAAACAATGCTCTTAATCACTTCTATTTTTTAATGTCTTTTATTATTATTATTATTATTATTATTATTATACTTTAAGTTCTAGGGTACATGTGCATAACATGCAGGTTTGTTACATATGTATACTTGTGCCATGTTGGTGTGCTGTACTCCTCAACTCGTCAGCACCCATCAACCAGTCATTTACATCAGTATAACTCCCAATGCATTCCCCCCCACCTCCTCCCCATAATAGGCCCCGGTGTGTGATGTTCCCCTTCCCGAGTCCAAGTGATCTCATTGTTCAGTTCCTACCTATGAGTGAGAACATGCGGTGTTTGCTTTTCTGTTCTTGCGATAGTTTGCTGAGAATGATGGTTTCCAGCTGCATCCATGTCCCTACAAAGGACACAAACTCATCTTTTTTTATGGCTGTGTAGTATTCCATGGTGTATATGTGCCACATTTTCTTAATCCAGTCTGTCACTGATGGACATTTGGGTTGATTCCAAGTCTTTGCTATTGTGAATAGTACCGCAATGAACATACGTGTGCATGTGTCTTTATAGCAGCATGATTTATAATCCTTTGGATATATACCCAGTAATGGGATGGCTGGGTCATATGGTACTTCTAGTTCTAGATCCTTGAGGAATCGCCATACTGTTTTCCATAATGGTTGAACTAGTTTACAATCCCAACAACAGTGTAAAAGTATTCCTATTTCTCCACATCCTCTCCAGCACCTGTTGTTTCCTGACTTTTTAATGATCGCCATTCTAACTGCTGTGAGATGGTATCTCATTGTGGTTTTGATTTGCATTTCTCTGATGGCCAGTGATGATGAGCATTTTTTCATGTGTGTGTTGGCTGCATGAATGTCTTCTTTTGAGAAATGTCTGTTCATATCCTTTGCCCACTTTTTGATGGAGTTGTTTGTTTTTTTCTTGTAAATTTGTTTGAGTTCTTTGTAGGTTCTGGATATTAGCCCTTTGTCAGATGAGTAGATTGCAAAAATTTTCTCCCATTCTGTAGGTTGCCTGTTCACTCTGATGGTAGTTTCTTTTGCTGTGCAGAAGCTCTTTGTCAATTTTGGCTTTTGTTGCCATTGCTTTTGGTGTTTTAGACATGAAGTCCTTGCCCATGCCTATGTCCTGAATGGTACTACCTAGGTTTTCTTCTAGGGTTTTTATGGTATTAGGTCTAACATTTAAGTCTCTAATCCATCTTGAATTAATTTTCATATAAGGAGTAAGGACAGGATCCAGTTTCAGCTTTCTACTTATGGCTAGCCAGTTTTCCCAGCACCATTTATTTATTTATTTATTTGTTTTATTTATTTATTTTTGGTCTTAATATTATTTTATTCATTGGTCAGCATTTATTTATTTATTTATTTATTTTATTATTATTTTTTATTATACTTTAAGTTCTAGGGTACATGTGCATAACGTGCAGGTTTGTTACATATGTATACTTGTGCCATGTTGGTGTGCTGCACCCATCAACTCGTCAGCACCCATCAATTCATCGGGAATCCTTTCCCCATTTCTTGTTTTTCTCAGGTTTGTCAAAGATCAGATGGCTGTAGATGTGTGGTATTATTTCTGAGGACTCTGTTCTGTTCCATTGGTCTATATCTCTGTTTTGGTACCAGTACCATGCTGTTTTGGTTACTGTAGCCTTGTAGTATAGTTTGAAGTCAGGTAGCTGATGCCTCCAGCTTTGTTCTTTGGACTTAGGAATGTCTTGGCAATGCGGGGTCTTTTTTGGTTCCATATGAACTTTAAAGCAGTTTTTTCCAGTTCTGTGAAGAAACTCATTGACAGCTTGATGGGGATGGCATTGAATCTATAAATTACCTTGAGCAGTATGGCCATTAAGTCACTTCTTTAATACCATAAATAGTTGGAATTTTCATCCTCTGGGGCCTCCTATGAACCTCTGCAGAGTAGTTCAGCCCTCAGACTGGAAATTAAGCTAATCAGTAGTTACTTGCTTGACACTCCCCCTCCCCCTTTTCTCTTTTCTTTCTTTCTTTCTTTTTTTTTTTGATATGTGTGTTTGTTTGGAACCTGTTTAATGAAAACACAGGTTCCATTCAGTGATATAAAGCAGCACATCACAAAGCTTTTTCACACATAGCTTGTTTTTAGTTCTTAGGCCTGGATATTTGTGTGTTCTTAATATAGGCCTAATAACTGCTGAAATGTCATTTTTTAGATTCAACAAAATGTGTGTTTTGAAGCTGTTTAACGAAAACACAGGTTTCATTCAGTGATATAAAACAGCACATCACAAAGCATTTTCCAAGATAGCCTATTTTTATTTATTAGGGCTGGATATCTGAGCCCATTGAGCCTTTATATAAACATGAATATGTCACTCCTTTTTTTTGTTTTCAATTTAATTTAATTTTAATTTCCAGGATACATGTGCAGGACGTGCAGGTTTGTTACATAGGTAAACCTGGGCTGTGGTGGTTTGCTGCACCTATCAACCCATCACCTAGGTATTAAGCCCTGCATGCATTATTTTTATTATTATCATTATTTGAAGGTAAGATGGAGGTTTAGTTTGAATTTAAGAGAACAGTAACAGAAAGGGAAAAGAACCAGCCACCCAGGGTCTATTTTTAACTGCCACGGTTTGAGCAAAGCCGTGAAGAGAGAGAACTAGGGCCTGTTAATGCCAGCCATGAAAAAGCTGCTACAGTGGCAATGTGTGATTGAGCCTAGCAGGAAAGTGCTTACATAGCACTCAGGCCCACCTTTCAAGGACCTTGCAAAGAAAGGAGACATTTGAGAGCCAACAAGAATTATAACATGTATGTGCCACAGAAGGATAGGAGGAATTCCACGGGTAAATGGTCACATGGGTCTACAGTTAGTAGAATTAGACAACATTTCACAATACACTTCCAGTGAAGCTTGGTTTGAATCTTGGTACTCTTGCAAGAGAAGAAGAGAGCTAGGGGCAGAGCAGGCAGTGTGAGGCATAGAGGCATGAGCCAGCAGGGCTCGTTCAGGGAACAGCAGTGTAGATCATGAGGCTAGAGCCTGAGGTTGTGGGGAGGCTCATGATGGAGTAGAAGAGGCAGAGAAGGGACCAGAGGAGATGTCAAAATGAACTGGAGATAGCTGTACTAGTTTGGCATCTTAAAGAAGTTTGGCTTTACACTTAGGCAGTGGGAAGCTATTAGTTGTTTCTAAGCAAGTTTTCTTATCTATAAAATGGAAATAATGAGCTCTGTACCACTGGATTCTTGTGTGTAAAAACATAGCAAAGTGTCATCCCTTGGTAACTATTTGTTCCTTCATTTTTTTAACCTGATAAATAATTGAAATAGGTTATAAATGTAACAGAATTTGAAAGCACATCAGGATATGTTGGTAATTTAAAAAAAATTCATTGCATAAATATTCAAGTAGTTTCCATTTTCCCCAAACTTTAATTTATTTTATTTCATTTTATTTTATCTTATTTTTTGAGTCAGAATCTCACTCTCTTGCCCAGGTTAGAGTATAGCAGCACAACCTCGGCTCACTGCAACCTCCAAATCCCAGCTTACAAGCGATTCTCATGCCTCAGCCTCCTGAGTAGCTGGGATTACAGACATGCACCACTGTGCCCAGCTAATTTTTGTATTTTTAGCAGTGGCAGGGTTTCGCCATGTTGGCCACGCTGATCTTGAACTCCTGGCCTCTTGTGATCTGCCTCACTCAGACTCCCAAAGTGCTGGGATTTACAGGTGTGAGCCACTGGGCCTGGCCATTTTCCTCAAATTTTAAATATTTTATTTTCTATATAAATATTAAAAAGAAGAGGAATTAAGTCATTTAATTTGTCTGTAACTCTAATTCATTACATGGTTTGTATCCATTTTCTGGACTTTTCTGAGCCTTAGTTTTTCATGTGTGTAATTTCTTTTGCAGTCTGATAAACTGAATTTAGTAATCTGTAGACCAAAATGCTATAGCCTTTTAGAGATGGAACAAAATTAGTTGTTATAAAAATGTTTATTTTCTAACAGACTCCAATAAATAGAACGATAATGAGTCGCCATTCACATTAGCTCCCAGAGGACATGGGATAATTGTATAGAAAACAATTAAAGGAAGGGATTGTACTAATGTAATTTTTTTAGAATTACCCAACAGTACGATTATGAGCATGGTTCTTGACTGAGCCCCCCAGCCCACTCAGTGTAGTAGGACTAAAACTCAGACCACTCCCATTGTACAAAGGAGGTGTGTTCAGAATGCATTCAGATGGCTAACATCTGTCACTTGCAGAAAAAAAGGTGTCAGGCCTAGCTGTTCCTTTCACCTTTCCTCCTTTCCTGCCTCCTTCATTTATCAATTGTCTAAAGTGTGTATAGCATTATGCCTCCCAATGTTATAATGATTGGCTCCATCGCAACCTGGATTAAGTTTAACATTGAAAAATTAGTGGTAGCTCACAACCTGCCAAGTACGAGAGAGAAGTAAGTAGTTCTTTTCTCTCCAAACAGACAAATCAGCAGCGGTTTCTGTGTGTTTTTCTAGTTAGAGTAGCCACCTTTACACACCGAGTTTTAGTTATTCCTCTCAACAACACTATGAGGTCGGTTTTAGGATCCCCATTTTACAGATGAGGCAAACGAGGGCTCAGAAAAGTTAAGTGGCAGAACCTAGATGTCAGGTCAAAGACCGTAACTTCCAGCCCAGCCCTCTTTCCACAACTGCGCCTCAGTTAGGCAGCCCAGGTGTTTGTCCCTACCCACAGGGGAAAAATCAAAGACTGCGAACACTAGTAGAAGCAACATTCCGATTAGGAATATAAAAGATTACAGCGTGAAGTCAAATAATCTCCCTCCTCACCTCCTGTAGTAGGGCTTGCCCAGATCATTCTTTAGCCTCTTCTTCTATCCCTCCCTCCTACAGTCTTTTTGCCTGCTTCCTAATCATTAGATTGACATCTCAAGGTAGGGGAGAAGTAGGGGGGTCCGGAGTCCTGGTACTGGGATTGAGGGGAGGAACACTTTCACTTTCAGGGCTATTGTTCTTGCTTCCCTTTGGATGAAGTAGTATTTTCTGTTATTCATTTTATGTTTACTTACTGTCTGAATTGAATACTGTTAATTTATGTGCCCTTGGCTCTAAACCTCTGGTTATATATTTTTGTGTTGTTAATATTTTTAATTGGTGTTTCTAAAGTAAATGTACTCTGTGTGTTTGGCAGACCAACAAAGTGAAATGTAAAAAGAGTCTATTTTTAAAAGTCACCATATAAGGTGAAAAGGCCCTTTTTGTGTGGGTGTGTGCGTGCGTGTGTGCAGATCGCAGGTTTTATCAGGAACATATTCGTTAATATTTATTGTCACAGTTTACAGTGTGCCCCTTGAGTCCCTCTGGATTATGCACAGCCCAAATGACGTAACCTTGGAAAATGCAATAAATCTAAAGTTGGAAACCACTTCTAATGGGAAGTTTCTTGAAAGTTGTAAAGTTAAATTGCCTCTTCCAGGATGAGGGAGGTGGTGCGGAGAATGCCCGAGGGGATCCGGACTTGCCTTTTGCCGGTGTTATCCCCTGTGTTGGAATGCTGGGTTTGTGGGTTGGATTATTTTGTTTTGTTTTGTTCGAAATCCTCTGAGTATTTTTTTAACCCCAATACGCCATGGGGTGGCAAGCTTTTATATATATATACCTTAAAATGTAACCTTTGATCATCCTTTTATGTATCTAGAATGACTCTTACCCTATATATGCATACCCAGGAGCCCAGAAGCATAATTTATTTCATCAGAATCTTAACTTTGCAAGGAGACAGGCACTATGTAGTTCATTTTGCCAGCCCATGTGTGAACCCATCCAGTGCTGTGCAGCCGAACACCAGTCAAAGTATCCCATGTTTTACATTTTAGGACATTCTTTGCCATATTATTTTGGGGAGCTGGAAAGGCTCCTGGGAACCTATACCTTTGGTCCTAGTGTCTCTTTTTGAAGCTACATAGAATATTCTCTTATAAGTGATTTAGTCTAAAAAATTTGTTTAAGAATATTTATCTCCTTCCAAGACATTTGTAGATATTTAAAGATAATGACACTGATCTTGCCTTTCCCCCTTTCTAGATGCCAAACATCTTTAGGTCTGCCAACCTATTTTCTTATGTCATGGTTCATTTGTACATTTGTAGAGCACAACCCATGTACATTTGTACATTTGTAGAGCACAACCCATGTATATATTAACACAGCTAGAAACTAGGGAAGCACTGAGGACCAATTAGGCTGTGATTCCGCCCTTCAGGAACTTCTGATCTATTAATAGCAGAGTGGCAAGGGCTATTATAGAGGCCCCAAATTTAGCCTTGGTGATTGGGGGTTAGGGATGTCAAGGAAATTTTTCTGCAGGACACATCACACAAGTGAAGTCCTGAAGAGAGAGTACTATGAGTTACCCGAGGAAGCGACATGAATGAGGAGAGGAAGGTATTCCAGGAAGGACTGGCTTGCTGGAAAGGCTGAAGGTGAGGGGATGCATGGTGAGTTCAGGGAAGTGAGGGTGGTTCATTGTGGTTGAGGCACTAAGTGGGAGATGAGGAGTAGGGAAAACATGCAGAAATGCTAGAGCAGAAACCAGGGCTAACAGTGGGGAGATGAGGTCACATGTGAGGGGAGCGTGGAAGATGATGGGCAGTCCTCATCAGGAAGGATATTTATTGTTCTCTTGGGTACATAATTACTATGGGCAACATAAAAGGTTCTGCATGAGGTCATTTAGGTTTAGGAATGTATATTATCTTTTGTTGTTAGAGAAAGGATGTATTCAGTCATTAGGGTTAGACAGATATAGCTCTTTCAGTAGCATGATCATTTCTCCAGCAACAATATGTTTGGAGAAAGAAGAGGAAGAGATAATATTGTTTTAACATTCTTATGACTGTGAGAAAGTTGGGTGGCTTCAATACACAAGATTATAATTAATAATAACAACAACAGCAACAAACACATATAGCGCTGTAGGCCTGGTCCTGTTACAGTAAGAAATATAATGTTCACATTAACTCTATGAGGTGGGTATTGTCCCCAGATACAGTTAGTTTAAATAACTTATCCAAAGTTAGAAAGCTAAGTGGGAGAGCTAGGTTTTGGCTGCAGCCCCTAAGAACAAATGGAGAAAGATTTAAGTCATAGATGAAATACTCTGAGGATGCCTTAAGACATGGCTGTAGCCTGCTGTTTATGGTCACAGCTACATACTCACTGGAATGTTCATGACCGAGATAAATACAGCAAGTATTCATCCATATTTCACATGTTACTCACACACATTGCTACATGGAAGAGATTGCTCTCTTGATGGCTTTGAGGAGCTAGCCTGGGTTTTACCAGCAGTTGAGGTTGCTTGCAGCCTTAGTTTCTCTCCCTGCCTCCTGCCACTGTCAAAGAGGATTTAGCCTGCCTACAAAGGGTAAAATAATTAGGATAACAGTGCACCAGAGAAAATTTGAAATGCTCTTACTCTTAGGGAGACCTTTCTAGATCAAGCCACTTAATGCTAGCAACCATGAAGGTATAGTTGCCCCAGAACAGTGTGTGGTTTTCCAGTAGCAGTGATTTTGCCCTAGCGTTGACTGATCCCGTGTGGTGGATATATGCAGGTAAGTCTTCTTGGGAACAGAAGGGATGAAGATACATAAGAGAAAGTTTAAAGTGATGATCCGTGGAGTCTGTGCTATATAGGAAAAAAAGTAAAAATAAGAGTAGGCTGTGATAAAAGGATATAGCACAGAAGTAAGGGGATGAGGGTCTCTGTGGGTCCAAAAAGAAGTGAAGTGGGAGCAACTGCTTGAAAGTGTTAGAAGGACAGCAAAGAATGTTGAGTGAGCAGGATATTTACATTTTGTGTCAGAGAAGACTTTTAGCACTCGTCCTTGCCTTGGTGTTACCTGAATATGCATCCTTTATTATTATTATTATTATTATTAGAGATGGAGTCTCGCTCTGTAGCCCAGGCTGGAGTGCAGTGGCGTGATCTCGGCTCACTGCAACCTCCACCTCCCGGGTCCCGGTTCAAGCAATCCTCCTGTCTCAGCTTCCTGAATAGCTGGGGATTACAGGCACACGCCACCATGCTCAGCTAATTTTTGTATTTTTAGTAGAGATGGGATTTCACCATGTTGGCCAAGCTGGTCTTGAACTCCTTACCTCATGATCCACCTGCCTCAGCCTCCCAAAGTGCTGGGATTACAGATGTGAGCCACCATGCCCTCATCCATTTGTTAATGATTTAATTAAAATGTATCATAGCAAAAATGTTCAATAGGCCAGGCTGGAGCTTCCAGGTACAACCAAGGTGAAGCTGATTTCACATGACTTTATAATCTTCAAGCCCATGTTTGAATATTTGAACATATGATTGTTGTGTGATTAAATAAAAACAGAGGTCGTAGACTCATTCTGTGGTGCAAATTTACCCTATAGATTTATATGCTCAGTAGGAAGTACATTGAGTTATTATAAGCAGTGATAATTCTATCTTCCAAATCCATTACGCTTCAGTTAGATTTAATTTTTACTTATCAATATTATCTTGATTAATGATCTTACCTCTAGCTAGCTTACAGGTTCCATGAGAATAGGGAGTGTCTGTGTCTAGTTTCTCCCATGTTACCTAGCCCAGTACAAGGCATATGGTACTCAGAGACTTATGGGTACCATATGCCTTGTACTGGGCTAGGTGATGTTTAGGATGGGTCCTTAAACAGGATCAAGGCCAAACCATTTATATTAGAGTGAGGCAGTCAAGGTCCTGACAAGTAAGTGATCTGCTCAGGGCTCAGAGCTAGGTAGTGAGAAAGCCTGTGCCAGAACCCAAATGTCATTCCTCACTCTGTTCTTTGCACCATATCGCTTTGACATTGAATCAAGTTCTTGTAGTGATCTTCTCTGTGTGTGTCTAGGGCCAAAAGGAAATATGTTCCCTAAGCTAGAGCTTCCCAACCTGTTTCTCAATATGACTCACAGAGAAATTGGGGATATTTGTCTAGAACAGTATGGTGAACAAAGGTGGCTTTGGAAGGCCGCTGAAGAAAGAGGTCCCCTAGGACACTAACGCCCAGAAACCTCCAGGCTACCCCAGGGGGATCATACCTTCACAAACCTCTCATCCACTGTGCTCCCTGTAACTGTTGGAAAACTCTTTCTGAGTTAATATTAGATCACTTGAACATCAGTCCCATAGTGCACAGATACAACAGTTTCCCAGCCTTTAAGACTGTATAAAAATTGTTCTTCAAACCAAAAAGAAACATGATCCTTTTCATTGTATTTCTTGAAGTACCTGATATACTTAGATACTGCTGTATCTGTAAATAAATTATGATACCTTATAAATTTTTAAAGGAAATGTACAAATGTTATTTTCTAGTAATTACCTTGAAAGATTACATTGGTCCAGGAAAATGTTTTCTGAAGCAATGTTAATCCTGCTAGCCAAACATATCACTTAGTCCCCACTGTGAAATGAGGGATATGTGCTTAAATTGTGAAACAAATATATGAGCAGGTATTTTTCCTTTGAGTCTAAGTGGTTTATGACTTTCTTTCCTGTTCTTTGTATATGTGGGAGTTCTATAATTTTTTATCAAGATGAAATGTTGGCCTATGTTCTTACTGGTGCAGGCTGTCACATTTCTCTCTGTTGCCCAGTCAGGTGCTATGGCATGTGCTGCTTCTGGCATAATGTACTCTGTGGATGTACCAGCATGTTCTTCAAGGTTGTGACTGATTTTCCAGACCTTTGGAATTGAGATAAATATTAAATTTGTAGCTGTCTCTGAATGTCTTCCAGACACTTTTCTTCATTTGTTTGTTTGTAGGGTAAACATACCTGATAGCAGCAATTTAAGCATACCTTTAGAATGACCCTGTATGGCCAGTGCACCTGAATGTGTGTTCCAAGGTAGGGAATTCAGGAATGGCCAACCCGGAGATTCGTTCCTTAGTATAATAAATATTTGAGCCCCCTGCTCATCCTGTGGAACATGGGCTTATTGGGAATTGAGGCCCTGAGTTTTAGGTTAAATGAAGGTTGTCAGATGGAGGTCATAAGGGGGAAGGTGTTAAATGAAAATTCTCTGTAAACTGCATGCTCTTTGCAAGTGGTTGTGGTTTTCCTGCCCAGCCCGCAGCCACTGGGCCATGCAATTATATTGTCCAGCCTGCTGCCACTGGACCATTTCTATACATAAGGTGGTTCTCCTGTCCAGCCTGCCACCACTTCACTCTCTCCCCGTATGTAAGCCCCTAGTAAACCCCATGTCTCATTTGCTGCCTCTGGGTCTTTTCTTCGGCCTCTCGAACCTAGTGCCTTCCCTTCTGAGTTTAATAGGGGTTCAGCACAACAGTGTTTTAACAGAGAAAGTGATATTTACAGGGATACATCTCATAATATCTCTTAGGAAAGGTAAATAAAATGTTCACAACTTGTAGGTGAATAATTCCTTAGATAAATTGTTTCTTAACTTGGGAGGAGTTTGGGAAGGGACCTAAGCAGGCCGCAGAGGCTGGGCGTGGGAGCTTGTATTGAATGGCTGGAAGTTGAAATGGTCAACTCCAGGCAGATCTCCTGGGGCGAAGCAGCTTCTGCCACCTGTAGCCCTTTGTTTCTATTCCTTTCATAGCCCCACTGCTCTGTCTGAACCCTTCCAGAAAATTGATGGGTAGATTTTTTTTTTTTTTTTTTTTTTTGGCTATATATAGTTTTAGAGCTTAGAACTAGATATAATTCAGTCTAGCATATTTCTCCTTCCCCAGAAATGATTGTTTTTGTGCAGAGCCCCATCACAATAGTATGGAGACTTAGACTGAGTTCACTCATCACTAACAATTAACTTTATAAACATTCAACAAGTAGGACAACTGTTATTACTGTTACTCAGAACCCTTTGCTCTGTATCTACAGTTTGATTTAAGATGCCACATTTACATGGCATTTTCAACCTTCAAACTCTAGCAGATTTTAAAGCTAGGTGGATGAGAATAGAATCGTTCTAGTAAATGTAGTGTGACAGATTTGAAAAATCATTTGGTGAGCAGGATCTCTGTGAAGTTATATGGGCCATGTGTACAAGGCGTAACTGAAGAAAATTAATTCAACAGAGTATGCCGTACTTGAACGACACAGAGATTTACTCAAACTGAACTAACTCAACCTGGCAGAACTCTGAGCAGTGTTGATTGTAAAGCCTGGATGAAAATAGATGGAGTATGCCTGACTGAACCTCTGTACTGCCCCACATGCTACACAGGTGGGGGATTGGATGGCTGTTAGGTGATCATTGCATTCTCTTTTGGATCCCTATTGAGAAGAAATGATAAGAGAGGGAAAGGAGATGGGGCAAGAACAGTCTGGAAAAGAAAGGATAAAGTTCTTAGACTCTCTTCAGACTCTAAGAAGAACTTCTGAAAAGCTTGGATTAGGTCTGGCAATGGATATAAGCAAAGGACTCTTGGAGTGTATTCTTGGCTCTTAGCCCCACCTCTGACTTTGAGCAAATCAACTGACTTCTCTGCCTATGAAATAATAATCCCTCTGACATTAATACTTACCTCATGAGGTTATCTAGAGGATAGTGTTGGTAATAATGTCTTGTGTTTACATCATTCCTTTCACAGAGAGCTCAAAGCACTTTACATACATTGAGAGTGAAGCTTCTTGTGAGGAGTGAATAGAAGTGTTCACTTTCTGGAAATGAACTTAAGCCATAAGAGCCCGAATTTAATGCATTGCAGGAAGAAATATGGTACATAGTGATCCAGTGGGTCAAATGAATTTTTTATTCCACGAGGATTCCTATCCTGCCTCCTTGTTTTGTGAATTGAGGAAATATGGTGAGTCCATACACCTGGATGGGAGATCCCACATATGCAATTAGAATGGTCTCTCACGACACATGCAGAGATTGAAGAACGGTCTGGACATTTTTTGATAACATTCTTTGGGCCTTGGTAGTAACTGAAAGACACCTGGGAAATCTTAGCTCAGAGCTACAGAATGACACTAATGGATCCCAGAAATAGAAATGTAGATATGGAGTGTTTTATCTGTTTATTTCACCTCAATTCAACCAATATTCCTTGAGTGCCTTTTATATACATGATTTTGAGGGATGTGGAGAATGAAAGAGACACAGCATGCTCAGGAAAGTTAACCTGGTATTAGCAAGGAGAAGGAGTAGGATTTACAAACAGTTAAGTGCAGCAGTATGCGAGAGTGTCAGAAAAGCATCCCAGTACTTCAGTACATCTACTTGGGCAATCTCAAACATGTATTACTCATGTACCAAGCAGTATGCTGTTCACAGAGAGATATAATCTCTGCCTCAGGGATCCTTGGGGAAAACATGTGCAAAGAGATAGTTTTAGCACATTCTAGTAAAGGCAGTGATCAAGGGCACCTAGCCTTACATGGCAATTTAGGGAAGGTACCTTGGAGGATGAGACTTCTCCTAAAGTCTTAAGAATTGAAAAGAACATGGGAAGGGAATTCCAGGCTGGGAGAGTAGTATGTTCATAGGCCCTCAGTGTTTAGCCCTCTTTGAACAAAAAATGGCAAACTATAGACAGTTTGGTCTTATTATAGCCTGAATTGTACTTAGGGGTATGAGTGAGAAACAGGGATTAAGATAAAGGAGCTGTTTTGCTGTCTTATTTACTGTTGAATAGTAGTATGAAGTAGGTCCTGAAAAAAAAATTTTTTTGGAAAAAAAAAATGAATGATATGTTGGGTTTAAGTTCTTGCAGGCAGGCTATCCAGGTAAATAAACATGGAAGGTGATGGCAGGTAATCAGGGCTGGAAATACAGATTTGGGAGTCACCCCATATCAGTGGCATTTAAAATCAAGAGCAAATGAAATTGCACAAGGAGAATGTATAGAATGAACAAATTACCAAGAGTGAAGCCTTGAGTAATATAGACGTTTAAGAAGCAAACAAAAGAAGAGGAACCCATGGGGAAACTGGAAAGGAAAAAACAGAGAAATAAGAAAAAATGAGAGAAGAGAATTGATACATGTTCCTCAGGTATGGCATTATGGAGTTCACTGGTGTCTCATCAGAGACGTTTCAGTGCAGTGGCCAGGGCAGAATTGACACTGTGTCTTGTTTTAAGGTAAATGGGTAGGGTGAGAAAGTTGAGAAGAGTTAGCACGGACCTCTCTTTCAAGTCACTTGGCTTAGAAGAGAAGGAAGGGTATGGTTTCTGGGGTGCAACCCAGGTTCAAGAAGCAAAAAGAAAAAAATTCATTTGATAAAAGATTTAAATGGGTTTCTGCGTTTAGAGGAAAGAGTAAATAGGCACTGAGAATTTAAAGATTTAGGAAGTAAAGGGGATAATTAATGGAGCTTGGTCCTGGGAGTGCTGAAAAGGGGGGCCATGTGTGGAGGGCAGGATCTTGACCTGGAGTAAGAATACCTCATCCTCTAATTGAAAGAAAGTGCACAAGGACAGGTCCAGGCATATCTAAAAAGGGGAGGGGAACAATATTGGGATAATATATGTATAATTGTCTTATTGAAGTAGAAAAATGATGTCATCTGCAGAGAAGGATGTAGTCTTGTTTGGGGTCTTGAGCAATATGACAGTTTGGAAACGTTGCTTAGTAAAGGAAGAGCAAGCTAAGCAAGAATGAGTAGGAGGTTGAGCCAAGTTGATGGCCTACTTGTGACTGAGGACTGCAGATTTATATAGTTGCATCAGTCTGAAAGCTGACTTTTTTTTCCAGCTGAGCTCAGCAGCTTGGTCACAGAAATATAGAAGTCTATGTTTGAATTGATTCTAAAGGTATTAGTGAAAGAATGGTTTCAGTAATGAATCATGCTATCCCAAATGGGTAAAGCAGTGAGGCCAGGAAAGAGGTCAAGGAACTATGGTTTTCCAGAAATTGGAGAGCAGAGGTAGTGAGAGCAAAGGCACGGGGGGCCTGGAAGGATCAGAGATTGGGTCATCTTCACATAATGGATAGGAGGCAGCCCCACTAGATGATTAGTTGCAGGGTATGACCTTGGAAATCCATGACCATGGAGACGAAGGAGGTGAGGAATGTATAGATTGTTGGATGGCTTGTCTAGATGGATACTGAAGTCACTCGGGATGGTGAGAGGACAAAGGATATGTTAAAGGTTGTTGCCAAGTGCCCTAGTCATGAATAAGTGTTGTGGAGGGACCAGGATATTAGTAAGGGGATATCAATGAGAAAAGATAATTGGATAATATGAAATTCAACAAATGAGTCTGTTACATCAGAGGCATTAGGGAGTAATGGTTTAGAAGCATTATAAAAAGGAATAATCAGTTAGGCATTGTCTTAAAATTTGGTTGAGCCATATAAACTTGTTGATATTTGAGTATTTTGAAATATAAAAATAGTAATTTCATGTGGTTCAACCTCATACTTTGTGTGCATTAAATCATTCATTCTCACAACTACCTGCTGAAATGGTTTATCATTTTGCAGCTGAGAAAGTGGAGTCACAGAAATAATAAGTAATGTGCCCAAAGTCATCTGATAAGTTTTGGAGCTCAGTTTCAGACCCAGGCAGTCTGGCTTTAGAGACTACAATCGCTCTCTGAATAGGGAATGCCCACCTTACCCTCACTGCCCTTCAGGCCTTATGGTGTGTGAGGTGGATGAGTCCGAACTCCTCTTAGGCATGTAATAAACTGAGATAAATGCTGTAAAGGAAATGAATGTAAAGTAAATGTAAAGGTTCACTAGTCAGTTTTGAAGTCTCATTCTCACATACTCTGTGCTTCCCCACCCCATCTGTGTTCACTTTCACTCCCAAACTTCTACCTAATTGCAGAACACTTTCTCTACATTTTGCCTAACTGAAACTTAGCATATCCCTGCTTTTCTTGTAGTTCACTAGTAGATAAGTAGGAAATAGTTCTAGACATTGCATGTACAGGGTCACAAGAATTTAAAAAGAGCAAGGAAAACAATTCATTCAGTAAATGACAAGACATTCTGTATATGGGATATGACCTGGGCTGGGAGAGAGGTAGAGTACTTAAGAGAGAGTGCTAGGATAGACCTCAGAGGATTTTTTACCATTTTAAATACTTTAAACATTATACTGTCTGCTACAGCCAGCCACGGAAAGATTTTATGTGAGGATATTATAGATAAATGTTGGTGTGGATGCAATTAAAGGGAAAAAGACTAGAGGTGGGAAGATGGGTTAGGAAGCTGTGGCCGTCATTCATGTGAAGGAATAGGGCTTGGCAGTGCTCCTACCTGTGTGATTGAAGAGGAGGGGCTGTATTCACAAGGTACTTGACAGCAAGGATTGGCAGGTTTTGGTGTCTCTTAAGAGAATATGGGATGCTGGAACCCATAAGTGAGATCACCGCACAAGGAAAGAAGTCCGTTTGAAAGGAGAGATGAGGAGTCCTCTTTTCTACATGTTGAATATGAGATGTCTGTAGAATCCGGGTACAAATACTGGTATGAGACTCAGGAATGAGGTCTCACAGGAGATGCAGATGAAAATATGTTAGTATCACTTAACCTCTCTGAGCCTCACTTCCAAAATTCCCACTTCCCCCATCAGCTTCTGTCTTGTAGCCACTCCCTGATCTAAGTTGGTACCAGAGTACAGGGACAGAGACCTGGGTGAACTGTGGCTTTAGACGTGCTTTCATCAGGACCTCATACTGTGGAATCACAGGGGTCTGTATGGTGGGGTCTAGGATACACACTGACCCTCAAACTTTTGAAAGGAGTCCTTTCCCTGCAACACCATTCCCATAAAAGAGAACACAATTCGTTCCTAGCATGAATGAATGAATGAATAATCATGTTGGGGCCTCTGGATATAGATCATTCTAAAAAGCACCTATACACTCTTTTGGTAGGATTTGGTACAGGTAAGATTATGTAAACCTGGTTGCTGACCTGGCTATATGTAGTCTTGATGGGAAATATGGATTAGTCATAAAATTAGCACACTGACATGGAGTGTAGTCAGCAAATGGACAAGATGGTTAAGTATCTATAATATAGTTTGACTAAGCAGTAAGTGAATCAGTACGAATATTATTGAGAGGAACCTGGTTCTGACAGATAGAGGGTAGTGATATTGCAGACATATAAAAATTGAGACTAATATGCAAAGTGTGGGGAAAGATGTCATTCAAACCAGTCTTTTTATGGGCTTAATAAATTTGATAAGGGAATAGGAAGACAGCTAGTCATCTCTTTCCCTTAGGTTGAAATAAACTTGACCCAATAGTGTACCCTAGTTTTGTTCATTTGCCGAATTGACTTAGATTAGAAATTAGAAACGAATTCCATGGCAGGATTACTAGACTGTAAATTCATTAAGAAGTCTGATGATATCATACACTGTGAGAAGCCTCTGTCTTACAGCAGCATCGGAAAGCTCCCCATTTGAGTAAGTGCTGGTAATCCATTTTATTTCTCTCCGTTAGTTATTATAATAATAATACATTGGCGACACAGTCTCATTTTCTGCCTCTAGTGCTGTCTGCTCCCAGTCATTCTTTCCAGAGTAAATAACAGTTCATGTTTCCACAGGCTGTCGCGAGAGCTTTCTATGCTTATGAAATGTGCCCATGTCACCACCCTGTTGGGAAAGATTGAAGGTATGGGCAAAGCCAAGGAACTGCATGAGAAAGCCAGAGCTTTACCCCTACCCTAAGATATATTTTTTGCTCTTGAAGACATTTAGATTAACTGGGTGTTAATGATGTGAACTTCCATAAGTGTGAGGCAAGAAAATTCCATCACTTGCATCTGTCTGATGCAGGCCTTTTGCTTTGGAACTTTTTCTTTCATGTTAGATGTAAATAATGAACTCCTTTGTTGTGAGACGGTTTGTTACAAGGAGGTAAACACGTCCGCAGAGAGCATCTTTTGATCTTCACGCCTTTGGCAGTAAAAGCTGAGAGCAGAAATAGGCCAGAGAATTTGGGACAAAAACCACTAAAAGCTCCCCTTTTATCTATTCACAAAATTAGGTGCAGAACTATAGGAATAATGGATAGAATGACAATTATTAAGAAAGATGAAGGGCAAAATGAGGCCACCTAAATAATAAAAGCCAAGGTTTAGATTTTATGATCTGCTTTAAAAGTCAGTGAATTCTCTGAAAAACTAGGAGCATTATATGGAAACATCATAAACAAAATGAATAAAAATGTTTTTTTCTCTCTCTTCCTGTGATCTCATTAGTGGATGTTAAAAAATTTTAAATACTCATTTGAGAATACATGTTATAAGAACACTGATTTTCTGTGTGTGTATGCAAAATTGCAAAAGCTGGTATGTTTTAATGCCTTAATTCTGTGAGTCTTGTCTCATGATTGTTAATTCAGTCTTCTAAATATTAAACCATATATTCATATAAAGTAGAAATCTAAAATATGCAGTTATAAGTACGTATGAAAATTCTTCTCTCTTTTTTTCCCTTATTTTGAAAGTTTAAGCTTTATTGCCAGGTTTTATTGGTAGAAATCTAATGTTGCTTTACTTCATGAAACTTATCAACATCCTCCCTTCAGATCTTATAGAATTTATACTCACATCCTATAGGTAAGTAAATAGATTGAGGAGGAAAACCACTCTGTAAGAAGAAGAATAAATACACTTCAAACTTGATGAAAAATAAATGGATCTGCACTCAAAAACCTGTTTAAGCTCACTTTTTCCCCAGTTTGGTAGCTTTATAATGAAGGCAGAGATCGGGATGCAGGTATCATGTTACATGTTAAATACCTCTATTCTTAGGCCTGGTGTTTGTTGTTGGTGGCAGGTGGAGGGATGGTTGCTCTAAGTTTTAGGTGTTCTTGATAGACAATATTGTTAGACAAAAGTTAATTGATAAGTAACTTTTCAAAGATCTTGCATTGTTTTCTATTTTATCCCACTATTTCCTGTAACCCACAGTTCCACTTAGCTGGCTCAATTGCTGTGTGATAAAAGGAAATCTGAGACTATGTACCAATTCCTTCCAAGTTTAAGAACAAGAAGGTTTTCTGAATATTTTTCAGAGGCAGACTGGGGAACTGTTTCTTTTTAATGGTCTTTTAATTTGAAAGTTAAACTAAATCCTTCTAATTGCTTGTAGGTATTGGACAATATGAGTATTTCCATTGGATAACATGGAAAGGACAATTTATCATTGAAGGACTTGTCATTTTTATCTTAGCTGAATGGGGTGCCAGTATATACAGTTCATGCTTTCAAGCACAGGTTGATTTATTATGGTTTGGACCTGCAGTTTTTAGAAGGGATCACAAACAGGATTTTTCTTTTTAAATTTAGTAAAGCCCATTTCTTACCTTGTTGACTGTCACTATCAGGTCAAACAACTTAGCAGGAATAAAAACTCATATTTGGGCCAGGCGCAGTGGCTCACGCCTATAATCATAGCACTTTGGGAGGCCGAGGCGGGTGGATCACCTGAGGTCGGGAGTTCGAGACCAGCCTGACCAACATGGAGAAACCCCCGTCTTTACTAAAAATACAAAATTACCTGGGTGTGGTGATACATGCCTATAATCCCAGCTACTCTGGAGGCTGAGGCAGGGGAATCACTTGAACCCAGGAGGCGGAGGTTGTGGTGAGCCGAGGTCATGCCGTTGCACTCTAGCCTGGGCAACAAGATTGAAACTCCATCTCAAAACAACAACAACAACAACAACAAAAACAAAAAACAAACAAACAAAAAAAACTTATGTTTGGGGGGAAAAACCTGTTGTTTTATGACATGTAGTTAAAATTAATTTACTTGTATTCATATAAAGATAATAATTTAGTCCTCAGGAGATGAACATTTATATATTCTCTTTCCCACCCCTTGGCATGGGCTCTTGTGTTTGCCATACCTAGGTGGATCACTCCGAACTCTGTAAACCTGGGGGTGTTATTTGACCTTTTTGAATGTGCAAAGTCAGAAAATAATACCATTTTCACAAGTTCATTAAGACACATTTATGACAAAAGAGCAACAGTCATTAATTACAATTAATAATTCTGAGTGTCTGCTAATGTTCCAGGGACTGTACTGAGCATCTTAGATTATCTAGATTAAGGCCAGTGAAGTACCTTTCACCAAGCAGGAATTCAACTTCCACCTGCTTCTGTTCCTCCCCACTCCAATCTACCAGATTCCTCAGGTGAAAGGAATTTCTGTTTGTTGACATATTACTTCGTCCTTCATTCATGCATCCATTCAACAAATACATACTAAATTCCTTCTAGTTCCAGAAACTGTTGTTAAGTGCTGTGGATATAGCAATGACCAGGAGAGACACAGTTCCAATGGTCAAATGTTCTAGTGCAGGAGATTGACAACAGACAGGCATTGAATATATAATATGATACTTCAGGCTGGGTACGGTGGCTCATGCCTATAATCCCATCACTTTGGAAGGCTGAGATGGGTGGATCACCTGAGGTCAGGAGTTCAAGACTAGCATGACCAACATGGTGAAACCCCATCTCTACTAAAAATACAAAAATTAGCCACACATGGTGGCGGGCACCTGTAATCCCAGCTACTCGGGAGGCTGAGGCAGGAGAATTGCTTGAACCCAGGAGGCGGAGGTTGTAGTGAGCCGAGATCGCGCCATTGTACTCCAGCCTGGGCAGCAGAGTGAGACTCCGTCCCAAAAACAAAAGGATACTTCATGTGGAAATAAGTACTATGAGAAAGAGAAACTAGGGTAAACAACAGAACTGAGAAACAGAGGAAGAGAGGATTCTGTTTTAGAGTGGTCTAGGAAAGGGACATCTCAGCAGAGTCCTGAGTATATACTTATATCAAGGTCATTCTAATAGTGACATTCTTACTCAAATTGAGAAGTCATATATATATTGAGTTGTAGAAGGAAAGTTTAGAAAAATCAGCAGCATCCATTATTGCGTATTTTCTTTGGGCTAGCAAGCAAACAGTAATAAAATGTCTCTTTGTTGTTGTTATTAGACAAAGTCACGCTCTGTTGTCCAGGCTGGAGTCCAGTGGCACCATCTTGGCTCACTGCAACCTCCGCCTCCTGGGTCCAAGCGATTCTCCTGCCTCAGCCTCTCGAGTATCTGGGACTACTCGAGGCGCATGCCACTATGCCCAGCTAATTTTTGTATTTTTAGTAGAGACAAGGTTTCGCCTCGTTTTCCAGGCTGGTCTCGAACTTTTGACCTCAGGTGATTCGCCTGCCTCAGCTTCCCAAAGTACTCATGAGCCACCGCGCCTGGCCCAGTGTCTGTCTTAATAGATATAAAGCACTTAGTAGGTGGAACATAGTAAGGCTGTATAGTATATTACTCTACTTGAGGAGAGTAAAAAGATACTGTGGCCTATATACTATGCATTATTGCTTATAACCAAATAATTATATAGAATTCATACATAAAGAATAAAATTGGATAAGGATGTCTATTTTTATTGGATGTTGTAGGTAAGTTATTAAACTATGTCCAAAAGAAATTCATAAATATCATGAACTTGGAAACTAACCCCCCAAGAGAACTGCAGCCAAACTACTACTAGTAGGACCCATGGTGAACCTGCATGTTACTCCAGTAACTAGCAATCTAGTCCAGTGGTTTTTCTTTCACCATGTTAAAGATACCACTTCATTTTCTCGTGACTTGCATGATTTGCAGCAAGAAGTTTGCCATAATTTTTATCTTTATTCCTCTGCATATGCATCTTTTTAAAAAAAAAAACTGGCTACCTTCAAGATTTATTCTTTATTTTTAATTTTCAGTAGTTTGAATATGATATGATTTTATTATCTTATTTTATTGTTGTTACTTACCCTACTCAGAGTTCTTTGGGTTTCTTGGACCTGTGGTTTGATGTCTTTGATTATTTTTTAGCAGATGTTTGACCATTATCTCTTCAAATATTTCTTCTGTTCTTTCCTCCTGCTCAGTTATTTTCTCTGGCTTCCTACCTTGCCCCTAGTCTTTCTAATGAGCGCCTGATGTAGGTCCAAGGAGAAGAGTCTGTGAGTGAGTTTGAAACTCCCTGTGTGAGTGCACCTTGCAGGAGTTCTATCCTCTTATTCCAGCCTATGATCACCCTTTAGCAAGTACTTAGATACACAGGGGAATCCTTCTTAACTACTAATAGCACCTAGTGTCTGTATGTTAAGATTTGCTGCTTTTTCTTTTTTATTTTTTTGTGACGGAGTCTCGCTCTGTCGCCCAGGCTGGAGTGCAGTGGCCGGATCTCAGCTCACTGCAAGCTCCGCCTCCCGGGTTTACCCCATTCTCCTGCCTCAGCCTCCAGATAGCTGGGACTACAGGCGCCCACCACCTCGCCCGGCTAGTTTTTTGTATTTTTTTAGTAGAGACGGGGTTTCACCATGTTAGCCAGGATGGTCTCGTTGTCCTCACCTCGTGATCCGCCCGTCTCGGCCTCCCAAAGTGCTGGGATTACAGTCTTTTGGATAGAACATGGAGGGAAGAAGCAACCTGGCATGCACTGTACACAATTCCCTTGTAAGAGGCATAAGGCTGGAGGAACAGGCAGGCAGCACAGCCTGGAAAGAAAGGCTGTATCACAATGGAGCTGATGCCTCATTCCAGGAGGAATGGGGAAGCCAGAAAAGAGACTTAGACCAGGAAATAACATTAACAGTTTTCCATCTTAGAAAGTTTGATCTGGTAACTGAATGAAGGACAAATTAGGAGAATAGAGAGATCTGAAGCAGGGAAACAAAGTAAGGGTATTTCTGTGGTTCAGAAAGGTATGCTGGGGGCCTATGGGCAATAGAAGTGGAGTCAGAGTTGGATAGAGTAGCTATGAGAGATGTCAAGGAAGATAGCCAATATACCTAAATTACTTGTTTTCCTGGGAATGTAAGCAAGTAATTACCTCCAAAAAGAATAAAATTATTTTAGTGTCTCCATGAAATAAATTTCAACAACAAAAAAATTATTTGTTTTTTTAGCATACAGGCCCTAAAATGTATAGCACAAACAGTAGAATATCTTAACCAAGGTTATTTAAATTCTAAATTTTATCAGAAAAATAAGAGAATGGAATCATTTGGATGGAGCATGACACTGCTGAGATCAGGACTACTGGATCAGTTCCTTCATAAACTAGTTAACTTACTTTGTCTGATGGCCTAAACCTAGGCAGTCGTTTACAAGTATGGATCCAATAAGAAAAATCTGTTACCATTACTAGGAAGCTAGTTCAAAGCACATAATATGCATATATACATCATTAACCTAAAAGAAAAAATTGCAGGAAAAATAGAAACAGGCCCAAATTTCCATGTGCAAATTATTATGCCAGATGGTCCTCTTTAAGATTAATACTCTGTTTTGAAGTTCCTCATAATTCCACCTAAAGTCATTCTTTACATAAAACAAGAAATGAAGATTTCAAAAGAAAACATTTTTAAAGCTCTACCTCTGGAAAGTATTATAAATAAAATTTTAATAGTAAAGCATTTAGAATTTATAGACTAAGAATAATATATAAAAATAATATGTCATCTTCAGTAATTCCCTCATGGAAGCAAAAAATTTCAAATCCAACCATCTCCAAAAAACCATTTAAGTTTTTTAAAAAATGAATCTAGCAATCCCACTACTGGATATGTATCCAAGGGAAAAGAAATCAATATGCCAAAGAGACATCTACACTCCCAGGCTTATTGCAGCACTATTCACAATAGCCAAAATATGGAATCAACCTAAGTATTCATCAGTAGATGAATGGATAAAGAAAATGTGGTATATCTACACAATGGAATACTAGTCAGCCATAAAAAAGAATGAAATCTTGTCATTTGAGGCCACATGGATGAGCCTTAAGTTAAATAAGCCAGGCACAGAAGGATGAACACCACATATTCTCATTCATATGTGGAAGCTAAAAAAGTTGATCTCATAGAAGTAGCGAGTAGAGACTGGACACCAGGGCTCTCCCCTGTAATCCCAGGACTTTGGTAGGCCAAGGTGGGTGAATCACATGAGGCCGGGAGATCAATACCAACCTGGCTAACATGGCGAAACCCTGCCTCTTCTAAAAATAGAAAAATTAACCAGGCAGGCCTGTAATCCTAGCTACTTGGGAGGCTGAGGCACGAGAGTCACTTGAACCCAGGACGTGGAGGCTGCAGTGACCTGAGATTGCACCACTGCACTCCAACCTGGGTGACAGAGCAAGACTTTTGTCTAAACAACAACAACAACAACAACAACAACAAAAAACAGAAGTCGGGAGTAGAACAGTGGTTACTGGAGGCTGGGAGGAAAGGGAGGTGGATATGGAGAGGTTGGTTAACAGATAGAAAATTACAGCTAGATAGAAGGAATAAGTTCAAGTGTCTGTAGCACTGTAGGGCAACTAGAGGGTGTAGTTAACAATTTATTGTATATTTTCAAACAGCTAGAAGACAAGATTTCTAACATTCCCAACACAAAGAAATGATAAATGTTTGAGGTGATTACCCTGATTTGATCATTACACACTGTATACCTATATCAGAATATCACACTGTACCCCATAAATATATACAATTATCTTTCAGTTTTAAATAAATAAATTTTTCAAAAAACAATATTTTTTAAAATGAGACTCTACCTAAAATTTTATTATGTTCTCTCTTTATGGCCTTCTTCTGGGCAACACTAAAAAGATAAAAAGCTTGTCTGTATATATGGCTCAGAGTTAAGAGATGTTAACCAAATGTATCATAGTAAAATGATTCTAAAGATGTTATATCATGTTCACTTTTCTAATGGAGTAATTTTTGTGTAGTAACTAAATTTTGAAGATGATGAACCAGCATTGGAGTCAGGTTGTTCATACGTAGAAATGGTTTATTTTTCTTTCCCAGATTTTTTTTTAAGACTTGGTCTAATGAGAAATAGGATAAAACTCCTTTATGAAAATTCCACTAGAAAATGTTTTTTTAAAGAAAAAAATGAAACCTGTTATTACATGAGTGTTAAATATTACCTCTATATGTCCATACAAAAATCATTAATTAAAATATCATTAGTTTTTTATTCTTACACCAGCATTTATGGAACAACGATAATATTCATGGCATTGCTCTAGAATTGTAAGGATATAAAGAGGAATGGGACAGGGTCCCTCCCAGTCTTTACAGAGAGCACAATTTAGTTGGGAGACAAGATGAGTTCACACATAGCTATAATATGAAGTTGAATTTTGTGTATTGTCTTAAAAGAGAGAGAGAGACCAAGTGCTGTGAAGAGTGAGGTAGGAGAACTAATTTGTGGTTAAGGACATTAAGAACATTATTTTGAAGGAAGTGGTATGTAAGTTGAGCTTTAAAAGGTGGACAGAAATTATTAAAGCAACACTGTGGGGAAAGAATTCTAAGCAAAGATTACTTAGAAGTTGGAAAGTAGAGGGTGTGTCTTAGAAATGATGAGAAGCCTAATTCAGGGCAGTACAGTAAGGACTATATAGTGAGACATGCAGTAGTACCGTAAGCTCTCTTTGGAGTAGTTTATTGGACACTTGGAGCAAGTTTAGCTAAATGGGTAAGAGTCTAGGAGCTGGTGCCAAAGTGACCTGGGTTTGAGACCTGGATCTATTAATCTTACCTCTGTGACTTTGGACGAGTTACTTAACCTCTCTGTATCTCAGTTTGCTCACCCATAATCTCTGAAGTCTTGCATCAGATGTTTTGAAATTCAGAATTTTTCAGTTTGGGGAAAGGAATATTGTATAGTACATCAGATATGTTAGATAACTGCCCCACCAAGGTCTGAGGCAGTTCCTCATAACCAGAACATTTTTATTTCCACAGAA
The DNA here is from genome assembly GCF_002776525.5 of Piliocolobus tephrosceles. NCBI lineage: Eukaryota > Metazoa > Chordata > Mammalia > Primates > Cercopithecidae > Piliocolobus > Piliocolobus tephrosceles. The sequence goes on along the minus strand of NC_045435.1, from coordinate 7,737,513 downwards.
ACCATATGGGAATTTACAATAAGTAGAATAAAAATGATACACACTTTTTTATATATTCAGTTCAGGTTTTATCCAAATGAGTTTATTACAAACTTAAGAAAAATTGCTGGCTTTCAGCAGTTTTTAGATTCCAGAATTGTGAATAAGGAATTGAGGACTTAGAGTAGTTTTTATAAGATTGTTGTGAGAATCAAATGGGACAGCGTATTTGCAGAGCTTGCACCCTGCCTAGCACTTGGTAAGTTCTCACTATTACCCTTTCTGCATTATTGTTAGTTATAGGTGTGACTTGTTTAAAACGAGCCAGAGAGAGAGAGTGAGTGACGTGTTCTAGCTATTCAGCGGTAGAACAGGACAGCCTCCTAGGCCAGTGCTTCTTCCTTTAACATTATGCTAAGTTTGAGTCGGGTAGTTGAAACCCTTCAATACTGGCTACGTATCATGTTTGCTGGACAACTGGGACTCATTTAACCAAATGAGGCATAATGAAGATGTGAGCTTTGGTAGAATGACAATAAAGAGACAATTGGGCTTGCTAGTGAAATATAGGGGTGAGGGAAGAGGCAAAGGTTTTGGAAACAAAGGACCTCTCACATTTATGTAGGATTACATACTCCCACTCTGTCCGAGCATTGTGCCACTGAGCCTCACAAACACCCTGTGCTGGGATGTGATGCCAATGTTCTTTGACACCTGACTTTTGTTATTTTATACCTTCCAACTTTTAACCGTGCTGTTTCCACTGCCCCAATGCTAAACTTGTCCCTGACCTCCTGGCAAACTCCTACTTAATCCTCAGGACTAAGCTCTGATGTCACATCTTAAGCGAAGCCTTCCTGAAATGACTTAGGAAGAGTCAGGCCCTCCACCCCTCTGGCTTCTGTGGGATCCATGTCTGTCACAGCATCCAACACTTTCCTATAGTTCCTTATTTGCATGTCCTGTTTCGCTGGCCACTCTTATTAGTATTCCTACCACTCACAATGATTCATGATAAATGATACAATGATACATGATAAATGTTTGAGGTGATTACCCTGATTTGATCATTATACAGTGTATATCTATATACCTATATGCTAAATATGGTATTTAATGCAGATTTAGTATATGTATGAATCCCTGTTTTAAAGTGGAAAATTGAGAGTTTCAATAACTTGTCCAACATTGTGCCTTCAGCACCCATTTGAAAAAAATTAGTTGGAATTGGTATTTAAACAAGATCTGCCTGATTCCAAATTGCATTCTATTTTCTCATCTTTACGCAAAAGAGGAAGAAATGTGTATAGGTGTTTATTCACACATGCATATATATAAATATTAGTGAAGGTTCATGAGACAACATTGCAGAGCCAAGCATGGCCAGGCATGGTGGCTCACACCTGCAATCCCAACAAGGTGTGAGGATCACTTGAGTGATCAGCCTGGTAACATGAGCAGCCTGGGTACCACGACCAGCCTGGGTAACATGAGATCCTGCCTCTACAAAAAATTAAACAACAAATAAAAGCCAAGCATAATCATTTTTGTATTTTATTTTTCTGATAAACATAATATGCTCTTTTAGTTGTTTATAAATATACATAAATAGAAGTTTATACTTTTGTGACAGTTGTTAGTCTTGTTTTTGTATAATGTTATCATTAGTTTAAAAAAACTAAAATAATATAAATGCTATATATTTTGATATATGTACTTTAGTATGTGTTTTTTAATAGTATTATCTATATGCATGCATTTCTTCATCTCTTTGTACCGTATCTTTTTTTTTTTTTTTTTTTTTTTTTTTATTGAGACGGAGTCTCACTCTGTCGCCTGGGCTGGAGTGCAGTGGCCGGATCTCAGCTCACTGCAAGCTCCGCCTCCCGGGTTTATGCCATTCTCCTGCCTCAGCCTCCGAGTAGCTGGGACTACAGGCGCCCGCCATCTCGCCCGGCTAGTTTTTTGTATTTTTTAGTAGAGGCGGGGTTTCACCGTGTTAGCCAGGATGGTCTCGATCTCCTGACCTCGTGATCCGCCCATCTCGGCCTCCCAAAGTGCTGGGATTACAGGCTTGAGCCACCGCGCCCGGCCACCGTATCTTTTTTTATGCCTGTCATGCTTATACATTTTGCATCCATCTGGTGCTGTGTATTTATGAGTGAAGAGCAAACTTTCATTCAGCATTAGGTTTTTTTTTTTGGAGACAGGATCTCACTCTTTCAACCAGGCTAGCATGTAGTGGCACATTCATGGCTCAAACACACCGTCAGCCTCCTGGGCTCAAGCGATCCTCCCACCTCAGCCTCCTGAGTGGCTAGGACTACAGGCACATGCCACCATGCCCAGCTGATTTTTAAATTTTTTTTATAGAATAAGAATCTCTCACTCTGTTGCCCAGGCTGGTCTTGCACCCCTGGGCTCAAGCATTCCGCCTGCCTCAGCCTCCCAAAGTGCTGGGATTACAGGCATGAGCCACTATGCCTGGCCCACTCAGCTAATTTTTTAAAGTATTTTTGAATCACTGAAGTGGTTAATCATGGAAGTAACGAGACCACCATTCATTTGCATGATTCTGTTAATTCCATATGTAGTATTTCATAGAATGATCCTTCTTCATTTTTCAAAAATGTGCTTATAAAATTTGTGTTGACAATTGAACAGCCCAACCCTATGAAATGGTAATTTATGCAGCAATAAAAAATAAATAAATTCATATAATGTAGGCTTGCAACTGAAGACAGCTGTGTTAACAACATGTTTTTTAGTCTCTTACATCAAAGTAATACATACAGTGCTGTACGAAAATGTGTAGGGTGGATGTCTTTGAGGTGCCCACATATTAGCGGTGCTTTTGTACCCACTGGGTGAATATGAGGGAAGTCATTGTTCTGTGCCCATCAGGAATAATACATACAATGATGGAAATATTTAAAATGCCTTTCTTTGAGATGGTGCAAAGTCTTTTTACAGCTATTATCTCACTTGCCTTCAGCGCCATTTGAAAAAATTTCTCAGGGACATTGTTCTCTAACTTCTTTGAATTATTGAAGTAGCCAAGAAATCTCTCTAGCACTGATATAAAGAAATAGAAGTACCAGCTGGGCGCAGTGACTCACGCCTGTAATCCTAACACTTTGGGAGGCCGAGGCAGGCGGATCACCTGAGGTCAGGAGTTCAAGACCAGCCTGGCCAACATGGTGAAACCCTGTCTCTACTAAAACAAAAAAATACAAAAAATTACACGAGTGTGGTGGCAGGTGCCTGTAATCCCAGCTACTTGCGAAGTTGGGGCAAGAGAATTGCTTGAACCCAGGAGGTAGAGGTTGCCTGGAGCTGAGATCACGCCACTGCACTTCAGCCTAGGCAACTGAGCAAGACTCAGTCTCAAAAAAAAAAAAAAGAAATGGGAAGTACCACATTATTTACCTAGAATCTCTGTTTCCAACTCTTCAGACCCCAATATTCCATGTAACTCTACCTGTGGCTAGCAAGAAAAGTAAAATCAGAGGATGAAAGCAAGGGAGAATGGATCATCTGATGAAATAATCTCATAGTGTGGAATAACTTGCTGAAAGAAGTAGCAGCACAGATTTGGTCGCAAAACAGGCTAGAGGAAGGCCAAGAGAGGAAAACATCCTATACCACAATATATAAATCAGTTACCTAATAGATTTTCGTTGTTTTGTTTTATTGATTAATCTCCTAACTTCTGTGATATGTTAATTAGCATGAAAAAAGGATGTGTATGTATGTGTATGTGTATGTGTGTTCAGCTACAAAGGTAAAAGAATATCAGGTGCTCAGGTATGAAATAATTGATCCAGTGTTCTGGAAATACATCACAAATTGACTGAAGCAGAATTTTTAAAAAGTGAAATTGGAATGTGATTGTTTGAGAGCCAAAACTGCATTCTTTGAGTATAATTTTACTAGTAGCCATTCATTTATTTATTATGTAGAGTGTCCTGTCAAACCAAATTAAAGGCTATATTTTGTCTTCTCCACATGTAATCTAGAGCCAAGAATGGAAACCACATAATATATTTTTAGGATTAAACCATTTATTACTGATAGATAATGACAGAGCAGAAACAGGAGGCACCAGTTAGTCTGCATTAGCTCATGAGCCTGGATAACTTTTTTGTGAACTCTAAAGATTTATGAAATTCTATCATTTGCATTAACTTTCTGATAAATTTCTGATGTAATCAGTGCTCCTGTAGCCCCTGGTCACTGAAGCTCATTCTGCACACTGCCATGAGGCATCTACCCTTAAAGATCTTTGCCCAAAATTTCCCCCTTCAAGTGCTTTTTAGAAACAATGAACACCTTTGCCAAATCTACCAAGCCTCCTCTCTGGCCAATTACTTTGGCTACTGTGGGGGAGGGAATCCTAGCATGTAGGAAGATGTGTAGTATGAATAGAAAGATCTGTGTTTTACTCAGCATTCTGCCTGGTTGAGAAGGTAAGATAAGTATATGATAAAATCAAGGATCATATTCAGCTAGTATTTATTGAGTAGATTCTTTGTTGCTAAACATCAGCCCCAAAGCACAGTATATAGATGTTAACAAACGCAAGATTATTGTTAGTAAGGAATTTGGACAACTGGAATTCCCAGGTTAAATAAACTGAGGATATTGCTCTTAGAAGAAAAGATTTAGTGGAAATGAGATAACTTGTGTTAAAAATAAATACTTAAAGGGGTTGCCATGAGGAAGGTATAAGGGGTGGGGTACAAGGTATATATGGTTAGAAGTTGCATATTCTACTTGTCCTTTTTTAATTTAAAACACAGACTACTAGAAATAAAGTTCAGAAGTTAATTGGAGTAAAGAGAAGATTGAACGAAAAATCATCCTAGGGGGTCAAAAGTTGTTTTAAAAGGATGAGAAAACTGCAGTTGGTTCTCTAAAATTAGTCTCAAGAAAGTGAGCTAGGGCCCATCATGGTGGCTCACGTCTGTAATTCCAGCACTTTGGTAGGCTGAGGTGGGCAGATTGCATAAGCCTAGGAGTTCAAGACCAGCCCGGGCAACATGGCAAAACCTCATCTCTACAACAAATAGAAAAATTAGCCGGGCATGGTGGTGCATGCCCGTGGTACTAGGGAGGTTGAGGTGGGAGGATCGCTTGAGCCAAGATCATACCACTACACTTCAGCCTGGGTGACAGCAAGACCCTATCTCAAAAAACCAAGGTGAATTTGCCAACCCATACTTTTAAAATTAAAGTCTGATAATTTCTCTTCAATCTTGTGAATTTCTTTCGTAATCATGAGAAAAGCTTTTTTTTTTTTTTTTTTGAGATGGAGTCTTGCTCTGTTGCCCAGGCTGGAGTGCAATAGCATGATCACGGCTCACTACAACCTCTATCTCCCAGGTTCAAGCAATTCTCCTGCCTCAGCATCCTGAGTAGATGGGATTACAGGCACCTGCTACTATGCCCAGCTAATTTTTGTATTTTTAGTAGAGATGGGGTTTCCCCATGTTGGCCAGGCTGGTCTCGAACTCCTGACCTCATGTGATCCTCCCACCTCAGTCTCCCAAAGTACTGGGATTACAGGTGTGAGCCACCACGCTGGGCCTGAGAAAAGTTTTTTATTTTTATTTTTTTTATTTTTTTGAGACTGGAGTCTCGCTCTGTAGCCCGGGCTGGAGTGCAGTGGCCGGATCTCAGCTCACTGCAAGCTCTGCCTCCCGGGTTTACGCCATTCTCCTGCCTCAGCCTCCCGAGTAACTGGGACCACAGGCGCCCGCCACCACGCCCGGCTAGTTTTTTTGTATTTTTTTTTAGTAGAGACGGGGTTTCACCGTTTTAGCCAGGATGGTCTCGATTTCCTGACCTCGTGATCCGCCCGTCTCGGCCTCCCAAAGTGCTGGGATTACAGGCTTGAGCCACCGCGCCCGGCCGAGAAAAGTTTTTTAAAGTTCTGTTGGATATATCCATAAAACATATTGGAGGTTAAAGTCGGCATGACCACAGAACACATTTGTATCACAATACTTTGATACTAATAGGACTTCATAAGATACAGTTTGCACATGGACCCAAGTCAACAGCAAGAAGTTTATTATTATTCACAGATGAATTAATGTCTGTAAGATATTAAAATGTATTTCACTTGTGTTTTAATTGTTATGAGGACAAAAGATAGAAAATCTAAATTGTTTTTATTTTTATAAGAACCAGATATCTCCAATATGTTCAAATTATAAGATGTAAAGATAGCTTACATCAATAGAATGGTTGGTAGATGTTGCTCCTGCATCAATCTGTAAATTGAATAGGATGTGTCCCAGGAACAGGTGTTCTTTCATGAAGCTTGTGGCATTCGATATGCCCTCAACTCCACTGCCATAAAGACATATCATTGTAAAATAAACAGAATAGTATGTGTGCTTCAGGGGGCTTAGAATATTTTTTAAATAAAGAAAAACTATATCGCTGGCATACATTATTTTTAGCAACACAGTTGTAGACATACTAGTGATGATTAGTTTTTCTGAAAGTTGGTAGTGAAAGAAATAGAAGAGAACAGGAGTTACGGGGCTTATATGAGGTTGGTAGGTGTATTTTTATTTTTTTAATGGGGAGAATTAAGATACTTGTTTGTCAAAGAGAATTACCAACTGCACATGGAGAGAAGAAATTGGTGAAGATAACATGAAGTGGTGATGGGTGTGGGCCTAAGAACTCAAGCAGAAGGAGGACAATGGTTCTTCCTCTAGTCTAGTGGCCCTAAGCAGGGGATTCTTTTGCCCCACTCCCAGCGGATGGTAGGAAGTATTATGGCATCTAGTGAGTAGAAGCCAGGGATTCTGCTAAATATCTGCAGTGCACAGGACAACCCTCCACAGCAAAGAATTATTCAGACCAAAATGTCTATAGTGCCAAGGTAGAGAAACCCTGATGTAGTTAGGACAGAAAAATATTAGGAGAGTATACAAAGAAATATTTAGGCCAGGCACAGTGGCTCATGCCTATAATCTCAGCCCTTTGGGAGGCTGAGGTAGGAGGACTGCTTGAGCCCAGGAGTTCAAGACCAGCCTGGGCAACATAGTGACACCCCATCACTACAAAAAAATACAAAAATTAGTCAACTGTGGTGGCATGCACCGGTAGTCCCACCTACTCAGGAGTCTGAGACAGGAGGAACACTTAAGCCGAGGAAGTTGAGGCTGCAGTGAGCCAGGGCCATGCCACTGCACTCTGGCCTGGGGGACAGAGCAAGACCCTGTCTCTTAAGAAAAAAAAAAAAAGACGAGGCACAGTGACTCACTCCTGTAATCCCAGCATTTTGGGAGACTAAGGTGGGTGGATCATTTGAGGTCGGGATTTTGAGACCAGCCTGGGCAAGATGTGAAACCCTGCCTCTACTAAAACTACAAAAATTAGCCAGGCGTGATGGCATACACCTGTTATCCCAGCTACTCGGGAGGCTGAGACAGGAGAATCTCTTGAACCTGGGAGGCAGAGGTTGCAGTGAGCCGAGTTTGTGCCACTGCACTCCAGCCTGGGTGACAGAGTGAGATTCTGTCTCAAAAAAAAAAAAAAGAAAAAGAAAAATATTTAAGAATATTTAAGTGCAAGAGAATATTTAAACTAAGGGAGTTTGAACCCTCTGGCCTTAATCTTATTAAAATAGAAAGCCACATGTCTGACAAGACTAACAATTCTGTTATTAACATGACCGAAAGTCAGAATTAGTTTAGCACAGTCCCAAGATCTCAGTTATTTTCTTCACAGGTGCATGTAATGAAACTTTTTTGAAATTCCATTTTAAATTGCATGCATATGTCCAATGAGCAAGTCAGCAAAAAGAAATGTTTTTATTAACTTAAAAATAACATTCTAGCAGTAAACATTTCATTAACTTGATCTGGCAAACAATAATGCTTATAGTTCTAGAACAAAGCTGCCAGTCTCATCCTGTTGGATTCCTGAAAGATGTTGAGGATAGTGTCTTCCGGGCCATCGTTCTGTTTCTTAAGAATAGCTCTTTTTTTTCCTAATCAAATGAAAGTAAAAAAGAAGCTGGTACACAAAATATAAGGATAAGCTGTTATTTCATTGCTTGTCAATACATACTTCTTAAGAATCTTGTTTTTATATTCTTCGGTTTCAATAATTTTTTCTCTATAAGTGAACAAAATCTAAAAGAACTGTGGGATCTTTTATCTTTATTTTAATTCAACCCATACATTCTTTTTAGAAAATCTGAAATTTGGCTGGGCGCAGTGCCTCACACCTGTAATCCCAGCACTTTGGGAGGCCTAGGCAGGTGGATCACAAGTTTGAGAGATGGAGACCATCCTGGCTAACATGGCAAAACCCCACCTCTACTAAAAAATACCAAAAAAAAAAAAAAAATTAGCTGGGCCTGGTGGCACGTGCCTGTAGTCCCAGCTACTCAGGAGGCTGAGACAGAAGAATCGCTTGAACATGGGAGACAGAGTTTGCAGTGAGCCAAGATCACGCCACTGCACTTCAGCCTGGGCGACAGAGTGAGACTCCATCTCCAAAAAAAAAAAAAGAAAGTCTGAAATTTATCTCCAATTCTGTAGGTTTCTCTCATAAGAAAAGCTTTGTTTAAAGGCCATTTCCAAAGTCCAATTGTATTTTCTTGGTTTGATTCTGACTGGCAGTTAGATGGTGCAAACAAAAAAGAAGTTAACCCTTTCTGTTTCTTTTAAACATTTAAAAAAAAAAAAAAAAAAAAAAACCTTGTCTGGATTGCCTCTATAATTTTTACAGAAACATATTATAGTAACACTTAAACTTCCACCATTGGCCCATTGTTCTTGGGCTATTCCTTCACTGGTAATTTTTATTCCAAATCTGGCAGATGCCTTCATTCTCCTGGCTTCTGCCTTGATTTCTGTTAAAGCTTCTTTCAGCATTCAGAGTAATTGGAAACTTTCTGTTTACAAATTTCTCTATGGAATTATTAGAAGTGTAGTATGACTGTGTCTATACCTTTAGAGCAGGTACATTTTTTATGGACTGCAAGGGAAAAATTAGGAATTATTTTTCTCAACAAATTCTTCCATCTCATAAACTTATTTAGCATTTGTCTTGTGATTCACTCACAGTTCATAGGGTGCTTTCATAGACATTATCTTGTTTGGACCTAGCAACAACTGTATGACATGAGTATTATTATAATTTTCTTGGAGATAAATTAAGTGTAAGTTTAGTGAGGCTTATGACTCCAAAGCTCACAAAGCCAACCTCTGTTCTGATTCCTGCTACATCTGCTCTGGTCTGAGTTCTGCTCTACCTTCTCAGGGGCTCTTGACTGCATAGGATTCTAGGTACTAAATGTAGAGGTGGGGGTGAGGTAAGAGGGGGGCAACAGGAAAATCCCCCAGACAAGAAGACTATCACTTTCCATTCTAGTATCTAATAACCCAGTTACTGTGTCCCCCACATTTTCTGGAGACCCAACACTACAGCACTCTGTCCGGATGTTTTCCTCAGTTGACTCAAACCCTTGACTCCATTTCCTTATTGGAACTATGACATTGCTGTCTTAGTTCTCCTGTTCCTGCAGTTTCACTGCTCTTGCAAGCTACTCTGCCTTTATTCTGAAACATTTTCAGATAGTGGAAGCGTTACATTCAAAGCAATTTTTTCAAAATACTCAATTTAGTATCTTTATATATATATATATAATATATATTATATTATATATGTATATATATTTGCAGAAAAATACCTAAGGAACAAATACCTAAGGTAATCCTATTTAGTATGCTAATATGTTATTGACATGTTAATATTAAAAGTTAGACATTGGGCCGGGCACGGTGGCTCACGCCTGTAATCCCAGCACTTTGGGAGGCCGAGACAGGTGGATCACGAGGTCAGGAGATTGAGACCATCCTGGCTAACACGGTGAAAACCCGTCTTTACTGAAAATACAAAAAATTAGCCGGGTGTGGTGGCGGCGCCTGTAGTCCCAGCTACTCGGGAGGCTGAGGCAGGAGAATGGCGTGAACCCGGGAGACGGAGCTTGCAGTGAGCCGAGATCGCGCCACTGCACTCCAGCCTGGGTGACAGAGCGAGACTGTGTCTCAAAAAAAAAAAAAAGTTAGACATTGATTTGATATAAAGGAAAATAGAAATAAATTTTTACTTAGATCAGTTTCATAAAATCTCATTACTGAAAAAGGTAGTCAATGTTAAGATTTCAAGTGGATTTTAAAACTGGAGTAGTTCTTTCCTTAGTTCCAAAACACCTGGTACGTGCTTAACAGTGCAAGACAGAATTATACCCACCAAAAGCAATAATGCCAGTGGTTTATTTCTGACTGTAATATTAAGAAGTATGAGCCTTTAAATCCCATAAAATGACTATTTTTGCAATTCTCTGTTTGCCTCTGTTTGTTTGAGAAAGAGAAATATATTAAACTTATATTTACCCAGCAGCTATTGTATGCCAGATGCCTAACCTCTGGAAATAAAATAATGAACACAACAGAAAGGCTAGTCCTAACAGAATTGTCATTGGGTGGTAGAGAGGGTAGTCAAAAGAGGAGAGAGAGGCAAAGATAGACAGAAAGAGATAGATATTCTGTTTCTATGTCAGGACTTGAACCAGAAGCCACAGATTGCCAACTGCACCATGGCACCCAGCCATCAGAGAACTTAATGTTGATCCATTCATCTATCTATTCACAGCTTACATTGAGAGCCTTATGCCCTTGGGCACTTGCTGAGTGCTGAGGACATAACAAAGTGAACACTACATGTTCAGCCCCCAGCCCTGATTACACCTCCTCTCAACTTAAAGTCAAACTAACAAATGTGTATTAAATGAATATCTGTTATGTGTTCCAATGGTGGTTTTCAGTCATGACCACAATTAGAATTACTGGAGAGCCTTGAAATAATACCAGTTCTTGTGCTTCACTTAAAACCAGTTAAATCAGAATCTTAGAGATGATATCTGGCATCAGTATCATTCCAAAGCCTCCTGGTATAATTCTGATATGCAGCCAGAGTTGAAAACCCATTTCCTATCAGGTGCCCATGGGAGGAAAAAAGAAATGTAAGAAAAAAAAATTACCTGTATTTGTAAAAAAAAAAAAAAAAGTACCTTTCTGGAATTCCATAAAGAAGGTGGAAGAAGCAAACATTTAATTTCCCTTCATGTTTTCTTCAACAGATAAATATTTCTTGACTCCATCTATGCAGAGAGCAAATGAAAAAAGCATAAAGTCTGCCCCTTCCCTCAAGTAGCTTAAACTTTGGTTGGAAATAAAAGGCAGAGACTTTTGGGAATTAAATAAAAATACAGGTGCTCCGGAAATATCCTCCAATTACAAAGATGCCCATAATCTGGTCCGTGAGTTCCCAGAAGGACAAATGTCACTGGGGGTCAGTCCTGATATAAGACCAAAAAATTTCTTCCCATCTCCCCCCATAATGGACTGTAACAGGAAATATGCCCATTCTCATTCAATTTGCAGTAGAAAATGCCCACTAATTTACAAATAAGCAGCCTATTCTTTTTTAAGGAGAGAATGTTCTCATTAGAAATGTATGACCATTTCAAATGGCCGATCTACCTATTTGTGAATAGGTAGTGAATCACCTATTTGTGAATCTACCTAGTGTGCCCCTGCAGTTTATACTAATTTATATTCCCATCAACAGTATGTAAGTATTTCCTTTTTTCTACATCCTTGCCAACATCTGTTGTTTTTTGACTTTTTGATAATAGCCATTCTGACTGATATAAGGGAGTATCTCATTATGGTTTTAATTTGCATTTCTCTGATAATTGTAATGTTGAGACTTTTTTCATGTTTGTTGGCTGCTTGTATGTCTTCTTTTGAAAAATGTCCATGTTTTTTGCCTACTTTTAAATGGGATTATTTGGTTTTTTCTTGTTTCTTGTAGATTCTGGATATTAGCCCTTTGTCAGATGCATAGTTTGCAAATATTTTTTCCCATTCTATAGATGGTCTATTTACTTTGTTGATTGTTTCTTTTGGTGTATATAAGCTTTTTAGTTTAATTAAATCCAATTTGTCTAGTTTTGTTTTTGTTGCATTTGCTTTTGAGGACTTGGTCATAAATTATTTGCCCAGGCCAATGTCTACAAGAGTTTTTCTTAGGTTTTGTTCCAAGATTTTTATGGTTTCATATCTTACATTTAGATCTTTAATCCATCTTGGGTTAATTTTTGTATATGGTAAGAAGTGTGAACCCAGTGTCATTCTTTTGCATGTGACTATCCAATTTTCCCAGCACCATTTATTGAACAGGTTGTCATTTCCCAATGTATATTTTTGTTGACCTTGTCAAAGATCACTTGGTTGTAGGTAAGTGGCCTTATTTCTGGGCTCTCTCTTCTGTTCCATTGATCTGTATAACTATTTTATACCATTGCCATGTTATTTTGGTTACTATAGTCTTGTGTAATTTGAGTAAGGTAATGTGATACCTCCAGCTTTGTTCTTTTTGCTTAGGATTTCTTTGGCTATTTGAGCTCTTTTTGGGTTCCAGGTAAATTTTAGGATTTTTTTCCTACTTTGGTGAAAAATGACATTGGTGATGTGATAGAGATTACATTGAATCTATAGACTGCTTTGGGCAATGTAGTCATTTTAATAATATTGATTCTTCAATCCATGAGCATGGAATGTTTTTCCATTTGTTTATATCATCTACAACTTATTTCAGTTTTGTAGCTTGGAACTTTACTAGTTCATTTGTTAAATCTAAGAGTTTTTTGGTGGAGTCTTTAGGGTTTTCTAAATATAAGATCATATCAGCAGCTAACAGGAAAAATTTATCTTCCTCTTTTCCAATTTGAATGCCTCTTATTTCTTTCTCTTACCTGACTGCTCTGATGAGGACTTTGATACTATGTTGAATAAGGGTGGTAAAAGTGGGCATCCTTGTCTTGTTCCAGTTCTTAGAGGGAATGCTTTCAACTTTTCCTCATTAAGTATGATATTGGGTGTGGGTTTGTCATATATGGTTTTTATTATGTTAATGTATGTTCCTTCTATGCCTAGTTTGTTGAGGATTTTTATCATAAAGGGATGCCAAGTTTTTCAAATGCTTTTTCTGCATCTATTGAGATAATATGGTTTTTGTCCTTAATTCTGTTGATGTGACATATCATGTTTATTGATTTATGTGTGTTGAACCATCCTTGCATCCCTGGGATAAATCCTACCTGATCGTGATATATTATCTTTCTGATGTATTGTTTGATTTGATTTACTAATATTTTGTTGAGGATTTTTGTGTCTGTGTTAATCAGGGATATTGGTTTATAGTTTTCAGTGTGTGTCCTTGTCTGATTTTGGCATCAGGGTGATACTAGCCTCATAGAATAAGTTAGGGAGAATTCCTTCCACCTTGATTTTTTGGACAGTTTCAGGAGTATTGGATTTTGCTCTTTGTGTATTTGGTAGAATTCAGCTGTGAATCCATTTGGTCTTGTGCTTTTTGTTGTTGTTTTTTGGGGGAGATTTATTATTACTGATTCAATGTTGCTACTCATTATTGGTCTGTTCAGGAGTACTATTTCTTCCTGGCTCAGTCTCAGTAGGTTTTGTGTTTCCAGCATTCAGATTCAGAAAACAAAGATTACTAGACTTAAAGAAAGAGATAGATGGCAATACAATAATAGTAGCGGACTTTATTTTCCCACTCACAGCACTAGACAGATCATCAAGTGAGAAAATTAACAAAGAAATATTGGACTTAAATTGGACTTTAAATCAAATGAACTTAATAGACATTTACAACAACATTCTTCCCAATAACTACAGAATATATATTATTTTCATCAGCAAATAGAAAATTCTCTGAGGTCGATCACATGTTAGGCCACAAAACAAATCTTAGCAAATTTTTAAAAATCAAAATTATATCAAATATCTCCTCAGAACACAGTGGAAAAAGGCTAGAAATCAATACAAGAGGAACTTTGGAACCTATACAAATACATGGAAATTAAACAGCACGTTCCTGAACAATCACTGGATGTATCAGTCCGTTTCACACTGCTGATAAAGACATACCTGAGACTAGAAAGAAAAAGAGGTGTTATTGGACTTACAGTTCCAAGTGGCTGGGGAGGCCTCAGAATCATGGTGGGAGGCAAAAGGCACTTTTTACATGGGGGTGGCAAGAGAAAATGAGGAAGATGCAAAAGCAGAAACCCCTGATAAAACCATCACATCTCGTGAGACTTATTCACTGCCATGAGAACAGTATGGGAGAAACTGCCCTCATGATTCAAATTATCTCCCACTGCGTCCCTCCCACAACACATGGGAATTATGGGAATACAATTCAAGATGAGATTTGGGTGGGGACACAGCCAAACCATATCATTCCACCCCTGGCACCTCCAAATCTCATGTCCTCACATTTCAAAACCAATCACACCTTCCCAACAGTCCCCCAAAGTCTTAACTCATTTCAGCATTAACCTGAAAGTCCACAGTCCAAAGTCTTATTTGAGACAAGGCAAGTCCCTTCCATCTTTGAGCCAGTAAAATCAAAAGCAAGCTAGTTACTTCCTAGATACAATGGGAGTACAGGTATTGGGTAAATACAGCTGTTCCAAATGGGGGAAATTGGCCAGAACAAAGGGACTACAGGGCCCATGCAAGTCTGAAATTCAGTGGGGCAGTCAAATTTTAGAGCTCCAAAATGATCTCCTTTAACCCCAGGTCTCACATCCAGGTCACACTGATAAAAGAGGTGGGTTCCCATGGTCTTGGGCAGCTCCACCCCTGTGGCTTTGCAGGGTACAGCCTCCCTCCCAGCTGCTTTCATGGGCTGGCCTTGAGTGTCTGCCACTTTTCCAGGAACATGGTGCAAGCTGTGGGTGGATCTTCCATTCTGGGATCTGGAGGATGGTGGCCCTCTTCTCACAGCTCCACTAGGCAGTGCCCAAGTAGGGACTCTGGGGACTCCAACCGCACATTTCCCTTCCACACTGCCCTAGCAGAGGTTCTCTATGAGCGCCCTTCCCCTGCAGCAAACTTCTCCCTGGGCATCCAGGCGTTTCCATACATCTTCTGACATGTAGGCAGAGGTTCCCAAACCCCAATTCTTGACTTCTGTGCACTCACAGACTCAACACCACGTGGAAGCTGCAAAGGCATGGGTCTTGTACCCTCTGAAGCCAGGCCCAAGCTCTACGTTGGTCCCTTTCAGCCATGGCCAGAGTGGCTGGGACACAGGGCACCAAGTCCCTGGGCCATACACAGCATGGGGAACCTGGACCCAGCCCAGGAAACCATTTTCTCCTAGGCCTGGGCTGGTGAGGGGAGGGGCTTGTGTGAAGACCTCTGACGTGCCCTTGAGACATTTTACCCATTGTCTTGGGGATTAACATTCGGCTCCTCCTTACTTATGTAAATTTCTGCAGCCAGCTTGAATTTCTTCTCAGAAAATGGGTTCTTCTTTTCTATCACATTGTCAGGCTGCAAAATTTCCAAAATTTTATGCTCTGCTTCCCTTATAAAACAATGCCTATAACAGCACCCAAGTCACCTCTTGAATGCTTTGCTGCTTAGAAATTTCTTGCACCAGATACCCTAAATTATCTCTCTCAAGTTCAAAGTTCCACACATCTCTAGGGAAGGGCAAAATGTCACCAATATCTTTGCTAAAACATAACAAGAGTCACTTTTGCTCCAGTTACCAACAAATTCCTCATTTCCATCTGAGACTACCTCAGCCTGGACCTTATTGTCCATATCACTCACAGGCCTTTGGTCAAAGCCATTCAGCAAGTCTCTAAGAAGTTCCAACTTTCCCACATTTTCCTGTCTTCTTCTGAGCCCTCCAAACTGTTCCAACCTCTGCCTGTTACCCAGTTCCAAAGCCACTTCCCCATTTTTGGGTATCTTTTCAGCAACACTCCACTCTATTGATACCAATTGACTGTATTAGTCAGTTTTCATGCTGCTGATAAAGATATACACAAGACTGGGAAGAAAAAGAGGTTTAATTGGACTTAAACTTCCACATGTCCGGGGAGGCCTCAGAATCATGGCGGGAGGTAAAAGGTGCTTCTTACATGGGGGTGGCAAGAGAAAATGAGGAAGATGCAAAAGCAGAAACCCCTGATAAAACCATCAGATCTTATGAGACTTATTCACTACTATGAGAACAGTATGGGGAGAACTGTCCCCATGATTCAAAGTATCTCCCACTGGGTCCCTCCCACAACACATGGGAATTATGGGAGTACAATTCAAGGTGAGATTTGGGTGGGGACACAGCCAAACCATATCACTGGGTCAATGAAGAAATTACAATGGAAATTTAACATTTTTTCGAGACAAATGAAAATGAAAACACAACATGCTTTAACCTATGGGATATATCACAAGCAGTGCTAAGTGGAAAGTTTATAGCATTAAATGCATACATCAATAAAATAAAAGATCTGAAATTAACAACCTAACATCACACCTGAAGATACTAGAAAAAGAATAAACCAAACCCAAAGTTAACAGAAGAAAAGAAACAACAAAGATCAGAGCAGAACTAAATGGAATAGAAACAAGAAAAACAATACAAAGATGGACAAAATGAAAAGTTGGTTCTTTGAAAGGATAAACAAAATTGATAAACTGCTTGCTAGACTAACCAAGAAGAAAGTCCAAATAAAAATCAAATGATAAAAGGAGGCATTTGTTACAATTGATACCAAGAAATATAAAAGATCACCAGAGACTATTATGAACAACTATATGCTCACAAACTAGAAAACCTAGAGGAAATGGCTGCATGTTATCTTTTTAATCCTCACAACTGTATTATTGAGAAAATGAGTCACATGTCACCATTAAGTGACAAATCCAGATTTTGAGCCTAAGTCTTCCAAGTCCATTGTTCTTTCTGATACCCCACTGGTTCTCAATCTTGGCTACACATTAGAATACGTAGGAAGCTTTTTCAATTTTGCCAGAGCCTGACTCACCAGTAATATTCACAATAGATGGTGGGAGCGGGGTGGGGAGGATAGCAGAGAAACCAACAAAAGTGCTTCCAGAAAAAAGTAAAAAGAATATTTCAGTGATCCATACTGTCACTTCCTCTGAAGTGAATAATTGAGCAGATTTATTAGTAGTTTAAAACTTTGTACACAGAGCTATGAAAATAAATAATATTATGAAAAGATAAAATAAGAATAGCATGAAGTAATCGAGTTTTGATTTCCCTCAAATACCAAATATCTGGCAATTTAACTCATAAGTCACTGTCTTATTACACAAACCTTAATAAAATGTAAACTAAAGTGTAATACATTTTGAAGATAATCTGCTTTACAAATACCGGCTCAGGATTTCTACATCAAGAATCAAGGTCAAATTGAATAAAATTATCCAAAAGAGTCATTTCAGGTTCTTGCTAGAGCATAGAGCTAAAACCAGTTAACTGGTATGGAAAACTTGTGGAAACACAAGTTAACTGGTGTTAAACTAATAGTTTAACTTGTGAGTTAAACCCAGTTAACTGGTGTGGAAATTCAGAATCATAGTGTACTACTGAGAGAGGTTTTTTATTGTTGCTTTTTTGTTTTTTGAGATGGAGTCTCACTCTGTTGCCCAGGCTGGAGTGCCGTGGCGCTATCTTGGCTCACTGCAAGCTCCACCTCCTGGGTTCACGCCATTCTCCTGCCTCAGCCTCCCAAGTAGCTGGGACTACAGGCGCCTGCCACCACGCCCGCCTAATTTTTTTATTTTATTTTATTTTTATATTTTTTTAGTAGAGACGGGGTTTCACTGTGTTAGCCAGGATGGTCTTGATCTCCTGACCTCGTGATCCGCCCACCTGGGCCTCCCAAAGTGCTGGGATTACAGGCATGAGCCACCACGCCCGGCCTTCTGAAAAAGTTTTTAATCTCAGCAAGATCTGTTATCATCTGAAAAGTTATTAATGGCAAAAATTGCAATTACTTTTGCACCAACCTAATACTTAGTTCTATAAATTAGTAACTATTTGTAAAGGATAAATCTATCCTAAATATCCCTAATTTAGATCTGAAAGTATCTTTCTTGGAATGTTTTCTAACTGCAGGGTAGCCCATTGGAAACATCTTTAAGTAGAGTGAGTTTAAATGTTTGGTGTAGCAATCCATTTTGCATGTTTAAATGTTTGTATACCAACACATTCTTTGAGTGGGGTAAACTATGTATAAGTACTCAAAGAATGTACATTTTTGAGATTAGATTTTTACCAAACACAGTTACCAAGGGAAGTAGGACTTCTGGGTTGTGCCACTTTTATAGGAGAAAAATGCAGGTATATTGGAGCTAATTAAAGAAAGACAAAACTCAAAACTTAGTCTTTCTAATAACCACTTGGTGTCCCATTTCCAGAGAAAGAAGAGTTCCTTCTCCTTCCTAGGGTGAATTTACTTCATCTGTAATCCATCTTAATTCCATGACTGCTGATTTCTTCTAGAACAGACATCTGTAAGTGGGCCCTCTATGCTATGTATCTTCAGTCTCCCCTTTTCTCTTCACCTTCTCCCCCTCAATCTAAAAACATGCTCAGATTTCCCACTTTGACAAGGATAGGTGAGATGGGAGCTCCCTCAACACCCCTCTGCCTTCATTCAATTTCCCCTCTACCCGTTTCCCTGTATCTTCCCTTTCATTCCTCCAGTGGGATCTGTTCCCTGTCCACTGCCCATGCTTGGCCTCCCACCACTCCACATTCTTTTGTGATTATTACTGTGTTTCTCTCCCACTGGAATGGGAGGCATGTATATTCCCTTCATCATAATTGCAAGTATAGAGAAAGTGTGCAATAGTAGTTGTATATTGGATGGATGGATGGATGGATGGATGGATGGATGGATGGATGGATGGGTGGGTGGGTGAATAGATGGAAGTCCATCGCCATCACAAAGGTTACCTCCAACATCCTCATAGTCACTCCATGGACACTTTTCTACTTTCTTTTATCTCATTCCACCTTTCAACAGCATTTAACACCAGAGGCCAGTTTATCCATCTTGAAATTAATTCTTTGTAGGCTTCTATGACCCCTTTTGTTTCTGTTTTTTCTCTATTCTTATGACTGTTGTTTCTCAAGCTCCCTTTGCTGGCTCACCTTCTTTCCATCTCTTAAATGTCCATACTTCCCTGGATTTTATTCCCAATTCTCTTTACTTTTCATTTTGTTGATGGATAATTTTGTTCACCCTTGGCTTCAGTCAGCAGTGTGTTGGAGCCAGCTCTTAAAAACCAGTTGTGCATATCTCTTCTCAACTATTTCTTCAATGGTCCTTGTGTCAGTAGCTTGAAACTGACCAAGGTGGGAGTATTTACACCATGGAAATCAACAAAAGCTGTATATTAGAGCCTTAGTTATGTATTTATTCATTTTTTTCTGAGTGCTAGTTTAAGGGCACACCACTAGCCTCATCAATGACATATATGTCTCCAGTTCCTAAACTTGTGTTTCACATTTTCTGAGCTCTATTCATTATTTCCAGCTGATTCCTAACAAGCTCCTCTTGAATGCCTAAATTGAACTCATTATCTTCTGCCTAAGCAGCCCTCTCCTGCAGTAGTCTATGGTTTGGCTAATGGCCCCTCCTGTCATTCTTGCAGAAAGCTAAAACTTCTCTCTCCCTCTCCCAGTGTATCTAATTGACTGGTATGTATATGTCTCCACCTTGTTTCACAAAAGATTTGTTATCTTAACAATACGCATAATGGAACAGGACAGAATAATTTCTGTCACAGTGACAGTAAAGGAGGGGATCTGAGCACGAGAGAAATAAGTCCATTCAGAAGAATAAATGAACTCTGAGTCCATCTTTGCTAGCAGCTGCAGTATCTTAGTCTACATGTCCTAGCTTACTTACTTTTCCCCACACTCACATTCACTTTCCACAGTGCTTCCAAAGAGATGAATCTTTTTTTTTTTTTTTTTTTTTTTTTTTTTGAGACAGAGTCTGGCTCTGTTGCCCATGCTGGAGTGCAGTGGCGCGATCTCGGCTCACTGCAAGCTCCACCTCCCGAGTTCACGCCATTCTCCCGCCTTAGCCTCCCCAGTAGCTGAGACTACAGGCACATGCCACCGCGCCCCAGCTAATTTTTTGTTTTTGTATTTTTAGTAGAGACAGGGTTTCACCGTGTTAGCCATGATGGTCACGATCTCCTGACCTCGTGATCCGCCTGCCTTAGCCTCCCAAAGTGCTGGGATTACTGACGTGAGCCACGGCGCCCTGCCACAGTTCTTAAACTGTAACCTAATCTCTTCCCCCAACTAGAAACTTTCAGTAGTTCTCCACTTCCTTTGGCATAAAGTTCAAGCACACACCCAGAGAAAAAACCTCTACCACAAGATTTTTGGGTTATTCTTTAAGACTTAGGTTCAACATTGCTACTCTATGAAGCCTTCTGTGCCTCCCATAGGCACTTGTACTGTTTACCTATATCCATCATATATATCTCAGTTACTGATTCAGTTTACAGTTGTTGAATGCCAGTTTTATGCCATGAATTGTATGTAGTTTTGAAGATACTGAGTAAAGCAGTCTTTATTTTTTAAGGATCTCTAGGTGAGGAAGCATATTTAAGTAAATTTTAGAAAGTGTGATAAACTCTCACTGTGGCAGGGAGGAAAAAGAGGGGCACTGTCTCATAGCACATATCACATTCTTTTGTGATTATTACTGTGTTTCTCTCCCACTGGAATGGAAGGTGTGTATATTCCCTGCATCATAGTTGTAAGTATAGAGTAAGTGTGCAATAGTAGTCATATGTTGGATGGATGGATAGGTGGATGAGTGGATGGAAGGAAATTGCAACAACTGCCTAAAATTGTTTAGAAGATTATCAACAGACTTTATTTAGAGTTGGGTAGGGGAGGTGCATGAATATGGGAACATATATATCCTTACACTGTATAGGCTAAATATTTGCCTTGGGAACTTCTCCTTGTGGTTCAGTGAGTCTTTAATCTGCTAGTCTGGAATCTTTTAGAGAGGATCTCAGGGTGTAGGCTTTTCAGTCAGCCCTTTGCTAAACACATCAAAGAAGTCTGTCACTTGATGGTTCATTGCTTTATGATTTGCCAGAGGTTCAGGCAAAAGGTCCCAATTAAAAGCTCTGGGTTGTATCTCATGGTCTCTTGCTCAATGGCAAGGGGAAGAGTCCTCAGGGCTTCATCACAGTGCATCCAGTTAATCTGCTAGATTAAAAAAGAAAAAAATGCCATGCTGAAATTTAATAGTTCAGTTTCACACATAGTCCAATTCCCTCCATATTAGACTGTGGGCCTCTGTCTGTGTTGATATAAAGATATCTCTAGACTCTAGAACAGTGATTCTCAGTCCTGGCTTAAAAACAAAAAGAAAAGAAATACCAGACTTCACCTCCAGAGTATTGTTTGCTTGCAATGGGGCCCAGGCATCTCTATTTTTTGGAAGTGCCCAAGTTGATTCTAATGTATAATCAGGACTGGAAACACTGGCCTAGAGTCAAGACCAGAAAACTTTACAATTAGCCTGGAATTTGTTCCACAAAAATTTCTTCCTGCCTTCTTCTGATCCTTCAGGTCTCTATCTAATTGTCACCTCCTCAGTAATATTGTCCGGTGACCTTGCTTTTTGTAGGAAGAAAGTCATCCAGAGGGGGCTCCTCTATCACCTTGTCCCTCAAAGTATTTACCACAACCTGAAAATAACTTGTGTATTTATTTGTTTTCTTGTTTGTTATGCATCCCTCCTGGTACAAGTGAGGAATATCATATATTTATTGGCAGCTGCTGTTGCGTGAATATTGTCAGCTGTAGATCTAGTAATATGTGTGACTGCTGCTAGGCCAAATCAAGGAAGGGGAGAAGGAGCTGGAAGAAAGAGTAAAAACAGGTGAAAATTTGATGGGAAATGAAAATTCAGATAATACTCCTAAAAGTGAAAATTCTGACCAGACACAGTAGCTTATGACTGTAATTCCAGCACTTTGGGAGGCCAAGGCAGGAGGATTGCTTGGGCCCAGGAGTTCAAGGCCACAGTGAGCTATGATTGTGCTATTGCACTCCAACCTGGGCGATAGCGCAAGACTCTGTCTCTTAAAAAAAATTAATAAACACTCTAACCCCCGTTCCCCAGGAGTAACCACTGTTTACAGTTTGGTGTTTATCATTTGAAGCATATTGAAATGTGTACACAAATAACATACAGGTTGGTTTACAAATAATTGAACACTTTAACAAATGTGTTACGCAGTAACTATGTTGTATATAAATGTGTAGTCACACCCTATGGTAAGACTCTTGTAAGAGTAGCTCCTTGATTTAATGCCAGCTATGTTTTCCATAAGATAGCCTAGTTACTGAGTGATAGACTTTTTAAAAAACTGTTCAGTTCCCTTTGAATTATTCTATATTTCACACACACACACACACACACACTCTTCCCAAAAATATCTTATTGTGCCTACTTATTAATGCAGTTTAGTCATTTTAGAGGTTTAGTCATTTTAGAGGTTAGCCATCCTCCCAGAATTGACTTAGATTTAAATAGGGTTAAGTGGTGATAAATTTGGTAGTACTAGCCATACCCTCTCACTTTATCTCAATTCACCTATTTGATAGCATACTGTGGCCAGCAGATCAAATCAGACCCTTAATCTGTTTTTGTAAATAAAGTTTTATTGGGACATAGCTATACTCCTTCATTTACATATTATCTATCGCTGCTTCTGTGATGCAGTGTCAGAGGTGAGTAGCTGCGACAGAGACCACATAGCCCACAAAATCTGAAATATTACTATCTGACTTTTTAGGGAAAAAGTTGGCTGACCACTGCCCTACTTGATCAAAAAGATTATACCATCAATAACCAATCAGAACAAACCAACTGAGCCCAGTGTATGAGAATGTATTGGTGGTTCTGGGATTTTACATCTTTAAAACTCTGGGTCTGATTGCTTTTCATAGGGAGAAAGTCAGCCAGAACATTGTTAAATGACAGGGTGGGGAGGGAGTGGGGAGACATGTTCCATCTAGTTGGGTCTTGTCTTCCTGTCAGGCAGGTCACATCTTCTCCCTTTCTCTTCTTTCCCCTCCCAAAAGAAGCAGTACACATTGCAGATGTGGCCAAGGTTTTCTGAATACCTGTAGGTTGGATCCTTTGAATTTAAACCAGTCTGTCGTGTCTTTGCTGCCAAACCTCATAAATCATTTGGCTGAATAATTAAAGGGCTGGGTGTCTTGTTGAATGCTGCACCAGGTGTGGTGGGGCAACTTACCCTCCCCTGAGCTGCTCAGCATGGAAGGTCGGGGACCCTACACGGTGTCAGCCATGAGGGAAGCACAACGAGATATTTGGTTTTCATCTCCAGTGGGCTTGTCCATTTCCCCCCCGATTCTGAAGCTTTGTTGGAAATGCCCCTCTCTGGAGATTCCATCACAAATCTGCCGGTGATGTGTGTCTGGAAAGGTGTGGTGCCACTGCAAGTAGAAAACATGCCCAAAGCTCACTGGGACTGACCACCTCCTGTACAGGCCTGTGTCTCTAATGAATTCTTTCTTTGGAGCTGATACTGTTGTACTCAAAAGCTGCTGGGTAAGTCATGCACAGACTGATCATGATTTTGGTTTAGAGTTAGGGTCAGAGCATCTCTTTTAAGTTATGAATTATTATCAGTTTTTTGTACCTTCAAAACTTCTTGTTCAAAACATTGTCCATACAGAAGATAGGTCTTAACACATTATATCCCATGATACACATTTGCTTTTAAGCTTCTGTGGCTTAGAGTGGAGTATCTCTATAATCTCAGGTGTGAATATTCACATTGTCTAGAACCACCAGTTTCTGCCTGCCACTGCTTACTTACTTTTGCAAGATTTGTACATAGGTACACACTTGTAGTAATTCAGAGTAGGATGGAAGTAGCTTAAAATGTGAGTGACCTAGATAACTGAGAAAAACTAAAGCTGATTTTGTGCCTAGCTTTTACAACCGAATGCATATCTGTCCATCATATGGGTGTGATTGACCTGAATTTTTAATGATGAAATTACACAGCTGAAAAAGACCTTGAAGCTCATCTAATTGTACATGTGGAAATGGGGCTGTGGACCTGGAGTGACTTGTCCAAAAATGATGAAGCCTAATCCCTTAGGCCTTAGACCAGGTGGCTTGATCTCTAGTTATACATCCCACCCCTACTAAAGCATGATTTAAACAAAAGGAAATAGCAGGAACTTCAGTTTGGGTTCATATTGCCTTCTCTGATGAGTATGTGTGTGTTCTGAAGCTCTCTCTGCTGTCTGCAAATCAGACATTCTTGCTGGGTTGCATCAGAGTCCAGGCGACAAGATTGATGAAGAAAGGGCAGAGGAGGGATGACGTAATAGATTGTGCAGCATTTACCTGTGAATTATCTCCAGCTATGTACTGCTTGATGTCTGTGTGACTCACATACTGAGGTACTGCCATCCCTGTTATTCAGCACTGTAGCCTCACACTTACCTCACCCTATGTTTCTCTCCTTTTCCTGCCAAATCTGATTAGAAGCACTTTTGTTGTAAGCCCATGTTTATGAAGCCGTAAGTGGACTTTGTACCAATGACCATGTGGAGAAAATAAAAGAATGTTAGAAATGGCAAGCTACATATTGACTCAGTCAAACCAGCTTGATGTCTGTCTCAATGTAGTTCAGTAAATACTTACATAGCACCTGCCATATGCCCAGCACTGTCAGTGTTTTCTTCCCTTACATGGTTGTTTTGTCTTCTCAGCTTCAGTTTAACAGATTCACATAGAATAAACCTGTAGCAAGTGCCTACCATGTGCAAGTGACTATGATAGATGCATTCACAAGCATTTTTTCTTTTGAATCTCAAAACAACCCTGTGAAGCAGTTACTCTCTGTATCCATTTTGTAGATGGCGTAAGTGACTTAACTAATGTGTGTCAGAATTTGAATTAGAATCTCAGTCCCTTGACACTAAGTACAGTGTTTTTTCCAGTGCCTCACAAGTATCTTTGATTTGTGTACTCAAGAAGTTTTTGCAAGAAAACTAACAGTTTTCTTAAGGTCATCATCATACTTGATCTATGATCTTCATACTTGATCTAGTGTCTGCCTCTGTTGTTCGTTTGCCCTTCAGATGCTAAAAGTCAACAGCATAGGCATATGTTTATTTATTGAACAATAACGATTAAGTTCTACGTTGAAGTTGTATCATATAAACACTAACTTTGCATGAATTCAACTACACCTGCTCAGCAGATGAATATAAAGAGAGAAGGCATAAAAATTTGCATTGTGCAGACAAGTCTTCTCAGGTTGTATTCAGTGAGTCTGTGCCTGGGAATGAACCTGAAATGGAAGGTGTCATTGATTTTTCTATACAGGTCTGTTCCCACATCCCTCTCTCAGGGTAAGCATCTTGCCTTACTCAGATGATTACCAAAACTAGAGGCAAAATCCACCTTGATTGGGCCTACTGAGAGACAGTACATTGGCTTCCTGTATGATGACTTCCTAGGGGATTTATTTGCAAGGTAATTTTGACATAAATTGAGGGTTTTTCCCCCTCACATATTCTCCAAGAAACCTAAACCCCAAGTAAAATGCAACTTCTGTAGGATGATACTGGGTTGCATATAATCAAGGTGGGGATTTTTCTTTAGAGTGAACTGAAACTGTCTTGGGCTCAAGAACATTGTGTATAATGGTAGCTGAACATATCTTGTATTCTCTGTGTATTGTGCCAGGTTGGAAGGATTAATACTGAGCAGATCGACATTCCTTGTGTTCATAAGAGAACTGTGTTACCACTGAAACCAAGGGAGGAGAACCAACAGAAGGAAAAATCCAATGAGGTCACCCATCAGAGTGGTAGAGAAAAAGGATTAAGAAAATCCCATCAAATTTAGCTGCAGGTGATGTTTGAAAGAATAGTTG
Organism: Piliocolobus tephrosceles; assembly: GCF_002776525.5. Lineage (NCBI taxonomy): Eukaryota > Metazoa > Chordata > Mammalia > Primates > Cercopithecidae > Piliocolobus > Piliocolobus tephrosceles. The sequence goes on along the minus strand of NC_045435.1, from coordinate 7,711,594 downwards.
TAGTCAGTTATAAGGTCAAAAGCAAGGTATGAGGAATTAAGAAGAATCATCATCATCAGAACAGAGTAGCCAACAGGATGTCATGAAACCAAAAGAGGAGGGCTGCATGAAGAGAGAGCACCATAGGTGGGGGTTGAGGACTGAAAACTGGGACTGGGTGGTGATAGTACCTAACAGATAGGATTGGTGGGTTTAAAAGTGGAAGCACGTAATGTCATCAAAATGAATTCTAGCTTCTGAGCTTGACTGAGATTCTTAATTAATTTATTTTTTTTTTTTTTGAGACGGAGTCTCGCTCTGTCGCCCAGGCTGGAGTGCAGTGGCTGGATCTCAGCTCACTGCAAGCTCCGCCTCCCGGGTTTACGCCATTCTCCTGCCTCAGCCTCCCGAGTAGCTGGGACTACAGGCGCCCGCCACCTCACCCGGCTAGCTTTTTGTATTTTTTTGGTAGAGACGGGGTTTCACCGTGTTAGCCAGGATGGTCTCGATCTCCTGACCTCGTGATCCGCCCGTCTCGGCTTCCCAAAGTGCTGGGATTACAGGCTTGAGCCACCGCGCCCGGCCGAGATTCTTAATGTTTGAGTTTCCCCCTATGGGGCAGGTGGGGAAAATCTAGCCACTGAGAGATTAGAGGCAGGAGAATTATTGGTGTCTGTTGGCAAGCAGATTCTCATAGCCTCATACCCATTAGATATTAGATTTCACTTTTGTTACTTTTCTAAGTAGTTAGGTTCTAATTTGCTTGCAATTTGAGAAATCAAGACTGGCTCTACAAGGTTGTCATCATGCTGGGAAAGGGGGTGCCAGAATGCAGCAGGACATAACCAGAAAGCCAGTAAAGGTTCAACTCTTATGAATAGGAAAGCCAACTAATTCATTCATAATACCAAACCTTGTCTTATTCAAGGAAGTGGAGTTACAACCAGGAAACCTCCCTTTCTTTCCTGTATTTGTATAGCACCTTGTATTGTTTAAGGTTGTTGGTGATAATTTTCTTTTTCCCAGATTGCTCACTTTGTGTTTTTGGCTCAATATTCAGTGTGACTGCTTGACTACTGTCACTCAAACAGGCTGTCTTGAAAAAGGTGAAGCTGAGAGGTTAGGGGGCTCAGATTAGAATGGGATCTCAAAATGCGGTCCCTCTACCCCCACCATATAGGCATCTCCTTGGGTGCTTATTAAAAATGTAGACTCCAGGGTTCCACCTAAGACCTACTAAATATGAATCCATATTTATAGCATCCCTGAGGATTCTTATGAAGTCTAGATTTTAAGAACCCTGGTTTAGGAAATGTGAGTGTAGTGTAATAAACCAAATTTTAGAAGAATAACCTTTTAACAAATTGAATTCCAATCATTCTAAAGTTAAATTGTATTTATAAAATATAGACAGAAATATGTGTTTTAATGAAAATTTTTAAGGCTCTTTGAAACTCTTAGAAAAATCTAAATGCAAGGCACACAGAAAATGTAAACAGCATAATAAACACACTTGGTTATGAGGAAGAGTGTTGTGAATTCAGAAGGTTTGTGTGTTTTGTGGAATTTCTATTATTGCCCACGAGAGGAAAGGACTGAAAAGAGAGAACTTGGAAGAAGCTTTCCTTGGCTTCCAAGATCCTAATCCTCCAAAATGCAGCTGCTTCCTACCCACCATCTCTTTGCCACAGACCAGCTGTGTCCCCATTCATTCCCACCTCCACTGTTGCTTTTTCAATCCACACATGCCAGAACCAGAATGGAGAATGGTAGAGAAGGGAAAGGCAGTTTGATAGGAAGTAGAATAGAAGTTTTATAGAAAAAAGGTTTCTGGAAAGCCCTAAAGCATTAGACCAGAAAGCCCTTAGCTGTAGACCTCTGGGTCAAGTTTGTTGTAGTTATAAAACTGTGTGGGATGCAGGTAGGTGTACTGGTGGTTTCTGGGGGTTGGGGCAGTAAGACTGGCTGACCCCATTAAGATTACCTCAGAAACTAACCCAAACTGTTTTCCCCAGCCCTCATGTGATCTTTGACTCTTATTTAAATTTTGTTTTTGTTGTCTTTGAATTGTTTCCTTTGTACAAGTCATTTCCCTAAATAATCCCCAGATTTCTTCATGACTGGAATAGTTAGGTACTTCTTTTGAATATTTTGCCAACACCCTTTTTTCCTCCTTCCCCATAATTATCATAACTACCACCCACAAATGGATATATTTGGTTCCGATTTTTCACTCCTTTTCATGAGGTTATCATCTAAAATTTTCTGCCCCAGATTCTCTTTTGAAAAAAAGTATTTTTTCTATATAGTCATGAAGGCTATCATTCAAATCCCAGAAGTTGTAGTTTTACCCTTTTTGTTTAGTGCTATTAAAACTCAGCTTTGGAATGATGAGAATTCAGCTCATTTGTCTTATATCTTTTCTTTCCAGAAAAAAAAATTCAGCTTGGGTTGCACTCAGCACTTAGCATAGTGACTCCCAGAGTTTGCTACTTAAGTTAAGAAATTAAAACTAAGATCTTACTCTGTTTTGAATCAGATAATTAAATTAATAATTGTGGCATGTCAGCCAAAGTAAACAAGCATTCTTGATGGGGAGAACCATGCATTGTCTTAAGCTATTTGATTACCAAACCACTGCAAGCTTTTAAAATTGAACTATCTCTAATGGGCATTGAGAAGGATAAAAAATAACTTGTTTTAAAAAGTATTTTTGTTTGGTCTTGTTCTGTGTACTCTTTGTCCAAAACTAGAGCATATTCATCTTTATAAATCTTTCATTACTTACTGGCTTTCTTAGTGCCTTAGCTGGTATTTTCCACATGAGGTTTACACCATCTTGTGGCCTGCAGTTTTCTGATTTGCTTTTTCTTGCATCCTTGGCATTCATTAGCCTATTGGTAAATGTTTGAAATGGGAAGAAAAAGAGAAATCACCTGTCATTTTCTGCTCTTAAGGCTTTTATTACTTTTTCTATTTTCTCTTCAGGACCATGAGAGTCAATGATTTGAGTCTCTCAGACATACCCTTTTTATATTTTATTTTTTGAGATGAAAATATCTTATTTCCTGAAATTTTTAATTTGACTAGAAAGCTAGTCCATGTAGAGGAGCGCTTTGGTGATGTGTCTGCCCACAAAACTGATTTTTGCCATGGCTCACTAACGCATTTTGTGTGAAATACCAAATTCTGGAAATCCTTGCTTTTATATCTCCCACCACAAAAAAAAAAAATGAAAAGATGAAATGAGAGAAATCAAATCATGAAAGATGCAAAAGTCTAGTCAGGAGAAACCAGTAGGAGATCCATTATGTAATGAAGAGAAGAGAGTCAGGGACAAAACCAACTCTCAGTTAGGTGGCTGAGGCACAGAGAGGCCCAGAACTGGCCCAAAAAGTGTACAGATTTTGCTCTAATTGCATTTGAAGGTCAACCTTTAAAGTGCCTTAAACCAAAAAAGTGTCACTGATAGAAGCTAGAGTATCATGTAGGCAAAATGGGCCTTGTTGCTTTGAGTGCCACTGTTAGGAATTGTGATATAGTACTGGTAGAAAAAATATATTAGTTATCTAGTGGCAACAGGGAATTGGCCACTGCCAGCCACTGAGGTGGCTACTGGTGTCTGCTAGTGAACAGATTCTTACAGTCTCTCACCCACTGGGTACTGCATTGCATATAGTTATTAGTTTTTGAAATAGTTAACTTCTAATTTTCTTGCAAATTTGGAAACTGAGGGCTCCCTGGGAATTATAGGTTATGGTTGTTTTCCCCAGCCCAACCTTGCCTGGGACCTATACACAAAGTGTTTCCCTCCTCCACTAAGTTGCCGTAACATTTTCCACCTTCCTGATGTTTGTACTAACATAATTACAATAAATTGCTGCTGCTCTTGGAGACATTGTCTTTTCTCACATCTGGGTTTAAAGCTTTCAGTAAGGCTGCTAAGCAGTGGGAAGGAAGGAGCCTTTCCATAACTTGAAGGTCATTCCTGATAAAGGTAACCACTCCACCCCTCCTTCCCAATTAGATTCCCTGCCAGCAATAGCACAGACTTGAACCAGTGCCAAATGTTTTAATACCATAAGGACTTGCTTGATAAAGGCTATGCATGGCAAAGAAAAAAAACAGCCAAAGTTTCCCAAACTAAAATTTTCCAAGATTTTCATATGAGTTGCAGCCAGGGTACCCTTCATCTAAGTGTTACCATGTGTTTGCTGTAGTCATTGGTATCCTGCAATTCTCATTCTCCAGGACTTCTAGAGATTAGAATTTAGAGGAAGTGCTGGTGATGTCAAGACGGAAATCTACTCTAGCTGCAAAGAATATAGTCTTTGACAAAAAGAAGGACAATAGCAAAGACAGGGAACAGTGGTGGGGTTGATACTCTGATCTTGCAAATAATTACTAAATAATTATAAGTCTATTACACAGCAGCATTCAGCGTTGTACTTCATTGTTCCATTAACGTTTTGCATATGTTTGCTAGCCTTGCTTCTCTTACTGTTATAAACTCTAGACTAGGAGGAGTATTGTCTTGCTCTGGCCCTTGTATTTTGCATGGAGAAACAACATAATGTCATCAATAGACAGTTGTTGGTTATCTGACTAGATGCAGCAAAGTGATTTTATTCCTGGGCATGAGTGGGATTCATTGATAATTACAAAGTGCCTACATAGTCCAGAAGCTTGGAACACCTATAAATATAGGAAAGAAATTTTTTTCTGTTTGACATTGATTTTCAGATTTTATATGTAATGATAGTTTTAGCCTCAACATCCACTCAAACCTTTATCATAGTTGCTAATGAATAATAAAAATGACTGGTTTGCAGTAGACTCAAAAGAAAAAATAAAGCCTCTTTGGCCTTTAAATATTAGAATATTCCCAAATGAGAATTCAAATTGAGTGCAGGTGACTGAACTTACTGAGGCCTGTTTCAATTTGATCACTCAAAGCTTTGCCTCCTGTTTGAAGAAATTCTTGGATTTTAACCTACAGTATTACCAAGAATATAAGATCTATCTTCAGTTCAATTTATTTTCCTGTTGTCCTGAAACAAAATGGCAGCCAATATAAATTTCCCCATAATTTCACTGAAGGAGTTAGAGTCCGCAGTAGTAGTAATAATAATGATAGCATTAAAGGCAGAAACAAGATTGTCTGCTCCTGTTAGCAACCTGAGCAGTCAAAGACATTAATGGACCATGAAGACTGGAGGGCTGGGGTGACTGTGGGTCAGAGCTAATGTACATAGGCAAGCACAGTGTAGGGGAAACTTTCGTCACCTCCACTACACTAAGCCTTTTCACTTGATAGACCAAGCTCTTAATTTCCCCAGGTTGTTAATCTGGCACCTTTCATGAACATCAGTGTTCACTTTGGAAAATAAAAATGCAAACAGCCAAAACATCTAAGTGTTAGGGGAAAGAAAATCAACAGAGGAAATTACAGTAGCACATGATACACTGGCACCTTTTACTTGAGTCATAGGAGGCAAAGATATTTGAAAGTGTGCAGCTTTGACCGTCTCTTAGTAACTAGAGGTCTTGAGAAAGAGGGTGCAATGCATAGTTTAGCTGTAGCCCTGATATGTATACGTGTTCACGTTTTCAAAACTGACCCCTTAAAATATGTATGAGAGCCAAGTGGTTTGAAAGTAAATACCACTTTCTTTCACCATTGCTTTTGCTCCATGTTTACCATTTCCTTTCTAACATCAGTTACTGTTTCTAAAGGAATTGGTGTTTCCTGATCTGGTATAGTTTCTGTTTGTTTTGGATTGTCCATCAGTTGTTAAGATATCTACCATATGTTTTAGAAGCTAGTATATTGAGGGTTGAGTACCACACCAGTTTCTCACTTTTTTCTTTCTGTCTCTCTTATTTTTAGGTAAGTCATCTGATTGGAGCCACATTTCATTTGATGGAATTTCCCATTTGGTAAAGTATTGCTATTCTTATCAAATGATGTAAACTGTCGTTTTTGTGATTTCCCAGTATGTTTTTTTCCCACAACATTGTCCTTAGTAGTATATTGTGTTCTGTATGGAAGGAAGAAAAATGAGATGGGGAGCAGCGAGATTTGGAAACAAGAGAAAAGGCATATAACATAAAGTATATTTATGTGTCGAAAAACACTTATGAAAGAAACCTGCCTCTTTATAGCTATTGTCCTCAATTTTACCTTTTAGAGCCTCAAGAAGTAGAGAAGTTATTACTTTTAATGGTATTTAGAAAGGACCATGCTTACTTCAGAGAATCCAACTAAGAGCAGTGACTTCCAGCTGTATTTGGTGACAATCTGGCATTCCTCAACATGTTGCTATATGTGTTGGCTAACGCATTCTATATCATCTGAGAGTTTTTCTTTTGCATCATAGTTTAAGTCTACAAATAATTGCCCCTTTTAAAACACAGTTATTTAATAGAAGAAATAGAAAAATACACAATTTAGGAAGTACAAACCCAGGATTCTGTGGTGCAAGGATGATGGTACCAGGGCTTGTGGTCTGTGGTAATAGAAGATTGAAGCTTCTGATATTGAGCATGACGGAGACAAAGGAGACACTTCATGACAGCAAATTACTTTTCCCTAATGGTTCTGGATCTTTCACTAGTAAGAAGGATGTCTGTATTGGATATACTTTCTGTAAAAGTTAGGTAGGTTATGAATCTAGGAATTCTTTTTTCCTCAGGGAAATGTTTCTTTTTCTGTAGAACTCAACACATGTTGATCTATTGAGTAACAAGCAACCCAAACCTAAAAACCTCCTCCCAGCATCGTGCCATGCCCAGCATGTTTCTTGAGTAGTACTTGCATTGTATGTTTTCTTTAAAAGAGACTAACTTAATAAAAAGATACAATGTAAAATACCCAGAGGACTAGTTGGATGCCACATTCCTCCAAAATGGAGTTGGACTCCATTTTCTCTTCCTTCCCTCCATTTTTAATTTTATAAACTAAATACCTGGCCATCTATATCTGTAAAGCCTGTTGAGATCATGGAATGTTGGCATTTATTGTGGCTGACTGAGGGAAGACTCAAAATTCTTGAATATTGGATGAAGCAGTGGATAGGATGTCGTTGATGTTCTGCCAAAAAAGTTCATGTATTAAACCAAAGTTCCTTCTTGGATAGAAGACTGTCCCATCTCTACCCATAGGCTCCACTTCACGGGTCCAACAGCCCATCAGGTAGGGAAGATCTCTGCGCTGTAAAACACTGTGTTTTGGTTGAATGAATGAATAGAATGATGAGTGGCTGAACTGTTTAATACATAGATACTCTTATCAGATTATTAAAATTCAAGTTTTAGTATCATAATAGTAAAAACTTTTAAAAATGGAGAACTTCCACTTTTAGTCACAGTTACCTTGTTTGGCAGTATAAGATATTGTGTGGCTGCTTTCTCGTATTTTGATTCTGGTAATTCCCATATCAGTTATCATTTACCTGAATTAGATTTCTTTTGAAAACCTTTGTGAGGGAGATGGTATGTAGGAAGCAAGGGATGAATATCATTATTGAGCTCAAAGTATTCAAAAAGCAACCTTAAAAAATGCAAAATGAAATATTGTTTAATTCTAAACTTGAGTGGGATTTATAATGTCTTTATCTGTCTTTTATATTCCAAAAGGATAAAATATCTAAAATTATTTATTGTTTTATATCTTTACACTAGAAAGGAGATTGGTAGGATTATTATTTTGTCAACCAATCAGAAGGCCTGCCAGATATGAGATGTATACAAATAATTTCAGTGCTGTTTGCCCATTTTCTTTCCTGAGAATCTCATCATATTTTCTCATCATATCATTAAAAGCCCAAAACCAAACAAAATATTCTTTGTATTTTTCAAAAAATTGATCATCCAGGGGAAACTCCAGCTTTCTAGTGTAGTATTTTCTAACTTTGGGGGAAATCGGGAGCCTTGTAAAGGGTGGAAACTTCTGGGAATAAGAATTTTCTCTAATATTGGGAAGGCTGGGAAAGGTTCTAGTGCTTCAGGAGGATTTCAGATTCCCCCACCGTGGGCCTAATTATTTCATAGACTCAGTTCAGCTAAACTACCATGATAAAAGGCAGATATACATGGTTGCCCCAATTATAAAATCAGTTGACATCAAGTTTTCCAGATTAAATCACTAGTAATGGATTGATTGCTCGATCCAGGAAGCATATTCTTTATTTTTGTTATTATTATTATTATTTTTTTTTTTTTTTTTTTTTTTTTGAGGCAGGTTCTCTCTCTCTTGCCAAGACTGGAGTGCAGTAGCATGATCTTAGCTCACTGCAGCTTCTACCTCCTGGGCTCAAGCAGTCCTCCCATCTCAGTCTCCTGTGTAGCTAGGATTACAGACTGTGCCACCACACCCAGCCAATTTTTTTTTTTTTGCAGGGGGAGAGACAGGGTTTTGTCATGTTGTCAGGTCTGACCTTGAACTCCTGGGCTCCAGCAGTCCACCCACCTTGGCCTCCCAAAGTGCTGGAATTATTGGCGTGAGCTACTGTACCCAACTGCATATTCTAACAGCAGCCCATTTCAAGGCCAATGAGGTGGTAGTAGTGGTGGTGGTGGTGTTTGAGATGGTGTCTTGCTCTTGTCACCCAGGCTGGAGTGCAGTGGTGCCATCTCAGCTCACTGAATCCTCCACTTCCCAGGTTCAAGCGATTCTCCTGCCTTGGCCTTCTGAATACCTGGGATTACAGGCACATACCACCACGCCCAGCTAATTTTTGTATTTTTAGTAGAGACGGGGTTTCACCATGTTAGTCACACTGGTCTCGAACTCCTGACCTCAGGTGGTCCGCCCACCTCGGCCTCCCAAAGTGCTGGGATTAAAGGCGTGAGCCACCACACCTGGCCAGCCAGTAAGTTTTATTAGATAGAAAGTATGTAGAGAATGTTTGAAATTATATTTAGCAGAAAATGGAATGACCATATTCATTTGTTTTCTTTGTAAAATAAGCTCCTTCTAAACAGTGAAACGATATTTTTTCCTAGTTTTATTAAGGTTTAGTTGGCAAATAAAAATTGTGTACATTGACCGGTACAATGTGATGTTTGATGTATGTATACCTTGTGAAATGATTAAATCCAACGAATAAACATATTCATCATCTCACATATTTTGTGGTGAGAAAATTTAAAATCTGCTATTTTAGCAATTTTCAAGTGTACAGTATGTTGTTGTTATTAACTATAGTCACCATGCTTCACAATAGATCAACAGAATTCCTGTCTAACTGAAACTGTGTACCCTTTGAACAACATTTCCCCGTGTTCCTCTGTCCTGCCCCCCTCCCCACTGCCCCTTGCTCCTGGCAACTGCCACTCTACTGTTTGCTGCTATGAGTTTGATTTTTTAAGGTTCCACATACAAGTGAGATAATACAATATTTGTCTTTCTGTCCCTGGCTTATTTCATTTAACATAATGTCCTCCAGGTTCATCCACATTGTTGAAAATGACAGGATTTCTTTCTTTGTAAACCCTGAACAGTAGTATTGCATTGTATATGTGTGTATATATATATCACATTTTCTTTATCCATTCATCTGTCAATGGACACTTGATTCCACATCTTGACCATTATAAATAATGCTGCAATGAACATGGGAATGTAGATACCTTTTCAAGATACTTATTTCATTTCTTTTGGCTATATACCCAAAAATGGGATTGTTGCATCATATGGTAGTTCTGTTTTTTATTTTTTTTAGAAACCTGCATACTTATTTTCTATATTCGCTATTCTAATTTACATTCCCACCAACAGTGTACTAGAGTTCCCTTTCTCCACATCCTCGCCAGCACTTTTCTTTTGTCTGTTTGATGATAACCATTCTAACAGATGTGAGGCGATATTGTGGCTTTAAATTGCATTTCCCTGATGTCTAGCGACGTTAAACATTTTTTCATATACCTGTTGGCCATTTGGATGTCTTCTTTTGAGAAATGCCTTTTCAGGTTCCTTGCCCATTTTTAATTGGGTTATTTATTTTCTTGCTATTGAGTTCTTTGAGTTCCCTATGTGTTTTGGATATTGGATATTAACCCTTTATCAGATGATTGGTTCACAAACGTTTTCTCTCATTCCATAGGTTGCCTCTTCATTCTATTGATTGTTTTCTTAGCTGTGTCAAAACTTTTTATCTAATGCAACCCCATTTGTCTTTTTCTTTTTTCTTCCTTTTTCTTTTTTTGCTCCTGTTGCTTGTGTTTTGGGGGTCATATCCAAAAATTATTTCCCAGACCAATATCAAGAAGCTTTTTCCCCATGTTTTTTCATCTAATAGTTTTATAGTTTCAGGTTTTATGTTTAAGGCCTTAATCTATCTTGAGTTGAATTTTGTGTATGGTATGAGATAAAGGTCTAATTTCGTTCTTCTGCATGTAGGTATCCAGTTTTCCCTGTACCATTTATTAAAGACACTGTCCTTTCCCTGTTGTGCATTTTTGGCACCTTTATTGAAGATCAGTTGACCCTAAAGATGTGGATTAATTTCTGGGCTCTCTGTTATGTTCCCTTGAACTGTATGTTTGTTTTCATGACAGTACCATGCTGTTTTGATTACTATGCTTTATAGTATATTTTTAAATCAAGTAGTATGATGCTTCAAGCTTTATTCTTTTTGCTCAAGATTGGAGTATTTGAGGTGGTTTCATATGAATTTTAGGATTGTTTTTTCTATTTCTGTGAAAAATCTCATTGGAATTTTTATAGGTATTGCATTGAATCTATAAATTGCTGTGGGTGGTATGGAAATTCTAACAATATTAATTTTACTGATTCATGAACACAGGATATCTTTCCATTTATTTGTGGGATAATATTTTTTACAGATTCTTGGTTTCAAGTTCATTGCTTCTAGAATTCTGATAGTCCTTGAAACCGAATGCTAAGATTATTGAGTAAAAGTTGCTACAGCTACGACTGATTACAGAAGAGAAACTTGTTCTTAAATTTTCTGTGCCTCAGTGTCTTCATCTGTTTTGCTTTCATCGAGCTGCAAGTTCCTTGAAGTTAGGGACTGTGTCTCTGCTTTTGCCTATTTTTATACCTGCAGCACTTGTCACATGGCCTGGTATACAGGAGGCATTCATTGAATATCTGATAAATGAGAGGAGGGACTACTGAATGTAAAATAATCTCTATCACATATGATCATTGTAGGGAATAATGAAGTGATGTCTATGTGTGGATAACCCAAAAATACTTGCTCAAAAATTGTTTTTTTAGAAACCTGATTCATGCTAATCAAATTCACAAAGACAGATTGCCTTATTTTTTTTATTTGCTAAGAATTTTTATTGCTTTTACCTTAAAAGAACATGTGCTGACCATAATTTAACCTTTTTCGGATGACGCAAGATTATTATTCACAACACTTCATTTCAGCAAGTGTGATGATCCTTGCAGACCCTTTTGTGGATTTAGAGGTCTCTTTACCACTCTCCTAGACGGTTTCTAAATGCTGAGTATTGGGGCTATTGAGTCAGCGGTTTTTTTTTTTTTGTTTTTTTTTTTTTTGAGACACAGTTTTGCTCTTGTTGCCCAGGCTGGAGTGCAGTGGCGTGATCTCAGCTCACTGCAACCTCCGCCTCCTGGGTTCAAGCGATTCTCCTGCCTCAGCCTCCTGAGTGGCTGGGATTACAGGCGCCCGCCACCACACCCAGCTAATTTTGTATTTTCAGTAAAGACAGGGTTTCTCCATGTTGGTCAGGCTGGTCTCAAACTCCCAACCTCAGGTGATCCACCCACCTTGGCCCCCCAAAGTGCTGGGATTAGAGGTGTGAGCCACTGCACACAGCCAGGTCAGCTTTTTGTAGCTTTTCTGGTTTCTTGGCTGTGAAGACTGGCAGACCTCTGTGAGGTGCCTTCCCGAACCTTCCTCCCTGATGTGAATGCTCCTAATCTTCTGTGACCTTGAAACTAAAATACTTTGCCATATGAATATGCATATAAAATAAGAGGACACTAGGAAGCTCTTTCACATGTAAAGTCTGTGCAATTCATAAATTGGCTGCCCTTGAATCCTTTTTATCCTTTTGCTTATTTCTTGAATCTGAGTTGTTGTAACATTTTAGATATGTGCAAAGTTGCTATAAACTTATAAAGCAGACATTTCCTTTATCTCTTTTAATAGTGCTTCTAGGAACAGATGCAGATTTCATGACACCTTAGTCTATGTTATCTCATGGCGAAGCAAGAATTAGTTGTGTCCAAAATATCAATCAGAATATTTCCATCTAATTATAGTTCACAGCTTCCTTATGAATCATTTTATATTTACCTAAGACTTGCTTTAATGTTGTTGAACAGTGATGGAGACCTTTAAATGGGTTTTTGTTAGTTTTTCAAATTCCCCAGTTTCTCACATGTGTGTATAATTCTTCATAAAGACTTTTATAGCAGCCTCATTTTGATATTTCCCTTGTCAAAATGATATTTCCTGAAAATGTTTATCATCAAAAATCAGTATTTATAAAATATCTGATCAATTGTATGTCTGTATCTGATTATCAATTAAGCTGAAAATGAATTGAGTGCTGGAGAAGAGTCCCGTCCAGTTGGTCCGTTATACAGAGCGAAAAGCACTAACATGTTACATCAGCAAAGCTTTTGGGGCTCCAATGTAGATCGGAGCAGTGAAGTTAGATGAGACTTGTAGCACCTCCCGATGACCATGCTGACTACTCCGCTACCACAGTTAACTCTCCCATTAGGAGTGACTGTTAGTTAGCTCATCACATTTCTTCAGCACCACTTTATCCTCTTTAACCCTCTGTCCTATTTATGTACTCAGACCTACCTGGCACCCACCTACCAAATGAGAGTAAGCACCATAGTAACCAAAGAGTGAAATTCTTGTATATATGCTTCGTACTGTCAGCAACATGTATCCTGAGATCTTTGTTGAAAAGTCAGTTAATGAAATTTGAGAGTCCTTGGATTATCTGATATGTAAAGTTGTGAGCCAGATGTGGTGGCATGCACCTGTAGCCCCAGCACTTTGGGACGAGCAGCAGGGAGGATCCCTTGAGCCCAAGAGTTCAAAACCAGCCAGGGCAACAAAGTGAGACCCTGTCTCTAACAAAAAAATACAAAAACAAAAGAAACATTGATCTTCTCCAGCCTTCAGTGCTCCTGGTTTTCAGGTCTTCAGATCCAGACTGGAATCTCTACCATCAGCTATTTCTCAAGCCCATAACTACATCACCAATTTTCCTGGATCTGTAGCTTGCAAATTGCAGATTGTGGAACTTCTCAGCCACCATAATTACCTTGAGTTTCCCAGGCAAAGACTTTGAAACTCTGAGAAATGTATTCAGGAGGATGTTTAAGTTGTGCACAGTGACCAATATGTATGAAAGGTGAAGGCTGGGTGCGGGGACTCATGCCTGTAATCCCAGCACTTTGGGAGGCTGAGGCGGACAGATCACGAGGTCAAGAGATCGAGAGCATCCTGGCCAACATGGTGAAACCCCGTGTCTACTAAAAATACAAAAATTAGCCAGGCGTGGTGGCATGTGCCTATAATCCCAGCTACTCAGGAGGCTGAGACAGGAAAATTGCTTGAACCCAGAAGGCAGAGGTTGCAGTGAGCTGAGATCATGCCATTGCACTCCAGCCTAGGCGACAAGAGTGAAACTCTGTCTCAAAACAGAAAAAAAGAAAGAAAGGTGAAGCAAGCAGAATTAAAGTGTGAGAAATTAAAATGCAGTGTTGTGGCCACAAAGCTTCAGCATATTTTGTAGTTGCTCTGGAGTTGGGAGGGCCCTTCCAAGTCAGATGAGGCTCATTTTGTGTTGTCAAAAATGGATAACCACATGCAGAAGAATGAAATTTGACCTTTGTCTCACTCCATATACAAAAATCAACTTGAAATGAATTAGAGACTAAAACTTAAGACTGAAATCATAAAACTGCTAATAGAAAACAAAAAAAAATGTTTCTTGAAATGAGTCTGGGTAGGGATTTTTTGGATATGATATCAAAGCACAGACAACAAAAGCAAGAATAGATGAATGAAATTACATCAAACTTAAAAGTTTCTGCATAGCAAAAAAAAAAAAAAAAATCAACAGAGTGAAAAGGCACTCTATGAAATGGAAGAGTATATTTGCAAACCATATATCAGGTAAGGGGTTAATATACAAGACTGTCCTATAGCTCAATAACAAAAAACAAATAAGCTCATTAAAAAATCGTCAAAGGCCCTAAATAGACATCTCTCAGAAGAAGATAAATAGCCAAAAGGTATATAAAAAGGTGTTGAACCTCACTAATCATCAAGGAAATATTAATCAAAACCACAGTGAAACATCACTCACAGCTGTTAGAATGACGTTATCAAAAAGATCAAAGATAAGTGTTGGCATAGTGTGAGGAAAAGAGAACCCTTGTACATTGTTCAAGGGAATGCAAATTAATACAACATTATGGAGAACAGTATGGAGGTTCCTCAAAAAATAAAAATAGATCTACCTTATTATCCATCAATTCCACTTCTGGGCATATATCCAAAAGAAAATCAGTGTCAAAGCAAAAATTAGCCTGGTATGGTGGCACATGTCTATAGTTTCAGCTGCTATGGAGGCTGAGGCAGGAGGATCTCTTCAGCCCAGGAGACTGAGGCTACAGTAAGCTATGATCATGCCATTGCACTCCAGCCTGGGTGACACAGCCAAGGGCTAAAAGTCCTAAAAATATGAACTGACAGGAGAGTAACCTCTCAAACCTTACCCTTACCAAAAGGAATAACAGGAGATTGAAAATTAATACTAACTGATGACATTTAAAAAATAGTCTTAAAGTTCTTTAAAAGTATACTTTTAGTGATTTAATTTCTAAAAATATTTTTAAAGTAATTTTCTAAAAGAGAGAAAAGTAAATAAGTAAAATTGTTGTATTTTCATGTACTTAAAGACAGTAGTAGATACTTTTTTCCTCTAAAATTATTTCTAGATATCTTGACTTTTGCTATTGACTGTCTTTCCATTCCTTTTCTACTTAAAATTCTTCTGTTTTTAAACAGTATGAATGTAAGCTGATGTATGTTTGTGTAAAACTGTGATTCACGTTCTACAGAACTATCATCTTTCAAACTATTATATCAAAATTAAGGAGTAAGATAATTTTTCATCATATTGTCATCCAACTTCATGACTTATTTTCTTTTTTTAATGTACTTGGAATGTATAGAAGAAAATTCCAGAAAGCTACAGTGACTCCTTTTTTTCACATAAAGGAAGTGGCTAGAATGAGATTGAGGGCAGGGGGGAATGTGGCACAAGGAAACTGGCTTGAAAGCTCTATGTATTATGTGCAATTTTATTTTCTGAGTAATATCACTGATTCAGTAATTACCCTGGGTAGTAGCCATACAAGTTTTCTTGTTCCCTGGAAAGCCTTACTATAATCCAGAACATTGCTAGCATATCGTATACCTTGTAATTTTATTTTCTAAAATTAAGTGGCATTTAATGTCTTCATTTCCCCATGTAACCTTTTAAAAGCCTTGTATCTTCATTTATTTTATTGCTCCCACGCCCTCTTTCTGTTTCATGTAATTCTTTGCAATTCACTTCACTATTCTGCAAATAAATCATTTGCAGATTTTCTAAAAACTGGATTCTCGCATTTAGGACTTGGTGCCGTGGTTTCTTAGTAGATACAACTTTACAACCGGAAGTTGCAAGTTCCCCAAGTTCAAAATCTGTACATGTTTGCACTAGAAAGCCAAAATATTCCCTCTGTAGTCACTGAACTTCCAAAAGAAAATAGATGCTGTCAGCCTAGATAGAACTGATTCATTTAGGCTCTAATCATTTTGAAGGCCTCAGGTAGGTAGGGCACGCGAGACTTAGCATTGCTTTGGCCATTCTCTTTTGAGGACTACAGTTGGGTTATATCTTTTGCCATAAGCTAAAAGACAAAAACATGAATTGACAGGAGAGTAACCTCTCTCACCTTACTCTTACCAAAAGGAATAGCAGCAGATTGAAAATGAATAATAATTGATAACATTTTAAAAATAGTCTTAAAGTTCTTAAAAGTGTTTACTTTTAGTGATTTAATTTAAAAATTGCAAAGCGAGTATATATGTTACTATTAACTAAGAACTATTTTATTAGAAAGTAATGAATAATTTTGCTTTTTTTTTTTTTTTTGAAACAGAGTCTCGCTCTGTTGCCAGGCTGGAATGCAGTGGCACGATCTCAGCTCACTATAACCTCCGCCCCCCAGGTTCAAGTGATTCTCCTGCCTCAGCCTCCCGAGTAGCATGCACCACCACGCCCAGCTAATTTTTGTATTTTTATATTTTTAGTAGAGACGGGGTTTCACCGTGTGGGCCAGATGGTCTTAATCTCTTGACCTCGTGATCCACCTGCTTCGGCCTCCCAAAGTGTTGGGATTACAGGCATGAGCCACCACGCCCAGCCTAATTTTGAATTTTCTTAGTGCCAGTATGCTGTACTTTTCAAGGCCCATCAATTGCCTAAGACCTCAAATCCTGATGCAAAATTCCCCAGCTTGCTGCTCTCACATAGAACATACTTGTGCCAATGTCACTGCTTTTCCAGGCATCAAGCAAAACCATTGGAAGTAGTTGAATTTCTAGTGACACCCTGTAGAGCTCTCCTTATACATAATAAGTTTATTCTTCTTTGGAGTTGTTAAAAAGTGAGGCTCAAGTTTTTGTGCCCTCAACTTTATCCCCCTTGCTTTATTGCTTCCTTCCAAGTTCAGCATCTTCAGCATTTTTACTCCAAGAAATAAGCTTATGATGCACAGCATTAAGCAAGACGCTTTGGGAGAGGAGGAACCCTTCCCAGAATTTCAGAACTGTCTCCTTCTAGAGAAAATTCCTATAATGTTTTGTTTTACTTCGAAAATCTCAGTGCCAGAAAGAACAAAGAGTCAAGAAGGAGTTATCGTGAGCTCTTGAATTTGAAGCAAAATCTGTACTGTGACCCCATTTTAGAAGATCACTGGCCCTCCATAGAGCACTACTTTGAACAAATCAGTGAATTTTAAATCAAGTGTCTTGGTTGCTTATATTTTTTAAATCTCAAAATATCTAAATTCAGATGCCAGTGAAAGTTTTGTAAAGGGAACCTCCCCTTCCTCAGCCTACCCTTTCCTTGCATTCTAGGAACTTCTAGGGGCTTTAGATATTCCCTAAATGATTAAATAATAGATAATAATTCAATAGAACAGTGATTTGCTGATTAAATGAAGAATAGCTGATACTTTATGAAACTGTTCTTAGAAGAGCTTAGATGCTAGGTCCCTTTGTGTTTCTGTGTGTGTGTGTGTGTGTGTGTGTGTGTGTGTGTGTGTGTGTGTGAGAGAGAGAGAGAGAGAGAGAGAGAGAGATGAGGGGGCACCAAGACAGGCATAGTTATACCCATCTCCTTTTTCCACAAAGCATTTGCAGTAGCTTGTAACCAGCACACGTTATAAAATTTACATAGGGATTTTTAAATTTTTAAATAAAAATAGAGGGAAACCCATGGAAAAGAAATGGTGTTAGAATAACGTTGAGTCTCTTGGGAATCCTACAAGTCTTTTGCTTCAGATGCAACTGCAGTAGCATTAAGAGAGAAGTCAAACATCAAACACAATTCTATCCTGAAGAAGAGGAGCAGACCTTCCATTGGTCCTCCACTCCACTGCCACCCCAAGTTGAGCCAGTGCCAAGTCCAATATCAGCCCTTGGGCTTCACCTGGCCTGTGCCTTCGTTCTAGTTCCACCATCTCTGCCTTCATGCTTGTTACGGCACAACTCTGCTAGAGTATTCATTCCATTTCTTTGGAAAGGCCTGCAATTCAACAATTGCACATCCCATTACAGAAACAGCATTGAGCATGATTTTGGAAAAATTACACATGCATCTTATATTGGACCTGACTATTCAAGACAGTTTCAGACACCCTTGGTTTATTATTCTCTTGGCTTCACACGTACATTCATGGAATGGACATATATGAGGGATACCCAGAAACTGGCCAGGCACAGGCGAAAAGAAAGTGAGGGAGATTCCATTCTGCCTGACTCAGCCAGGATGGGTAGAAAACCTAAGGATCTTTTTCTTCAGCAGTCATCATATGTTTCCATCATTTGTTCCCATGGTTATTTTCCGCTGCCCAGTTGTTATTTGCACTTCTTTTAAAACATCAGTGCATGGGCCTCAAGAGGCAAAGAGAATTGAGGTCCTACACTAGAGTCAGAATATTCAAAGTTTTGGACTGAGGTATCACCTCTGAGCTCATGCTTTTTTATTGCACTACATTTGGCTGAAGATCTGACACTAGATGCACCATAACCATTGCAAAGGCCATGCAATCTCTTGCTTTTTAGATTTCCAATGACATTTTTGCTTGCTGTTAGAGTAACCACACCTCTCCATGAGTTTCAGGTGTTTTAACCATTTAGGAAAAAGAAGGAACGGAGAAAGAAACGAATCAGTAGTAAAGAGATGGTGCCTGAGAATGGAAAGATCACAGATGAAAGTGGAGTATGTGCCACCCTCTGGCCCAGGCCAGGTGGCTGGGTGTGGATGGACGTTTTGTGTATCACCAGTGCAGTAACCCTTACAGAGATAATTCTCCCAGTTTAGCCACCACGAAGTATTGTTCTTTGTTTTTCTATAGTGCTTGTCAAAGTGCTATGACAACTGACTGGTTTTATGCAAACAGAGCCTGGCTCTCAAGAGACAGTGTGTCTGAAAGTCAAACATGGATGGCAGCCATTGGCACACAGAGGAGTCAGAAACCACAGATTGTTTTCTCGTTGGATGAACAGCTTAAAGCAACGTAAAGTTAATTGAAGAATTCCTTGAAAGTGAAGTCAGACTAAAAGAAATGCTCCGAGTCTATAATTTACTAAATGTGAAAGAACTGTAAGTGGTATGAGACTAAAATAGTTTTTTCGGGGGAAAGAACATTTTTGTAAACAGATCTGGCTTTTATTTTTGCTTGGGCTGTTTTAATTATTTGCTCTAATAATGTAGATCTCCAGAAGAATCTCTAATTAGGTAAGGCTTGATTTATGGAGTTGGCCTCACATAAACCATGATGTCATGGTATGCTGCAGAAAATTACAGGCCTGGTCTCGCCATTGAAAACTAGTATTTCTACCTAGAACTACTCTTACTCTGCATGTCTTACTCTCAGGAAACCAAAGCGTTCTATGTTCTCCTTCACAGTGCACATTGCCCAGGTAAACTCAACATATAGTATTACTCATCAAATAATTGTATCAAACATTTTAAAAACTTGGGAGGGAGGAGTAGAAGAAAAACACCAGAAGTTAAAGAAATCTTTACTTCCTGGGAACCTAGTAGATACCAGCCTATGATTCTCAGTAGAAGTGGGTTCAGTCCCTCTTCAGCTTACAGACTGGTGAGGATATGCCAGACTATCGAGAGTAGTGTCTGTGTGTCCCTTCCTCCCACAACTCTTCCACACTCCCTCTCCAGCTCCTTCCCGGAAAGGTCTTTCAGTGTCATGGTCGCCTGTTTCATCTGGTTTAAAATAAGAGCCATGGGGCCTCTGTAACATTTCAACATGGTTCTTACTCCCTTTCCCATTGCAGTAGAAGCCTTGGTGTAGGGCCAAGGCCTTTTCTTTGATTGTAGTTCTGCCAATTACAGTTTCCTAACATTTTTCTCACATTAATTATACCTTAGTGATTGCATTTTCTATGATTTCCCATTTCAATTTTGTTAATTTTTGACTCCTATAGAGCAGGCTGTAGAAGGAATCCCTCTAGATTTTTACAAATTGTTTTCCTGTCTTCCACAATTGTCTCATTTACATCTACCCTGATAGTCAGTTTAAGTCACCTGCCTTTATCAGGTCTTCTTAGACTATTCAGTGTACTTTTCAAAGAAAGCAACTCTTTTCTTTCATGGTTATATTTCACCAGTTTACATCATATTTAATTAAATTATGTAATTATAGTAACAAATCCAATAGGCACAAGCAGGTTTGGGAACAAATACAACTCCAAGCAGTTTGAAGAAATGCATGGGATATACTAGCGAGTGACCTTGTAGCCTCTTATTCAGCATTTCCTGGTTGAAACACAGGATAGAATTGGTTAAGTGGAGCTCAGTTATGGAGGCTTCTGAATCTGTGCTCTCCACGCTGTCTTCATTTTAGGGAGGGGTCCAGGGTGGTTACAAGGCTTGCCCAAGGTCAGAAACAAATTTGTAGCCAAGCAGGGTATCCTGACTTTCAAGGCAGGGTTTTCTCAGGGCACCAGAGCAGGACTGATATCCTGGGCTTTTAGTATGCTTGTCTGACTGCTGCCAAAGGTAAAAAATGCAAGTTTATCGAGTTTGATTTATTACCACAAAATATCTGTCTTGATGCTTACTTTACCCATAGTTTTTGTGTTACTAATTAACACGCATTTTTCTTCGAATTCTTCCTGATAGTAAAACAGACTCTTTGTTGTTACAGGGAGTTAATCAAGGCCATAAGATTTCCCAATTCTGTCAATGACCATACTTAGCTAAAAGACAGAAAGGCTGAGTGGAAGAATTTTCCTATGCCTATAGTAGGGCTTGTCCTTCTTGCCACTACACAGCCCCATACTGTTTGTGGCTATTTTTGTTGGTCTAAAGGGCACAGGCCTCTGAAACAAAACTGCTTTTGGGTTTGAACCAGATGATTAGGTTTGTATTTATTTGATCACATTCACAACCCATATTTGCTGACTTTCCTAACACCAACTTGGGAAGATTTTTTTTAAATCACTTTCCTTCTTCTCTTCCTTCCTTCCAGTGTTTTCTTCCTTACCCACCCACTTTCAGAAAGGATTTGATGTTGCCTAGGGTTAAAATAGATAAATAAAATCAAAACCATTAGGATGAATATGAAGGAACGGGGAAAGATGTTATACTCGACTCCCTGAGGTAAGATGGCTTTGTTGTTATATGGAACAATGCATTTGGCTCTGAGCTTCCTGGTAGACAAAGTGAAACAAGTAAGTCTTTGGTTCATGTTATTTCTGTTTGCTGAGGAGAAGCATATCAGGTGGTCCACAGAGACATTGTTACCAGGCACTTTATTCTAAGCCAGTGATTTTCATGTAAGTGAAGCTAAATAACCATTTAGAATAGGGGATTCATATATACATTAGAGTTTGAGAAGCTCTGCTGTAGTCCACCTCCATTTTTTGTTGATAAGCCCAGGGAAGATAAATAATTTGCCGGTTACCAGGCTTGACAGTCATAACACAGGCTTAGAGCCAGTTTGTCTTGGTACCAGCCTGGGCCTCAGAACGCCTTTGTTTAGAAAGCACAGGTGTAGTGAGATGCGATATTAGCGCTGGTGTGGTCAAGTACCTTACCTCACTCCCAGGCAGTATGGACACAGACTATGACATGAGTCTTGGGATTTAGACTTAATGAAATCAGAATATGTGAAAGAGGAGTTTTTTCAAGAAGCTTTTCTTTTTACCACAAGGCTGGACCTCTGTATCAGGATGCTGTCAAATTGCCATGGAGGAGAAATCTAGAAGAATAGGCCATAGCAGGTGTCCTTTTTATGGCCTGTTTTAAAATACTTTGTCAAAAATGCCCTTCGTTTAGTCAAAATTGTGGGCAAATTTATGTTATATTTTTGCTGCTATCAGTATATGGTAGAACTTTGGGGAGGGGTCCTAAACTCAAGCTGTCTGCAGGAGACAGACAGGCACGGACAGCTATTTATTATTCAGAAGACCAGACATAAAACAAGGAGCAAGGTTTATAGTGAACCAAAGGGCCAGTGTCCTGTCTCAATGGGGCAACTGCTTCTCAGCTCCTGTTCATTTTTTATCATGTGAAAAATGCAGGTATGTGGATGAGCAGATCTTCCAGTATTTTGAGAGGAGCTGGAAGTCTGGATTATTAAATTAAATCTCCTGATTTTAAATGTTGGCGACTCTTTTCTTCCACTTGTTCAAGGCAGAAACCTTGGAGTTGTCCTTGACTCCTGTCTTCCTTTCAAAACCCACATCTAATTCATCAGGAAATCCTGTTGGCTCTACCCTCAAAATATATTCAGAATCTGATCACTTCTTACGGATCTCTATTGCACTACTGTGGTCCAGACCACCACTGTCGCTCTCCAAGATTGTTGCAGTAGCCTCCTAACTGGTCTCACTGCGTCCATCCTTTCTCTCCTGCAGCCAGAAGTGTTAAGTGAGATCACATTGCCCCTCTGCCCACAATCCTCCAAAGTCTCCTCATCTTACTCAGTGTGAAAGCC
This sequence comes from Piliocolobus tephrosceles, assembly GCF_002776525.5. Classification (NCBI taxonomy): domain Eukaryota; kingdom Metazoa; phylum Chordata; class Mammalia; order Primates; family Cercopithecidae; genus Piliocolobus; species Piliocolobus tephrosceles. The sequence goes on along the minus strand of NC_045435.1, from coordinate 7,689,339 downwards.
AAGATCCCCCCAATAACCCATGAGACTCTCTGACCTCATCTCTGCAGCTACATTGGCCTCCTGTCTGTTCCTCATATATACCAGCTCATTTCCTCCTTGTGACCTTTGTCCTTGCTGTTCCTTATTTTTCCAGGTATCTCTATGGCCCATTCATCCCCTGCATCCCTTTGCTTAAATGTCATCTTCTCAGTAAGACCTGCCTTGGACATACTATCTAAACTTACATACACGAATACACACATCCTTCCTCTCCTTCTCTGCTTTGTTTTCCTCCCTACCACATGTCATGGTCTAGTATACTCCATCAGTTTCTTTTTTATTACCTGTTTTCTGCACTAGAATGTAGATTCCACATGGATAGGGACTTCATATGATTTTGTGTTTGTTCATTGCTGTTTATATCTGGAAATGAGCCTCACACATGGTAGGTGTTCAATAAATGTTTGATGAATGAATGAATCTTAAAAACAATTTTTTTAACTTTGGGCCAAATAAAACTCTTCAATAGGCCAAGCCTGGGCTGTACTTCTTTTGTCCTAGAGTCAAAAAGAGGAATGAGTGCTTCTCCAGCAGCTCCTTGTAGCTTGGGAACAGACTTCATGAATGCCTCATGATGCCTGTCCTGCTCAGGAAACCACAGATGAGTTCTTCCCTTCCGTTCCCACATGTACCCTCCTACTTCCACACTGCTCAACTTCAATACCTGCTTATTGTTTTGTGGCCCAACATTGTTTTTCCCAAGGCATTGCTGTTTAGAATGTGGAAAATGTTGTGTGAATTATTTCAGCCTCCTGAGTGCACTTTCAAATCTCTGAAGGCAGCACACATTTGAACAGTTTGACTTGCTTTCGGCAACACAGAGTTTAGGACTGGGCAAGCAATAAGTGAGAGGAAGACTGTCGCAGAGGGAAAAGCATGTATAGAGACAAGTGTAAAAATACCCATGATGCTTAGAAAGAGAACAAGTGAAACTAGAGTGGGGAGTGAGAGGGAAAGTGGTTAGAAAAGATGTTGAAGAGTAGACAGGGCCACTTGCAGACCATGGTAAGGAGTTTGAACGCTATTGTTACATCCAATGGGAAGCTGTTAAAGAATTTCTAAGTACTGAAATGATGGGGTTGGATTTATATTGATTAAATTTTACTCTGGCTATTCTCGGAATTTAGGAGACCAATAATAGTAATGACAAAGCAAATGCAACTAACATTTATTAAACACTGATGTCTGGCAGCATGCTAATTGCTTTATGCAGATTATTTTAGTTAATTCTTACATCATTCTATTGAGTTAAATGATATTATTATCCCAGTTTTGCAGATGAGGAAACTGAGACACACTGAAGCTAAGTAATTTGCCTGAAGTCACAGAGCTAACCTATCGAACCCAGGCTGTCATTTTTCAGCCTTTGCTCTTACTTAGCCCTTAACCTTTACTTCTTTGACTCTTCTTCCAATCCTGGATTCAAGATGAGCATTTAGGAGGTTATTGCTATATTCCAGGCAACAGCTGGTGGTTGCTTGGCCTCTCTGCTAAGGTGGTTTTTCTATCGTTCCTTATAAGTTTAATATTCATTCTTACAGATGGAGTATGATTTAATTCATGTTGGATAATAGGCCTTAGCAAAGACTAAGGTAATACATTTTATTACTAATTATAAAAGTTTTCATTGAATGTTTTTTAAAATACTGTGCATTTACCTAGTAGGCACTTAATAAATAAATCTAAATTATAAAATATAAGGCTAAAAGAGACAATGATGGAATAGCATTTATTCCCATTGATGGATATATTTATAATTTATCCAGTTAGAAAATAATCTCTAGTTCCTTGTCAATAATAACAGCACATTTCTAGGAGTCAGTTCTTATTTTCTTAGGAAGAGTTGACTGATAAGCTGTCATACCAACTGTACTAGATTCCAGACTCATTACTGTGAACTATTCAGTGGTGATTTGTTTCAATATGCCTTTTTACTGAGATGTATAACACACACAAAGACACACACACATATAAACATATACATATAGATATATATACTGTTGATGTTTTGCAAGCACATCAGTCCGTTGTTAGCAGTTACTTGAGCACCTAAACTCAATTCAGTTATTTTTCTTTAAAAAAATTTTTCTGAGCCTGGAATGGTGGTGCATGCCTATTGTCCCAAGCCACCCTGGGGGCTGAGGCAGGAGGATTGCTTGAGCTCAGGAGTTCCAGGCCAGCCTGGGCAACATAGCAAGAGCTTGTCTTTAAAAAATAAGTAAATAAAAACTTAAAAATTTGTTCATACTTATTTGTCTAAAAAGAAATATTTCTTATTTTCACATGTATAAATAAAATATTAAAATTAATTTTAAAATATATTATAAAAATAAATTTACTTATTTTTACAGAAAAGTGTTGTTTTAGCCACATAACACTATTGATTTTGGTTATGATAATTGTTCAATAAAGTTCCCTAGGCACAGTCTTCTTAATTGTATCCACTTTAGTTACATAAATAAAAAGCTAAATAGTCATTCATTTTACTGTTGCATTTGCAACCTTTGCCAAGTTACTATCACATTAAATAGTGGTTTTGTTTCTAAAAATATAGCCTATATATACATAGACCATACCAGTGTGCATTAATTGGAGTTTATGAAAGACATAGCTTTTTTTTTTGAGCTCAAGGTTTATTCCAGCCTAAATAGTCTAATCATTAAAATAAAAAAGCAAATACTGAGCAGTTTACTGACATTCCATAGAAGATAGAATAAGACTCAGTGTGTGAGAACACTACAACATTTCTGATGGTTTGTTTTTTTAAAATAAAAAACAGCAACTTCAAAATTCTGCTAGACAAACTGATACTAAGAGGGCTTTTGTAGCTTAGCCTGTCACTAGGCTATATAGTGACCAAAAGGTCAGATTCTGAGTCATGATAACATTCCAGGAGATGTCAACAGTCAAAATAAAATCAAACTATATGTCATCTGGAAAGCTGAGATAAAGACCAAGAGATCTTGGAACATTTAGAAGCAGCCCAGGTGTGACATGAGTGAGGACTCTAAGAAGAAAAACTTCACAGCTGTTTGTAACTTTCTCACAACTGCTTCACATTTCTCTAGCGTGGAATAGAAAGTATAGAAATGGGGAAATTCAGAACTGGAAAGGACCTCAGAACCCTTGTTTTACAGATAAGGAAGTGGAGGCCCAACAAGCACCAAACCCTTGCATAAAGTCATACAACTAGAGTTAACGATCGGACTGAAATTGGAATTTGGAACTCCTATCTTCTAGTTTAATATTATTTTCTCTACTCATTTGGGGCATTTTTACTGTATAGTCATTCGAGGTGTACCAAAATGCAAAGAGCTGGCTTGGGTGAGAAAAGGATCTCTGCCACCAGAAGTCAGTGATTAGGCCAAAACTAGACAGTGGCTCCCAGGCATGCGTGTTGGTTTTCCATGAAAGAAACTTGGACTCATTGTCCTCTAAGAGCTTTTCCAACTCTAATTGTAATAAGTATTGATAATTTTTATCATATTTGTAATAGGGTAATGATTCGTCCTCCCTCCTTAAGGCATTATTGCTCATTCTCATTCATGCATGTCTCATCTACTCTAGTCTTTTCTCAGAACCTGTTTTCCCATTGAGAGCACCTGTTCCAAAGTTGCTTAGTAAGGCAGTGTGACTGAAAAAGCAGGCTAAGACTCCAAGCTCTGTTCACCGTTTGGAATCATGAGTAATCATTGTCCCCACAACTAGCTTAACCTTCTACATTAAACCAGTATCCAATAACTGCTGCTTTTCCTCTACCATATAAATACAAATCAGCTATATAGTTAGCAGAAGGGAGACTGGTACAGTGAAATCAATCCATTTTCCCTCCTTGCAGCAGGGATGTGGTATGGTAAAAGCTTTGGTCAATTTATAACCTAAAAAGGTATAAATGGTTTTTAAAGTACACTGTGGTAAAATTTTCTTTACTGTGCAACTATATAGCTATTCTTGGCTTAGGAATTAAAAATGTATAGATTTGTATTACAATATAAAATCTATGAGATATGAAGTCTGATTAGAACTACATTTACCACCTGATAATATCTGTGTGAATAGAAACATCTCTGTTACTCTCTTCCTAACATAAAATGATCTTTGCCTCTATCTTCTGCCTGTATCCCTTTGTCCAGCTCTCAGATTCTATTTTTTTCTGCTATATTTTAGAATGTATTTTCCCAGACATCAACATTTTTAGACTATGTATTTAAATGTCATATTTATAATGGGGAATTTCCAGAAAACAAGTGATTCAGTCTCATATGCCTAAAGTACCCCATTCTCCAGTGGAAAACAGGAAGAGTTATTCATTGTATTAGTTATGTGGTCACAATGGAGGCCTATCTCCATAGGTTTAAAACAATAGGTTTTAAACTTTCATCTAGCAGTCCAATAGAAATGTTTCCAAAATTCCTATTACCCTCGTTTCCACTGATCCTGGATTGATTTGGGAAGTGGGGTGAGGAAGGAGTTGGTGGTAGGGTTCACCTTATTATCATGGTGATCTAGTGAGTGAGTGAAGGATTCCTTTTTTCAAATATAAAGGAATTGAGAGCCCAACAAGGAAGAAGCCATGTTACAGAACTAGAAAAGTAATTGTCCAGAACTAGCATTAAAACCCAACACCCAAACGTGACCTGAGACCCGCATCCCTTGGCTCCTCCTATGTTCTTTTTTTTTTTTTTTTTTTTTTTTTTACTAACCTATTCTCTCCCCTTAAGGAAAAGTCAAGCTAAGCCAATTTTCCTTCTAAGGCTGAGGATCTAGGACAAGAAGGCAAAGACAGGGAGAGAGGACATTGTATCTTACATGTATTTGCCTCACTTTCTCCCAAGGGAAACATCCCACTAGGCCAGTGTCAACAAACTTTATAAAAGTAAAAATAGTAAATATTTTAGGCCTTGCTGGCCATGTGGTCTGTGTAGCAACTACTAAACTAGATCAAAATCAGCCAAAGACAATACATAAATTAATGAGCATGGCTGTGTTTCAATAAAACTATATTTTGGACAGTTAAATTTGAATTTTATGTATTTTTCTTGCATCATGAAAAATTATTCTAATTTTTAATTTTTTCAGCCATTTAAAAATGTAAAAGTCATGCTTACTGGTTTTATAAAGACAGGCTACAGACCAGATCTAGCCCATTAGCCACAGTTTGCTAACCCCTGCCCTATGGGAATAAATAATGAAATATGAGGAAGATTGTAGGTGTTAAAACATGGAGAAAAATATGATACTTGAAGGACAATTATTTAAATGTGGTAAGGGAAATTACTGATGTGTATGCCTCTTTCAGGGAGAGCAGCTGGTTGCCTTGGTCCTTGATTCTGTTTTAGGTAATCTTAGTTGGTACTAGGTCAAATTCCAGATTGATTATTTTGATTTACTCTCTTGAGATTTATGAAAGGCAGGTTATAGCTGGCTTTAGAGAAGAAAAGTGGAAATAAGAAGAGGACATGTGACTTAGAGCTTGCCATAAGGTATGCAGAGCCAACAGAACATTTTATTCGAAATGGCAGCTGGTGGTTTCTGTTATCTGTGAATCATTGTGAAGTCTGTCTGAGGCAGAGAGGAGACAGCTAGCTGAATACCGCTTTAGCAAAAACGGATTCATAACATTGTAAAGCTCACAGAAAATGCATGTTATAACACAAGAACACATAAAAATCTCTATTTTTTGACATATAGGCTATACCAACAAACTTTAAAATAAAAAGAACCTGTAAACGTAAAACCATAAAGAAACATTTTTTAAAATAGTATGAATCATTTATGGGCAGTTGAATACAGCTTTTGTTGCTTTGTAGGTAACTCACTTACAACTATTGCATAAATGGTAATGCAGTTGTCTGTAACAAAGGACCATTAATTATGACACTGATGACAATGATAACATAATTAACTATTTTTTGAGCTGCTACTATTTGCTGCCACCTAACATACATTAGTACATTTATTCCCTGCAACAAGCCTGCAAGGTAGGTATTATTCTCCTGTTGAAAATGATGCTGAAGTTCAGTCACACAAACACAAAGTACCAGGGCCAAATTGCAATCCATATCCCCCTGACATGAAAGTTAGTGTGGTTTCCACCCTACTATTACTATTGATGAGACATGGTAACAAAAAAAAAAAAGAATTTAGGAAAAGTATCTTCAACTATATTGCTGGATAGCATTACTTTATAAATATTAATTTTACTCTATGATTACTGTATGGTAATGGAATTATTTCAGCCCCTTAAAACCTTAGAAAAAAATCAAACTAATTGTGCCTTATAACATTTGTGGTTTGTGTGTCCATTGACTGTTTGCAATTTCCAGGCAGGCTGCATCCTTGAACTATTCACTGTCTGAACTTGCCCTCAAAGAATTCTTCCTCCTGCCTCACCTCTATGGAGTGGCAGCCAATGAAAAACCCACAAGCTCGGCAGCTGCAGCTCTGGAAGGCTTCCATCAAACCCTCATTCCCAAATCCCCTTTGAAAATTACAGCTCCTAGAGCTTTGTGTTATCTTCTTGAAGGTCTTGACTAATGTTTGTAACATTGTAAAACTTAAGCAAACACTGGCTTCAAGACCAGGATTCCTGAACTTGGACTCTGTGTTAAGTTGCCTGCACCAAATCATTTACTGCCCCTCAACTGCACTATCTTAAATTCTTACCCTGGAAAGTAGCCTGAAAAGCAGATATTAGGATGGGAGCTTTTTAAATGGTCAGTAGGAAATTAGAAAGCTTAATACGTTTCAGAAAGTGCCTATTTGACAATTCAGAATTGAATTAAAAAAAAAAACAAAAAAAAACCCTGATATATTGAGAATATGTGGTGACTCAGCCCTGTTCTCGTTCCTGTAGATTTTATTCTTTCCGTGAATTGTTTTTAGGATTTAGAGGTCAAGTATCCCGTATACCTGTCTCAGAGGAAACAATATTATTTTCCTAAGTGAACATCTAGTACCAAAGTAGCTATTTTATGTGTAACTGAACAGTACCAAAATCCCGTTCTTAGCCAGCCTTTTTATATATGAATCATATTATTTAATCCAGATTTATTTGAAACCACAACCAGACACACAATATGGTTATTTGATTGAAGAAACATGGATGCTATTATTCACCCCACCATGCGTTATTTTGCTTACATTAGTGACCCATTAATACACTTAAGAAAATAAGTAGTTTGCATCATCATCCATTGAAATTGACAAGACTGGATGCTGGTGATTATGGACACTAAATTCCATTGGGGGAAAAGTTCCTGATCTCTGTGTAGCACAAGATTGGTTTTTCTAGACTGTCTCAAAAGTATATCCAGGAACTCAGAAGTGGGGGAAAAGCTGCAGCCAGGAGACAAATATGTGCTAATGTACCACTTACTGTCTGGAGAAAATGTACACTCATGGCAGCAGTAAGAAGTTATTTGGTCTGTATTTATTTACAATGTGCAGGCTGCAGAATGTTAGCATTCTGATTATGGCCAGATGTAATGGAAAGAATTCACTAGCATTTTCACACTGGCTTTAGTAAGGAATGTACTTTTTAAATCAACATTGGTTAAAAGGTAGCCATTTCGTTCCAGTAATCCAAAATGTTCTTTGTGTTGCCTAAATAATAGAGGAAATTATTAGGGGCCTCAAATACCATCTGAATTGACTGCTTTTGGTCACTTAAACATGCTTCCTTATCAGTCAAACTGAGCAGACACATTTTTTAAAAAATTTGATAGGAAATGTCTAGTATTTAGGTAAGACAGTGAGTTTAGATTTATGATAGGAAACCCTCATAGTTCAAAGAACACTTGCTTGAAATAATGTTGATAAAGAATATTAGTGTCAGTTTTCCTAATGGGAAAGAGGGGCATGCTTTAAACCCAGACTTTCTATGAAATATGCAGCCTCAGGAGAATATCCACTGTGATCAGTAAACAGTATATACATATGAGTATATTTGTTTGTGGTGTTTTTTCTCAGTAGAATATCTCAATCACGTCAGTGGTCCACTTTCCTATTTTAATGTTTGACTGTCAGTTTCAGTATCAAAAAACAACTTGGGATGTCAAGAAAAAGCCGTTTTGCTATCTCCATGTAGTCAGCAAAATGCTAGGGGGTTTTCTCCAGATAGCTTGAAGACCTGTTTATCTTATGTTATTTTTTAGGGGTTGATCTGATATCATAAATATATATTCAAAATTGTTATCCAAATTGTATGTGTTTCAAGTTTGTGCTTTCTAGGATGATTAGCAATTTGATGATGAAAGCCATTTACATTTTCAAGTCCCTTAAATCAAATATATTTTAAACAATTAAATTCATAAATGAATGACCAGACTATGAGCATATTCCTCCTTAAATTATTATTATTATTATTATTATTATTATTATTGTTATTATTATTATTTGAGACAAGAGTCTCACTCTGTCACCCAGGCTGGAGTGCAATGGTGCAATCTTGGCTTACTGCAACCCCCACCTCTTGGATTCAAGCAATTCTCCTGCCTCAGCCTCTGGAGTAGCTGGGACTACATGCGCATACCACCACACTCAGCTAATTTTGTATTTTTAGTAGAGACAGGGTTTCACCATGTTGGCCAGGCTGGTCTCAAACTCCTGATCCACCCGCCTCAGCCTCCTGAAGTGCTGCGATGTGAGCCACTGCACGCAGCCGAATTATCTACTTGAATTTTTTAATGCCCTCTGGTTCCTGGTAATCAAACACTTTGACTTTTTTCACCCCACCAAACTATTAAATACAATGAACCATAGAAGAGGCAGAAACTTTTATCATTCTGATATGCGGGCATTTCTTGATTATCTTTGAATTTATTTTATTGTAATAGAAAAATTCAAATGTAGAGAGAAGTGGAAAAGAAAGAACCCCCATGTGCTCATCACGAGCTATAGCAGTCATCGACTCATGGCCAACTTTGTTACATCTTTGTTCCTTTCCCCTACATTGTATTCTTTGGAAGCACATCACATACATGTAATTTCTATGGATTGTCTATTATGTGATAGGAACTTTATTGGGCTCTGAGGATAAAAAGATGAATGAGACATAGTCCTTGTTCTCAGGGATTTCATCAGATTCATCTGGGATAATAATGTTTAGTAGTCAATGTAATTATAAGTCCATTATAAGATAGAACCGAAAACTAAAACCCCTTGTACCATCTCTACACATTGCATAAACTTAATATAAAAGGAATTATGGTATAGTATGAGTTCCTAAATTCAGTTTTATGAAGGCCTTTTAAGGCATGAAAAATTTCCTACCTCTCTCAACTAAAAGGGTCTAGAATCAATGACACCTTGTAGCAATGAACACATGCAACACATAAAGCTTCTACATCTCATTTCCCACTAAGAGGAACAGAGGCTTCTTGGAGAAGTAGCTGACTGCAGGGCTGTTGGAGGAAAAAAAAGATGAGCCTGGAACATCTTTTCATGCCAGGATGTTAGGAAGTCTCAAAAAATGATGAGGACATGTCAGAAGGACACCAGAGTTAGCTTGAAAGGACTCCCACTGGCCTAATCTGAAACAACCTGAACAGCGAAATAATTATAAAATGGAAGGTGACCCATTGAATAAAATAAGAATTCATGAATTTGTTCATTATGATAATAGGTAGATACTACATGTGTAAGAAAGAAAAGTTGTTCTTTACAGTAGAATGCCTACTAATAAATGTAGAAGAAATATAGATTAGAAAACCACCATTTTGCAACCATCATAGTTGCAAATAGTTACTTGAATAGTTACCTGATTCCGGTAGGAAGTATCAATGGCTTGCTGAAACAATTTTTTAAAAGTTCAGTGAGGAACAGGATATTTACATATCTCAAAGAATTTTCCACAAAGTACTTATTAATAATCATGGGAAATAGTAGTTTTGGAGTAGAGAAGCCTGGTAGTGACACTTTAACCAAGTGATGAAAGTTACCATCATCAGTAGTGGAACAAATTGACATCTTGTGCTTCTTGATGTTATACAGTGAGAAAGATACATTACTTCTATGGTATTCCTGCCCCAAATATGTATAATTAATTTAATGTTAAGGAAATATCAGAAAAACCTAAACTAAAAGATACTCTTAAAAAATATTAGTATCCTGAAACACATAAATAAAGCTGAGCAATTTCAGATTAAAAGAAACCAAAGAGACATAAAAACTAAATGAGTGGGTTCTTCCGGTTGGATCCTGTCAAGGGGAGGAAATGCAAACAGAACAGTATTGGGACAATTGGTAAAATTTGAATAAAATGTGGGGATGAAACATAATATTGTGCTTACATAGATTTCCTGATTTTGATCATTGTATTGTCACTAGGTAAGTGAATTTCTTTATTCTTAGGAAAATACATTGTAATATTTAGAGGCAAAGGGACATGATGTCTGCAACTTAGATGGTTTAGAAAAACAAATGTGTGTGTATGTAGAAAGATAATAAAATGCAAAAGTGGTAAAAATTTTAACAACTGGTGAATATGGGTGAAGGGTAAAAGATTTTTTGTAGTATTCTTGCAACTTTTCTCTTAAGTTTGAAGTTATTTTAAAATTTAACAAAAGATTAAAACAAAGCAAACAGACACACACACATTGTTATCTTCACTTTAACTAAAGCCAACGCAACATGTAGAAATCTGAAAATCATACCCTAAGACAAACTGAGTAATACAAAATTTTTGTCTCCCAACAAAGTTGCTACAGAAATCCTTTTAGCAGTCTTTATGTTCAAATCATAAAATTTATAAATAACATAGAAATAGTGCCCCAAATCCCCTTCTGTAAATTGAGGCACACCTGCATTTGTTTTAGCTCTGTCCTGGTAAGTTTCTCTATGCATCTTGCTTGCTTTGGGAAGCTCATTGCATAAAGCTGTGTATAAGTAAATTTTTAAAAGCTTTTGAAGAAAATGACAGTGATGATAACTTGACCCCCGGTACAGATTAAGACCTTTAAAAAACTGAAGCTCTACTAATTTATTCCTCACAATTACCTGAGTAGCTTTACAGCCACACTAACTGGCTGTGAATCTCTAGGTTTTCTTTTTTAATTGCGTTTCTTTTCTCTTTTTTTTGGAAACAGAGTCTCAAATCTTGCTCTGTCACACAGGCTGGAGTGCAGTGGCACAATCTTGGCTCACTGCAACCTCTACCTCCCAGGTTCAAGCAATTCTCCTTGCCTCAGCCTCCTGAGTAGCTGGGATTACAGGCACCTGCCACCATGCCTTGCTAATTTTTGTATATTTAGTAGAGACAGGGTTTCACCATATTGGCCAGGCTGGTCTTGAACTCCTAACTTCAGATGATCCACCCACCCTGGCCTCCCAAACTGCTGTGATTACAGGCATGAACCACCATGCCCGGCCTCTCTTTTCTTCTCATTAAAATATAACTCTTAATAATAAGAAGAAAAGTAATGAAGTAATGAGTCTATTATTTTGAGCCTATCCAAAAAAAAATTGCTTAACTGACAACAGATAGAAAGATAAGATATTGAATTATCCAAATGCTGATTAGCCAAATTCTTTTTTCACCATTTTTTTTTTTTTGCTTATAGAGAATTCGAGTAGGGAATGCACACAGGCAATACTAGTCAGTCAGTTGTAGTGTCTTACTGACTGCTTGGTTTAATTTCAAAATTAACAAACATTGTAATTGCAAAAGATTGGAAATAACCTAAATGCACTTTTGTAGGGACTGGAAGTAAATAGGATTATCCATTTATCCAATACTATGCTTCCATAACAAAAACTGGAAAGCTATTTATGGGTTTTGTTGGTTTGTTTCTTTTTAAAGGACATGATCTCAGTCCATGTCCTCCATAGTAGCCTCAAACTCCTGGGCTCAAGCGATCCTCCCACCTCAGCCCCCCAAGTAGCTGAGATTACAGGTGCCAAGCCACGGTGCCCAGCTGCTCCTTATATACTAATAGAGAAAGATCTCCCAGGTGTATTGTTGAGTCCAAAAAGCACAGTACAGAACGTATTGTCTATATTGTATGCTACCATTTGCATGTAATAAAAAGAAGAAAGAATGAATGTACATGTTTGCCTGCATATGTATAAAATGTCTTTGAAAAATACACACACAATATTGCTTGCCTAATAAGAATTTTGTGTTGGGAGACAATAATTTTGCGTTAATTCAGCAATAACAGATGTTGGAAAAACTCCTAAATTTAATGCTTATTTATAAAAAGAATGAGAAATTCTGCTTTTCACCAGTATTGTATTGGTATTGAAATTATCATCATCTAATAATAGTTCATCAAACATAGAGACATTCACAGACCTTTCACTGTAGTAGTGAAAACCATTATGCATTTTATCTAATTCAGTCTGCTTTACTTATTAACTTGACCTCAAAAAACTGAGCAACTTATTCTAAGTGGTCTTGGTCACAGTAGTACAGCCTGTGAAGTACATAAGAAGTACAGCCAAGACTCACCTGCTATAGGAATATCAAAGAGCAGATGAACTATGATCTATGATTATATTTCACAGTATAAAGATTCACAGTATAAAGATTTCAGTGGAGTTCTACCAAAATACCAACTTGGTTTAATACCTAATTGAAAGGAAAAGAGTAAAATTTATTTCAAATTAGATAGTGTAAGATTCAGTCTTATAATATGCGGGATACCAGGAGTGCCTTGGAAAAGCCAGATACCAAATAAGATCTAGGAAATTTTTAGGAATCCAAACCAATCTAAAAGAGTATCGTCCCTGGAGTTGGTATTTTAATATATCATCAAATCATTTTTCATTCACGATCTCAATGCTTCCCTTAAATTAGATATTATATGGCATGTTGGCGTGTTGTAGTTTCCCCCCAATGGTTTTCTTCATAGTTAACAACTGTCTTTTTTTTTCTTTTCTTTTTTTTTTTTTTTGAGACGGAGTCTCGCTCTGTTGCCCAGGCTGGAGTGCAGTGGAGCGGTCTTGGCTCACTGCAACCTCTGCCTCCTGGGTTCACACCATTCTCCTGCCTCAGCCTCCTCAGTAACTGGGACTACAGGCGCCCAGCTAATTTTTTTTTTTTTTTTTTTTTTTGTATTTTTAGTAGAGACGGGGTTTCACTGTGTTAGGCAGGATCGTCTCAATCTCCTGACCTCATGATCTGCCCGCCTCGGCCTTCCAAAGTTTTGGGATTACAGGCCTGAGCCACCAAGTCCGGCCTCATAGTTAACAACTTTCTTGATCAATCTACCTTCATTTTATAATTGGATACATGAATTAATCCAACCTGTCTAAATATTTCTTTTTCTTTCTGCACCCACAAAAGTCAGTAGGAACCTAAGACAATCTCTGGAACAGGTAACCATCTCTCATCACTTACAACATAAGATTAAACAAAGAGTTCTCTCTGGTGGCTTATTTGCATATTTCATTTGCATCATTCTCATCTAACTCCCTATTGAAAAAAAGTATTGATTATTCAAATAAATACTATTTATCCAGGCCATAAACAGTATATTAAAGTTCTCTCCCCGAGAATTATTTATATAGTTCCAGATAATAGCGTTCCATTTTATTATAGATGAGTACACAGATGTGACAATGGTTTTAGAAACAGTTTAGGAAGCATCAAGAAACATCTGCACATTTTCCCAGCAGCCTGAGTAACTAGTAGTGATTTGTACAGACTTCTCTGCATCCGCTCTTTACCCCCTTCCTTTTTTCAGCACATCTAGATGATTAGTAGACTGAACAGTCCCTTATATATGCATTCTTAGAGCCATCAGGACAATCTTGGTTGACAATACACACATAAGCCAATGTTGTTATCATGAAACACTTCATTTGAATGACTATTACAGGCTGAACAGGATGTCCTATGCCAAGAGGTTGTGACATTTTGAAAGGGTGGTGCTGGGAGCCATGTGGGACTCTTTTCCCATCACAGCCAAGTTAATATTTTCTCAGGTCGTAGGATCATTAGGGCTGCAGAGGGAGAAACTTTGAGTCAGTGGCTGGGTAGATGTCCCTTGAGTCTGGGTTATGCATTTGAAAAAAATGATTTCTTTGCCTTAGGGAAGAGAGTCTCATTTTAAAAAGAAAAAAAGTTTTTATGACGAGTTCATTTATTCCACTATGAATTTTGCTGAAAAATCTGTCCTGAAGTGTGTCTTTGCTGCCAAATCCCACGCTTTACAGTTAACCAAAGTTGACTCTGTATGACCTGTTACATTTTCCTTAGACAGTCAGATGTGATCACAGAAGGGTGGTTGCCAGAGTTTTATTTCAGCTCAGATATAGCTAAATGCAAGAAATCACTTCCTGACACCTTTCTTCTGCCTGTCCCACCCTAAATCACCATTTTTCAAACAAGCTATGGGATCTACAAAATGGCCTACCTGTGTTCCAAGTTAATTTTGAGAATGGCTTTTTATGGCTGGTTTGTAATCTCTTTAGAAAAGCAAAATTATGATGGAAATTCTATGACATCCTAAGCTGTAAGCACTTGAAGATGAATGTAACTTCAGGTCTGTGAAACTAAATGTTTACCTTCCACATGATTTACTGCATCTTTGTTCCTTTCCACACTGAGCTTTTTCTTTATGTGCATCCCTTCATCTCCAATCTACTTTTTAGTAGCCCTGTTATATCAGTGTTTTGTGATGTTACAAAAAAGCAAAGAATGTGAGGTCAAATTTTCCATTACATACTTCAACAGGAATGCCAGGGAACTTAGCCAAACTAAGGCTACAAAAAAAAAGTAATAAAAATTACAGGAAAGATGATTCATTAATCAACAATTGCCTTACCAAGAAAATATAATTACTTGTATGTATTTGGTTTGGGGAAGGGGGATGAGTGTAGATAGCCTGGGTATGGGTGAAATGGAGGTGTTTTATGTCTACATAGCACGGTTTTAGACCTACCAGAGATCTTTTAAACAGTAAAATTCAGGAGAAAGAATAACTCACGTTGTGCCTTGATTTATCTCACCTTTTTCTTTTTTCAACATGAACGTATATCACATGCTGACCCCAACTACAATTTTATTTAAAAAAATAATGACAGCTGAAAACTAGGATAGAAAGGCACAGGCTGCACCTCAGGAACAGTGAGAACAGAGACCATGGCCATTCCTTCCTCTTTCCTCAGCTATATGATCTGAGTCCCTTTTTATTTCACGTAGGTCCCCTTCTGCTCCCTTTCTCTTTATTTTGCCATAAGCTCTTGGTCGTGGTTCCTCCCTAAAACATTGTAATATTAATAGAAATGCTGGAATTTGCCCTTTAAATATAGTCATTGTTACATGTTAAAGGATCTACAAAGGGCAAAAATTGTGGCACCAGATGAAAACAATAGCCACTGAAATTTTTTAAGTCTGCAAGCTCGTAAGATTCCTCTTAAACAAACAGAATGATCCAATCACAGAGCTTAGTGCTGTAAATGTCAAACTCAATATAAACTGATTTTTTTTGTATTCTAATAAGAAAACCAGCCAGTAACAAAAAACATTGGCTCTGTGACCAGCCAATACCAGATACAGTGAAATCTGTTATCTGATGTTTCGTTAGCTAGCCTGTGAGCACCATCTTGTAATAAAATTCTCTAAACTGTGATTCATGGTGCTACAAGATCTTTGTGCACCTTTTGTCTAATCAAAGACAAATCTTATCAGGCTCTTGTATTATTTTGTTACTGGGTATATTTTATTTTAATTCTCTGGAAATTGGTAATCCATGTATGGTTCAGACATTGTTAACCAGAGTACATAATTAATCAGAACAATTCCAACCATGCCAGATGATACTATATTTACTGAAGAATTTTATTGCCTTTTATGGAGAACATGAGGGAGGAATAGAGAACAGGTTTTTTTTCTTTTCTTTTGCCACATAGCTGATAACCCAGTTGCTATAACCGTTTCTTCCACACAAAGGGACAACGACATGAGACATAAACATTTTAAAGTTCCTAACAATCGAGTACTTCTTATGTGAACCTGAGACAGTTCAAGAAAAGAAATGGATTGAAGGAGAGGAGTAGAACCAAAGTTCCCAGACCTTGACAACTAGGGCAAATGTAACAAATCCACATTCATCATGGAAAAATGTAAAGTCCTGCATGTTTGTGGAAGAAAATGACTGCATTTGCAGAACAAGAGTGATAAGGGGCTAACATAACCTGTGCTGGTCACAGCCTTCTTTGCTCATCTCTCTTTACCTCAATGTGAAGGTCAGTGACGACTCCCCTCCCCCACCCCTAGCAGGGAATGTTTTTTGAATTATAATGATGGAGACAAGTATCCTGTGTCTCAAACTGACAAAAATTTATCACCAGTCCTCAAAGCTCAGAGAGGCTTTCTTCAGGCATATGCAGTATTTCATTCTTTACTGTGTTGTGCCTCTTCTGCTCTCTGTACATACAAGTAGGGAAAAGAGAAAATATATGCAGAAAATCATGTCCAGTAAGTTTTCTTCCCCTTTGAAAGATTATATTTTGTCTTTTGAAAGTCTCTCTGCCTCTGTTCTTTTCAGCTGTATTAAATATTTGTTTCCTTCATTCTTGAATCTCATTTTCTTGAGGCTTATAGCAGCTTAGCAGTCTCTAAGTTCTCTTTTTCCCTCATCCATACTGTGACTTCTCTATTTTTGACAACTTTTGCAGGCCAGTGGGTATTTATTATGTCTCATTTGCTGTGGGAGACAGGCTCCACCCCATCCTACCATACTCCCAGATTTTATTCCTTTTAACCATATAACTAGCCATCCATTTGAGTCAGTAAGGACTTGGAGACTTGAGAAATTTACATCCCTGGAAGATGATTATGATATGTTGAATTTATTTTTTAAAACTTTTTTTTACAAGAATACAAAAAAATGTGTATATTTAGTGGGTACAATGTGATATTTTAATCTATGTATACATTATAGAAAGAGTCAATCAAGCTAGTTATATCCATCACTTCACCAACTTATTTTATTGTGACAAGAACATTAGAAATCTATTCTTTTAGCAATTTTGAAATATGCAGTATATTATTTTGAATAACTGTAGTCATTATGCAGTGCAATAGAGATCAGCTTTTTAGATTCTGCATATAAATGAGATCATACATACTTGTCTTTCTGTGCCTAGCTTATTTCACTTAGCATGATGTCCTCCAGTTCCACCCATGTTGTTGGAAGGACAGAATTTCCTTCTGTTTGAAGGCTGGCTAGTAGTTCATTGTGTGTATATACCATATTTCTATGATAAACTCAGTCCTGCTTTGCAAGATTTTAAAAGACAGTGTGCTTTAGAACAAGACTCGTTGAGATTTGGGTTCAAATCCTGTGACCTTGAGCCAGTTACTTGCCTCATTTATTCATTTAACAAATTTTGATTTAGCATCTTCTATATGCCAGGCATTGTGATGGGCACAAGAGATGCAGTTGTTTACAAGACTGGCATGGTCTTTGCCCTAATGAACTTTATATTCTAGTTAGGGAAACCAATGAAAAATAAATATTTAAATAAGTATTTACATCATAGTATAAAGAAGAAGTAACACGGGGGTAATCTATCAAGAGGGGCAGTGAAAACTATTTTTGAAACAATAGGTAAGCTGAGGCTCAAATAATGAGTAGAGTTAGCCAAACAGAGAGTATATAAGAGCATCACAGGCTGAAGGACAGCCTGCTCCAAGACCCCAAGTAAGGAAGGAACTTGAGACAAAAGAGGAACTGAAAAAAGGCAAGCTAGACTAGAGCCCAGTGAAAGAGAGGGAAGTAAAAAGATACAGAGCTACAGTAGTGAAGCCAGATTATACAGGGCCTTATAGGCACTGGCAAGAATCTTGGTCTTTTCTAAGAGCAATGAGTAGCCATTGAAAGATTTTTTTAATGAGGTAAAAACTTGATTTGTATTTAAATCACTCTGATTACTGTACTTCATCACACAGTAGATGAGAGAAGGAAACCAATGTGAAAAAGGCTGGTGCCCTTTTTCAGGTGAGAGATGATGGTGGCACTCAATTGAGTGGTCAGTGGTTCCAAAACAGATTTAGGAGGTAGAGCTGGCAGGACTTAGTGGCTCTCTGCTTTGGTGACATTGCAGAATAGGAGTGTCTCTGATGACTTCCATTTTTCTGATGTGAGGTGCTGTTTACTGAAGTTAAGAATGTTTAGAGGAGAGCCTAGCCTGGGCATGGAGAGGACTAGATCCTAAGCTCAGTTTGAAACATGTTTGATCTGAGATGCTTGTGATATGTCCAAGGGGAGATGGTATGCAGGTAATTGTAAAAACAGATCTGGAGCTCACAAGAGATGTAGGCTAGAAATATAAATTGGGTAACAGTGTATAGATTATATTTAAAGCTGTGAATATGACCTCTCTAGCCTTAGTTGTTGCGTCTATAACTTGGAAGTAATGATCTAGCTGTGCAAAGAGGTCGAAAAGGATGCTTACAGCACATAGTGCAGTATCTAGCTCATAGTAAGCAATGACAATGGTAATTGCCATTATTATTATGTCTAGAAAAATCTCACAGCTTGTTCTCTTGAGTTGGTACTAATTGACAAAGAGGACAGTGGAAAAGAGTGAATAAAGGAATGAACATAAATCTGTGAAAATATGTATATAAAATAAAGATAAAACCATTAGCTTTCATTGTGCTGCTGTGTTAGAATTTTTTTTTTTTTCTAATTTTTAATTCCCAGGCATCCCTCCTCTCACAAACACCTCCTATAAATTCTCCTCCTGAAAAATCAGGGGTCTTCATTTATCTTAAGTGGGTCATTTGGACCCAAATGATTTCTGAGGCTGCCACCAGGTTCTTCATCTTGGTGGGTTCTCATCACTGCTGCTGCAGTGACTGATTGATTTGTTGAGGAATATCTGTCTAAATATTCTTCTGGTAACATTATTTTTAGGAAGGCAAAGCCTTTACATTTCCAGACAGCAGCTTTGCTGTGAATGTGGGGAAACCACAGAAAGCTGTAACACATTGCACATGTCAGCAAGGCCTTCTGGGCTTCTTGGCATTCCTAATGATGATAATGATCCCACTTGGTGGAGGCTGACCCTCCCTGCAGCTGGTGTCCTTTCTGCGCAGGGATGAGGTCATTGGGGAAGGGGGAGCAGATGGAGCTGGGGTAGATGAGAGAAGAGAAGGGGAAGAAGCTGTCACATCTGCATTCTTAGTGGAAAAATGGAAACATGTTCGCCACATGCTTGCTTTGTTTATTTTTTTTTTTTTTTAAGGAAAGGATATGGAGAGGCAAGAGAATAGTGAGGAATTGTAACATGATGATGGCTTGGTTTTCCCCCAAGGCTGCACAGCTATCTGTATTCTCAGTAACAGGCTCATCAAATTTCCCAGGGCACTGATAACCCTCTGAATCTAATCTTGAATACTTGAAACTGATCAGAGCCAGGATATTCCAGCTGTTTAGATCCTAGTAACTTCTTTACAGTTGTGAAAATTCCTAATTCTAGATAGTCCACTCCTCCCTATGCCTCAGACATGTCTTAAAAAGGGAAATTCAGAATTTTCAGAATTATTTTTATATTTGGCAATGTAGTTAAAAGTATTAGGTTGTTCATCTATTTCTCAAAGTTGTCACTGAAAGTAAACAACCTTTTTTTTTTTTTTTAATTTCCTAATAGTAGCCTAACTGGTAGACCATAGTTTTATCTCTAGAGCTTGTATATACAGAGATTATAAATCTAGAATTCCCCAACTCCCCCCAGAATTTGGGCTTGTTGTTACAATTGGTTGTTGTTGATGTTTTTGTGAGGAGAGAGGTTAGCAAAAGAGGGGTCCCATTGGCATTACAGGGAATGACCTGGCCTGGGCACAATCACAGCCAACCACTTGGCCATCTCAGCTTCAGGTAAGTCAACACTGACAGAATTGAGAAAAATACTCGAAATGCTCTCAGGATGGTTTTGAACCCTTCAAACCTGATAAAGCCAGGTCTGATTAGCCTTCTAATCTTCAATGCCTCAGCCAGGGCCTGATGCATAGTAAGTGCTCAGTGAGTGGTGAGTGGCCAAGTAACCCAGTTTTCCCATTTTCCATGGTTTAGGACTACTGTTGGTAGCCAGAACAAATGACCATGAGTAATTAGCTGGAGGAAAAAAAATATTTCCTCCTAAATCATGGAGAAAGAGGCTGTTATTTAAGTAAATATAATAATTGACTATCAACAGTGCTCCCGACTTGAGTTTTCAAGATATAATGTAAAGGGTACTGACCTCAGGTTTTGAAGGTCCAAAACTGCTAAATGTTTAGCCATTAAAGTTTTTAACCTTAATTTCCTTGTTGGTAAAACGGGTATAATACTTTCTCTGCCTACCTTTCTAGAGTTATTTTCAGGATTAAATGCTTTTAAGGAAGTGAAACTAGTAAGAACTATCAGAGGTAAGTGTTGTTATTGGCTTCTTTTGAGAACAATATATCTTTAAACATTTTTAGAAGAAAAAAATGGTTTTGAATTCCTTGAAAAAAAGGTGCTTCCAAAGCATATTTATTGATGCTATTATTGTAAATCCCTCTTTAAGCTTCATGTATTTAAAAATTAATGACAACTCTCTCTTCCTTTCTGGAAAACTTTTATGACTTAACTCCAAATTCCGTGGGTTTTAAAAAACTAAAGTATCTTGTCCTCCTTAAAGAATACCATTATTATTCATAACCTCTGAAACCAGCGAGGGTCATAAAGCTACTGACTGCAAATGATTAAGTGGCCACAAATAAAAGACTGGTATTACCACATGTAAATTCTTTCCCTGCAGTTTGTGCCTCCACAAACAGTGATTCAACTGCAGGTGTCTGTCAAGAGACAGTAGAGTTTTGTCCTTCTGGAAGTCTCACTGTATGTGAAGTCAAAAAACAATGCCCCTGCCACTGTCTAGCTATAGCCTCAATCAAATCATTTCACCTCTCTTAGCCTCTGCTTCCTCTTTTCTTAACTGAGAGAGCATTCAGTGGCTGTGTGGCTGGGCCTCACTGCTCTCCCCAGGAGGCATTTGAAAAAAAAAAAAAAAAGGAAGGCATTTTTGGTTGTCAAAATGACAGGGTGGGCAAAAAATGATAGGATGGAGGTAGCTTCTGGCACTTAGTAGGCAAATTTTCTATGGTGAGCTGAGCATACTCACGAAAGAACGAATTGTACCCCCTATAGTGTAAATATACCCTCCAAGAAACACTAGACCATAGCTTGTGAAAGTGAAAGGGTTCACAATTAATAGTAAGGTGCTGTCCCAGGCAAGCTGGCATACAGGGGCCAACCAGCCACAATCCAAGTCCACTTGTGCTTGCATTGTCTTCCTGCATTCTGGCCCTGTTTGCCCCACAGATAACCAGGTCCCAAGCTCTAGTAAACAGCCCTCAGGGAAGGGGACAGATAGGTCCAGACAAAATCCTTCCATTGTCTTTATTTTACTGGGAAAACTAGCAATAGAGTTAAAGTTAGATCACTTGTTTAATCCCTTAATTTGGTTATGCTTTAGTCCCAGAGCCCCCTCATTTCTCTCCTTTCCAGACCTTCAGAGCCTTCGGCACTGCCAGCCCTCAAGTATGGCAGCTGCTTGAAGCATTTGTTTGGGGTGGGTTGGGGCAAGAGGAGGAAGAGTAGTCAGCTCTTCCCTGCAGCTGTGGCTAACCGAGGCAAGCCGTGACACGGAGCTCACTCCATCTCAGTCAGGGCCCACCCTGAAGCCATATCTGTGGGTGCAAAGTTATTGTGACACATCCCACCACGCAGTGTCAGGGGAGAAACCGAGCATAGTAATTGAGGTGCCAGGTGATTCTTGCACCACTTTTTTGGACTGCTATTTAGAGAGGGAAAATAAAAGCCAAATCAGGAATCATTTCCACTCTGCTGACATCTCACTAAAGGAAGCAACCAAGTCCAGGTGGGTTTTATGTTTCCCAGCCCCTGTACATGGACAAAGACTGGAATTCCAGATTTTCCTGACTAGCCCTAGGTTTTTCTCCAGTACATTTTCTTTCTGCTTCTAAAATTGTATTTTACTCTTTAAGAAAAAAAATCTGTTGTGCAGAATTATATAAGGTTGATATGATGGCCTAGACTAATTGCTTAAATATGGACTTGGGCAGTTATGGAAAAGCACTTTTGTTTGTGTCATGGAATTAAAGTTACCACACACACACACTAGTCTATTTTCAAACCTAATGGATTACATCTTATATGAATAAAAGAGTATAGCAAAAAAAGGGGGCATAAATTTTTTATGCCGAAAACAAAGTCGATGTCTGAATGTAACTGGAAAAAAACTGTAGAAATGTGTGTCTGACAATTGCAAACAGTTTTCTTTCCTTGTTTTTTCTTTTACCTTCTCTCCTTACTATTTGAAGTTATACCTTTGGGAACACATAGCTTCTCTATGTTATAGAAAAGTGGCAACTATAAATCGTGGTAACAAATAAACTATTGTTTCATTTATCATCTCTTTTTGAGGTTTGAGCACACTCAACAAAGATTAGAGGTTAGGAGATTGCTCTTCTAACTTGTTATGAAACCCTGGGGTCTTCCCGAACTTACCAAAGGATGAAGGATTAATTTGGGGAGAGCTTTTTAAAAAATCGCTCAGCGTTATAAGGGAGGTTAATATGGCACTAGAGTGTCACAGTTTTAAGAGAGAGTCTTCTTTTTATTGATTATTCTATTTATACCTCACTTCCAAAATATATGCAGTACAGAAAATTAAAATAATTCATTGAGGTAATAAAAATGATTACAATATAAAGCCAGAGATAATAGTGAGAAACAGAAATAAGTTGACGGTTGAACAACATGGGTTGGAACTCTGTCGACCTCTGCCATTCCTGAGACAGCAAGAGTCCCTTCTTCCTCCCTGTTCTCAGCCTACTTGAAGAATAATGAATAGTAAATATATTATCTTAACAAATAGTAAATATACTTTCTCTTCCTTATGATTGTCTTCTATCATTTTCTTTTCTCTGGCTCACTGTATTGTAAGACTACAGTTTATAATATATATACAACATATAAAATATTTGTTAATTGACTTTTTATGTTATCAGTAAGGCTTCTGGTCAACAGTAAGCTATTAGTAGTTAAGTTTGAGGGGAGTCAAAAGTTATATGCGATTTTCAACTGCACAGAGGGTCAGTGACCCTAACTTCTGAGTAGTTCAAAGGACCATATACTATGTGGTTCTTTACGGTTCTTAGAAGTAAATCACGGTTTAGCTCTAAGCTTCATAGTGGCCTAAGTGAAAAGGAACATGCTTTTTTGATCACACAGACTCACCTGTGGAATGAATCTATTAAGGGCATCATGGGGTAGTGTTTGGGGCAAATTTTTAAAATTTGTTTATTTACCAGCATTTCTGGTAGTTCAGTTTCATAGATGAATAAATAAAAAGAATCCCTCTTAAAAATATGACACTCTGGTGCCATATTAACCTCCCTTATGACTCCGAGTGATTTTTAAATGTGCCCTCTAATGAGTCAGGAACTTATACTGAGAGACGGTTGGGGCAATATCCAGAGAAAGGCATATCTTTTTTGGATTTATGTGAAATGCTCAGTATGAAAATTTAAAATCTCGGCCGGGCGCGGTGGCTCAAGCCTGTAATCCCAGCACTTTGGGAGGCCGAGACGGGCGGATCACGAGGTCAGGAGATCGAGACCATCCTGGCTAACACGGTGAAACCCCGTCTCTACTAAAAAATACAAAAAAAAAAAAAAAGCCGGGCGAGGTGGCGGTCGCCTGTAGTCCCAGCTACTCGGGAGGCTGAGGCAGGAGAATGGCATGGCGTAAACCCGGGAGGCGGAGCTTGCAGTGAGCTGAGATCCAGCCACTGCACTCCAGCCTGGGAGACAGAGCGAGACTC